>NC_141685.1:49030387-49448249 GCF_964263255.1 Lissotriton vulgaris | reverse complement strand
AGGCTAAGCCCTCTTCGTCTCCCTTCCGGGTGAGGGGACATCTCCCAGGGAAACCAAGAACACCTGCAGAGGAACATGGAGCACCAGCCCCGGTCTGCTTGCTAAGACCCGTGTACTCTGTGTGGAAGAAGAGAGCATTGGAGGGAGTGGGGGCCAGCAGGTGGGAGCCCTACCAAGAGGACTCCGGTGTAAAATGTGAGGATTCAGCTGTGCACCAAACCAGGCCATAGCCCCTGTGAAAGATTGTTTTGGGAGACTCCCTATGCCAGACAGGGGCTGTTGTAAACTGTGCCATGTATCGAGCGCTGTGTGGAGGGCACAATGCCCATATGGTCCTGTTGTGGTAGCCCTATATGTCAGAGGGAGAGCGGGTGAAGAAGTTGTGTGATCAATGTGTCAGGACTCGTAAACACTTAACAGGAGGCAATGATATCAGATTGGCCTCTTCTGCTGTAAGCAGAGTGGAGAGAAGGGGCCCCACATGTTCCTATTCAGTCCAGGGCCCCACTTAAGTACTCCATAGCTTTACTGTGAAACAATCATTTGAACAAATACTTTCTTTTGTTACCTGCCTGTTGAATATGAAAGGGTCCCTATTCTGTGTATAATCTTTTTTCTACAATAGGCTCGCCCTTTTGTCTTAAGATAGTTCTTGTTCTTCTTTGCAGCTAATTGTCACAGAGGTAAATTCATAAGCAGCCCTCAAATTGCGTCAATTACACCCCAGTGTTGCCGCCAGTGAATTCTGGCTTTAAGGTGGCATTGAAAATTAGAAAAAAAGATATTTAAAGTATCTTCATTTTCAAAGTGTGTACTATTAAATAATAATGTATTGTTAATGTACTTTTATTTGTCAAGTGGGACTGTTGTGGTGCGGGTAATTGCATCTGAACAGTCTGCGTTGCATCCAGAAGGCCACGCAGAGTTCCTGTGATCTAGGAGGGGCTGCTGGGACCAAACCCTTCAAACTTAGGTCAGTCGCCTGGGATGACGGACAAAAGGACCTGCCCTGACTGTAGGAATGTGCCTTTTTAACACAGTTGCCCCCGGCTTCATATAATTTGGCGAGGAAAATAAGAGAAAAAGAAATCTGGGATGATCAATGGGCTGATTTGGAAAAGGCAGCCTGTTCTGGAAATAGCTGTGAATTTTGGAAAATAGTCAATGCACCATATTTTAAAACCCCTTCTGACCCCACAACGGATGTAAATGTAGACGAAGAGTCTTAAGTCGCACATTATGAGCACATCTTCTCTTCAAATTCTGATACTAATACCCACCATGTGATTACACTGGACACGTCTCATGTAGCGATATCATTCACACTCAATGAAGTAAAGGTGGCGCTGAACTCGTGTAGTCCAGGAAAGGCCCCAGGACCGGACGGGGTACCAATTGATTTTTCCAAACTAACGCCGACTTGTGGATCCCACTCTTAACCAACGTCCTGAATAGCATAGCTTTGATAGGCCCGCCCCTTCATGGTCTTTGGGGGTCATCGTACCCATTCATAAAAAAGGGGACAAGGCCGTCCCTAAAAATTACAGACCAATATCCCTGCTGGATACATCATCAAAGCTTATGGACCGCCTCCTCCTTTCTAGATTAGAAAGCTGGGCCACAGGAAATGAGATCTTAATTCAGGCCCAGTATGGCTTCCAGCAGGGGAGGGGTACTGTGGATCAATGCTTGAATTTAGCTTTGACCATTGATAAATATACCAGTGTGAAAGACGGCAAATTATACATGGCGTTCATGAGCCTGAGCGCGGCATTCGACCGCGTCGTCCATGACAAATTATGGGACATAATGGAGATGATGGAGGTTGAACCTGCTACTTTAAATTATATTAGGCAATCGTACGTAAATGCAACAGCTTTAGTGCGTTACACTAAATCGGGAGATTGCACACGTCTTTTTAAAATCTCCAAAGGTGTAAGACAGGGCGGTGTACTAGCCCCATTTCTCTTCTCCCTATATACAAATTGAGTGGAGAAGGCGCTCACAGTGGTTACAAGGGACGTTCCCCTATTCGAAAACCAAATGTTACCGATACTGTCCTATGCAGATGACGCGGTTTTAATTGCAAGAACGGGGCTCGGGCTACAAAGGCTCATAACAGCGTGTGTCTCTTTTATGGACTCGTTACAGCTAAAAGTAAATCAATGGAAGTCCTTTATGATTACAGCTGGGGGTACTAAAAGAGACAAAGTTCCACGTTTTAGCGCGGACGCAGGAAAAGTTGAGGTTGTAGACTCTTTCACTATTTAGGTATTCTTTTTGACAAAGATCTGTCATGGGCAAAACTGATGATAGGAAGGAGGCTGGTGATGGAGAGGGGTACTACTGCCGTAAAATGTTTAGCAAAGAAATTGGACAAACCCCTATTGCTAAAAAAAACATATACCAAGCGAGAGTAAAGGCAGCCGTGACCAACGGAGCCGGGGTCTGGGGCACGGTCGCATCAACACCACTACAAACTATCGAAAATACATTTTTTAAATCTGTGGTGGGCCTCACTTTGTCCTTCACGAATGGGATCTTACACATGGAATTGGCCCTTCCTTACATATCAGATTATATACAATTAGCCCCACTCGTCCTATGGCACTCTATCTGGAGGAGAGACACAGTACCTCTGACACAAATGGAAATTAAGAGTTGTCTAGGGATGGATAAGTGGAAAAGATCTAAGTGGCTAAGATACATGGACACAGTTTTAAAAGAGATAGGGCTCCACAAACTCTTTAAAGATCCTCTGGTTTGTAAGAAGGTGTCCAAGCAGAAAGGTATTGCCATGTTTATGTTGATGGATGAATATAAGCGTAGGAAACATTATAAAGAGAAAAACACAGTACAGGTTTATTACCTTAATCCACCACTAATGGAGGGATATTTCTCCTACCTAGCCAACATAAACCGTGCACAACATAGATTTATACTGTTCAGATTCCGCACTAATTTGATTCCTCTAATGCTTGGCTATCCTGAAAAAACCTATAACCACTCCAATCTAAGCGTGTGCCCGTGTGATAATCTATCTCCCCAAACTGAACTGCACTTGGTTTTATTCTGCGGGCTCTATGAGAGCGAAAGGAACACCTATCTGAAACCAATTTTTATAAAAATGGGCTTTAAGCATTGTCGTGTAGCACTATTTTTTCTAAAAACATTGCCCGACCCTTTGGTTTGCTACTCTGTAGCAACATTCTTATGGGCTTGCATGAGGAAAGGAAGGGGATGACATGTGGCCCACTGAGTATGATCAATAAACAAAATGTAACTAGACCTGCGATATGAAATGTTTTATTTATTATATTTTTTTTACGCATTTTCATCTTATTCCAGGACAGTGAAGAAATATTTGTAATTTTAAAGGATAATATTTGGTAATAACATCTTTTTATTGATGTATTTATATGTGCTTTTATGGTCATTCTTAACATGATCGAATAAAGATGATGATGATGACCTGCCTTGACTGTAGGAATGTGCCTTTTTTTACACAGTTGCCCCCAGTTTTTGCCTGCCAACCAAGTCCCCGGTGCCAGAGCTCTTTCCCTAAACTGTACCCTTGTTCCACAATTGGAAGAACTTCAGACTACAGTATAAGTCCCTAGTGAAGGGTACCCCGGGTATCAGGAGCATTGGAGCTGAAGAGAAACCAATAGGGCTGCAGCACAAGTTTTGCCCCTCTATGGTCCCCTCCCCAAGGCTATGCAAACTGCCATTGGAGGCTGCGTGCCTACGCGCAGACAAAACTGAAGAGACAACATGGCACACACGCTGTGTGCCCACGCCTTCAGACACCACCTGAGATATAGGTAAGTCACACGTGCAGCAGGCCTAACTGCCCTAAGGCAGTGTGCACTATACCTCAGGTGTGGACATATCTGCATGAGCCAACATAGCCCTACAATGCCCAAGTCCATTCTTGAATACTGTAAGTCACAGGAAAGTCATAGAGACATCTTGTTTTAATAAACCTGTGTCAGATGTATTAATAAATGCACCCGAGGAACACCTTAGATGTACCCCCTGAAAACATATCAACTACTAGTGGGGTTGCTGACTAGTTCCCGCCAGCTTGCTACCACTAGACGTGTTTCTGACCTCATGGGGTGAGAGGCAGCGTCTTAGAGGTTGAGAACTATGCCTGCTCTGGGTGGTGACTTGCTTTCCAGGGCGGGCAGCTTCAAAGGCCGTGCTGCCATTGAAATGCTACCCAGGCCTCTCCCATGCCAACCCCCATGTCCAGACACCAATTTTGGCAGGAGGACAGACAGGAAGATCAGTAATTTGAACAAGCGTGATCAGCAGACACACTTAATTAATCAAGAACAAGTTTCTCTCTTAGCTTATTATAGTCCATGTTTCTTGTGGAAAAAAGTATTTATTCAATTGTTCTCAATATAAAAACTGTGAATTCTCAGTAACCGACCCGTTCCGTCTCAAAAGAGTCTTCTTCAGGGCTTGATTAGTTGTGCAAAATCATAAATAGGTCCTGATGACCATAATCAAGTTCCTTGCAAAGGTATGTATGATCCCATTTGGGTTCTTATCCATCAATCTACACTATTATATCTTCAACATGATGACGGTGTTCCGTAATTTGCAACACATATCATAGGCCTATGTTGGCAAAAGTGGTGTGTTACGACCAAAGGGTGAAAATTGGTACAATTAGGAGGTGTGCCCACACTGAGCCCTCACCACCCCTAAGGCGAAGCAGGCAATGTGAAGCAACTTTTCAGATGCCACCATCTTGAAAGAGGAAAATGGACCTTCAGGATTAGGGTTATGCCCACTCCCAAAGGAAGTGGTCATATTGAAGATCTATTCACCCTAAGGTAGAAGGCCCATTGGCCATTACCTGGCACTCTCTCTTAACACTCCTAAAGTTAGTATTTAGGTGGCACCCCTAAACTCTGAACTTCAGATTTGATGGACTAAAGAAGGCAAAGGACAAAGAAGAGCTGCTGTACCAGGGAACGGAGACCCTTGTTGCAGGGATTCTGCACATTCACAGGCCTATGCGCAGTATTATGGGACCTCGGTGCATAGGGGCTAAGCCTTCCTACCACCTTAGTGCCCACGAGCCCAGGACTGACCAGCTATATTGTCTCACCTGCTCTCCTACTTACAAACCCAGCAACCGATGATTAGACACCCCAGAACACAACACTCCTGGGTCTCTCAGGAATCGATGTAACAAGACCCACCTTTTTCGCTCACTTTCTCGTACTTGTTCACAATAAGATCAGACAGAGACATGAAGATAGTTTAAAACAATTCCAACTAACATGTTCTGAAATGCAGTACACGTGCCACAACAAGCATACAAATATGGTTAGCATTGCAGTAAGGCCATATATCATAAAGGGGGACGGCATTATACAAAGACTATGGGTAAAGGACCACGGTGCCTACGCTCCCTCAACTTGGTAAGAAGTATTATTATATAATAGAAGATCTCTGAGCTTTGTCAGCAGACCCCATACCTCAGGCCTTAGATCGTATTTCTACCCCTGAATCCAACTGCATTGTATTCCGAGATGCGGCCAATAGTGAATGGGGAATAGCCCTAAACGCATTAAACAAAGCAGGGTTGGAAAGGAACTCACCTGACAACTACTAGAGCCCCTAACTCAAGGGCATTGTGTTACTGCATTTGAATGTCACATCTTTTTGCACGTATCGAGTTAGAAATACAATACTTCAAGTATTTGGTTGAATATTGATTTATTGCTCATACTGTTTGTACTTTGAGTTAGAAGTCGTGCTCGCTGATCTGAGCCTACATCACCTGCTCCCCCGAGAGAGCCTTGACTGCTCGACCGTGCAACCACTGAGAGTCAAGTGCAGAAGGGGTGCTTGGCCCAGTTGCTCAGGATCCATAGAAGGTCGGGCCCCAGGACATCAGGAGTAAAAGGCATTAACCACCATGTTAGGATACCCTGTCCCCTGAAAGGGGTTCTAACAAAGGGGACGTGGCTAACCGCCAAAAATGGAGGCCGTATAGACGAGTGGCTTCTGGACCGGGGCCTGGCATCCCCTCCACATTGGCCTTTTAAATGAGCCATCGGTCCAGTCCCCCCGAGTGGAGCTACCACTGTAGTATGAAGGAACCACAATTCAATGTTTGGTGATGATCCCCAGCCAAATAGCAGCGAAGACAGGTGATTCATGGCCCTGATAAAAATGTCAGACCCCAACGCAATCGGAGACTCTGACATTGGAACGGGCCAACCGAATTGCGCTCCTGATACCGCTTATAACCAGTGGAGCCGGCCTCCCCACTAAAACAACTTTTCGTCACCCCACAGACCTCAAGATCGTGAGACTGGATTGAAGAGGGCACCAGGAAGGCCACAGGACTATCACCAGAGAGGGGTGCGCATATAATCGGAGGGCCCAGATCCAGTGATACACAAAGCGACTGTCATCCTGCCGCGCAACCCTGCGGGCTGAACTCAGAGCATTTTGTGACAGGGCCCCTTAGCCAAGCAATTTACTGTTTGGAGGTGCCATTGGGGACTCTATGGGCCACAAAGACACAGGCCGGGAACGCGGCCCCTTGGGATCAGCACTGATCACCCAGGGGGCTTAAAAGGCACAGTTCCCAATTGACCATCACTGAATGAAGTTTTAAACTGGGAAGCTCACGATACATGATCAGCCAGGTTTATATCCATCATCAGGGCCTACACCTGGTGCTCCTCACCGTAGGCAAAGTAAATCTAGACCTCAGACAATTTGAACTCACTGCACAGTGCGACAGCAAAGGAGGATCACATCTACTCGCAGCACGTGGACATAGATAGACGGCTGCTTTCTCTGGTCTCCCCCTTATCCCAGATCGAGTCCCTCGGAGACCCCATGTGCCCTAACGCAGTGTATACTCCAAAGGAGATCTGCCAAGTGAGCTGGATTGTGTGAAAATACAAAGCCCCCTGAAACCTTGAACAGCAGAGAGAAAGCAGGCGACAGATGTGATCCAACAGGCAAGAAACTGGCCGTGACAGGGAGAGTGTCAAAACACCGCAGAGCACGCAAAAAAAACATCCTAATATACATTGTGGTGCGTACCTCAGTTTTCTACTCTCTCTAGGAATCACTACCCATGAAGCAATGGAACGGTCCAAAGGAAAAAAACAGATCCTGAGGGGACAACACAACCTGAAGTCAAAACTCACCGTACTAGTGCAACAGCACAAATCGTGCCCCTCCCTGCAGACAACCCACAACCAGACAAATTAGACCTTATATTGCAAGAAATAAGGGAATCCCACACAGTAATGGAGCAACAACTTGGCTCTCTCACTCTGGAGGTCACCCTATTTAGAGCAGATCACATGAAACTTGCAGACAAAGTGAACACTAACACAGCAACATTACAAGACCTAGCCCCCTGGAGAAAAGAACAATCTGAAATAGTAGACAACGCCGACACCGGGGTCTCGCAACACCAGGGTTTCAGTATTGTAAGAGAGTATGAAAGATTCAGAAGGGCATTCACGCCAAAACAACATCTGTATAGAAGAACAGTGAAGGCCAGAATGTAACCTTATACACAGAATTCTGGCTGAAAACAATAACGGCACTGGGAGGGCTATCTGAACTTTTTTGTGTAGAACAAGCATACAGGGTTCCGAAAAGGAGAAGAGTGTATGGGGCAACATCTCGCCCTATAGTTGCTTGAATATTCAACTACAGAGACAGTGACTTGATTCTTCAGGCGGCGTGAGAAGAAGGACCCATCAAGCACGACAACACACATATGTGGCTATTTCCAGACTACACCCTGCAAGTCCAGAGAAGCACGCCTCATACCACGGAATCAAGCAACATCTTCAATCTCTTGACCTGAAGTATGAACTCCTATATCTGGCCAAGCTCAAGATTACTCATGACCAAAATACCAACTCCTTCAACACTTCAGCTGAGGCCTGGGAACATGCCTTCCCTGAACTGCGACAGACACAATGTCGAACCTAAGACCAGAAGACGTCAACCCGCCTGAAACTATGGAGGCAAGATGAAGACCTACTACCCACACCTGAGCAATGGTTAGAGGGGAAACGGCAGGGCTTGCTATCTGCAGTCACCTTTCGTGAAACGAGATTGGAATCAGACAATAGTCAACCACTCTTCCCATCCGTGACACCACAGACGGCAAATGATCAATTGAACTGAAAGATGAATATGCTCAATTATCCACATCTCCCAGCTTGACCTGTGATGTACCTACTCTACTACATCAAGGTGAGAGAACCATTGCCATGCTGCTGAGCAACAGTTTGAATGATAAGCAGAAACGAGGTGAGCGGTCCACAATAGACTGCCATAAACTTTGCTACCTTCTGATTAACATGAGTTGACATTGGGGGGTATGGCGTCGGGATACTTCACATGTGGCAACAACCCCTGACGCCCATACGAAACATGTATAAAACAAGACTGTTACGGGGGGACCGAGGCTCACTGTTCAAAGGCACCACTCTGTGTTGAGGTGGGTGAGGCCCGGGACGGGTAGGCACCCCCCTCAAGGGAGAACTGCCTAGGACTGCCTGGGAGGTCCATTCACTGTCACACCATCATGGCCCCTTTTGCAGCTGCACATTCTGCAACCACTTGGTTAGTTTATGTTGCACAAAATGTTTGGTTGAGCAAAGTGGATCCATGTTAAATATCAATGAAAAAAACATCGATGTAAAAATATCGATAACAAAAATATCGACTCCCTATACTTAAACAGGTAAGTACAGTAATATCGATGTAAAAAATATAGAAGTAAAAAATATTGACCTAAAAAAATTACATAACTTAAATAAAATGAATTAAATAACATTATTATTATTATTATTATTAACAAAATAAATTACATTTAATATAATTAAAACAAACGTATTTCAATAAATATAAACAAAACAAAATGTGTGCATATACAAATATTTACTTGAATACATTTTATTAACTATTATCTTCATTTAATTAATAAACTTTTTTAATCATATAAAAATAAAATATACACACATATAAATAATTTAAAATACAATAGAATATTCAATAATTAATTAACACATTAAACTATTAAAAAAAGAATAAAACATACATTTAACAACAAAATAAACACAACAGTAGGGAAAGTGTTGGATATTGTAGGGGGTTAAAATTACTATTCCCACTCTAGTGAGTGCAACAATAGGGAAAGGGTTGGATAGCGGGTAAATAAAAATTACTATTCCCACTCTAGTGAGTGCAACAGTAGGGAAATCGTTGGATAGCAGGAGGGTAAAAATTACTATTCCCACTCTAGTGAGTGCAAAAGCAGGGAAAGTGCTGGATAACAGAGGGGTAAAAATTACTATTCCCACTCCAGTGAGTGCAACAGTAGGGAGAGCGCTGGATAGCGTAGGGGTAAAAATTACTATTCCCACTCCAATGAGTGCAACTGTAGGGAAAGCGTTGGATAGCGGGAGGGTAAAAATTACTATTCCCTCTCCAGAGAGTGCAACAGTAGGGAAAGTGCTGGATCCCACAACAATAAAAAACAAAAACATCAACATTTTTATTAAATCTAATTTCCAATATTAACAAAATTAATATTTAAATTTGAATATATTATTATTAACAAAGAAAATGAAAAATAATTAATTACACATTAATTAACACTATAATATCCACAACACACACCTAAAATTAATTACACAATTACAATTAATAATTACTAATTAATTAATGGAAATTAATTTAAAAATATTTAATAATTTATAAATAAAAAATAAATTACTTACCACCCTTCACACCATGTACAGATATAAGCACCACAACACACACCTAAAATTAATTAAACAATTAACATAATTAATTATTAAATGTGTAATTGAAATTAATTAATAACCAATTATAAAACAATTATTAATTAATCAATTACCACAATTAGCTTTATAAATTCACAATTATACATATGAATTATTCAATACATTTTATATAATTTAATTACTTCCCACTCTATTCCCCTATAGACCCACAACCCGCTACAGAACTAAACGCATAAAATTAAACTCAATTTAAAAAACATTTATTAACTACTATAAATAAATATTTCAATCTATATAATTAAATTACTTCCCACCCTATTCCCCTATAAACCCAGAACCCGCTACAGAAATAAAAACACAAAATTAAACTTAAAATAAATTAATAACTAGTGAAATTTTAAAACATATAATAACATGACAAACAATTCTCATTAAAAACACTAAAATACATAACATTTTAGTAAACGATATTTAAGACGTCGATATTTTTGTAATCAATATTACTTACCTGTCAGACAATATTCTTGTCAATGATATTTTTGTTGTCGATATTTATGTCTCTCGATATTTCTCCGTCAATATTCCTGCTCTGCACTGAACAAAGTTCTTCAGTTGACCTAGTATTCGGTAGTTTAAAGGGATTGCTGACGGGTGCCATAAGTTACCTAATTAGACTCGACTGACACAGAGGCATAACTCCCACAACTCACAAAGGAACTACACAAGGCGACAACTCAACAGTATAATTGCTCTACCTGGAATATACGGGGAATGGAATCAATACACAAAAGACAGAGGCCACGCACAGTTGGTTGAGCGTAAAGCACTTATAGTGTTCCTGCAGGAGACCCCCCTATCTGCTACAGAAGCCACTAAACTATAAAGGAAATGGAGGGGACAATTATATCATACCGCATATTCTGCAGCCCGTCACGCCTAACGCAAATCACCCACACAACAAACAATGGTAAAACACTAATGGACAATAACCCTTTGGAGGCAATCTTCTCCTCGGGACATGTCCCCACAGCAGTGCGGGTCAGAGACTATCGAGAAATAAGCAAACATGTTCATACTGAAGAAGATAGACCAGGCATGCTGTTAGCACGGTTAATTAGAAATGCCTCCCCACCTACACCGATACTGGAAATATTCACTCCACGGCGGACCCCCATAACTAAACAGGGTGAAATAAACAAGGCCTTCTACGACTACTACAAAGGCACTATACCTCACCCCAAGAAGAGTAGAACCACAGGAACTTAAAACCTTCTTGTGCTCGGTCAACCTCTCTCAAGTAATGGCAGAAGCACAGAAGACACTAGCTGCTCCAATAACCTCTGTTGAAATACGTGCAGCAATCAAAGATCTCCCTAAAAATAAGACCCCAGGCATAGATGGTATACCAATGGAGGTCTACCCCACTTATTCCCAACAATTGGCTCCTAAACTTAAACAAGCATTGGCATAGCCAATAGGTCTCACCTTTGGGACCTTGTAAGTAAAAAAAAAACTGAAGTGTAATACATTACTTTTACATTTACCGCATCCTAAATACAAAGTAAATGTAAACGTGAAGTCTTATACTTCATTTTTTTTTTACTTACAAGGTTCATAAGGCGAGACCTATTGGCTTTGCCAATGCTTGTTCCATTTCCAGCATGCTCGCAAACATGTTAACGCTATCTTTGAAAGCAGAAGAGTTTTCACCAGAAACTTATTTGGAACATTATTCATAGGGCAACAACCAATCGATTGGTTAACCAATAAAATGATCAATAGAAAATTTTACAACGACATTGTTATGCAAGGTTCATTTCCATTGGCTAGAGAGTGGTTGCTTCATCTGTTGAAGATGGCTCCTTGCAATGCTCTTTTGCTGCAGCATTTTCTCTGTTTTCCATGTGTGTGGCGAAATAGCCTGTGGAAGCGTGGCCCCCCAGCCTCAGCCCATGAGCCACGTAGCCACCTGTACGAACATGCATGCGATGAGTACAGTGCGCGTCTCGTTCTGGATATGAATGCCCTAAACAAGGACACTAAAACAGCCATTACTGAGCTAGAAAACTGGAAAGGAACGCTGAACGGGTATTACCTGCGGGCTATAGTAAGTCGGAAGTGACGTAATAGCGATCATAATATGGCACCTAGTGAGATTGATTAAGTGCTAATGTCTTGATCTGCGGCTATTTTGGGGTTAGGCAGCTGATCAGCTGCACAGCAGTCTTAAGAAACAAGGGCTGAAAGACAAGCGCAGCCACGAAAGTTAACAAGTACTCGGGCATGCAGAGCATTTGCCTTGCTGGAGTGAGCAGCGAGTCTCAATAATTGCAAAACAATGGCGCCACTGCTCGCTCCCGCAAGGAAAACGCTCTGCATGCACAAGTACCACCTCGAGGACAACAACATCCTAGACCCATCCCAGTCCGGATTCAGACGAAACCACAGCACTGAGACAGCCCTCATCGCAGCCACAGACGACATCAGGCGCCAACTGGACAATGGCAAAACTTCAGCCCTCATCCTCCTGGACCTGTCAGCTGCCTTCGACATGGTCTGCCACCGCACACTAAGAACACTTCTCCAGGAAGACGGAATCCAGAAGAAGGCCCTGGACTGGACCACGTCCTTCCTCTCCGGTAGAACCCAGAGAGTCCGCCTCCCACCCTTCCGTTCCGAAGCCACTGACATCATCTGCGGCGTACCCCAGGGCTCATCCCTCAGCCCGACCCTGTTCAACAGCTACATGACCCCCCTCGCACATGTGGCCCGCTAGCACAACTTGGACATCATATCCTACACCGACAACACCCATCTCATCCTTTCGCTCACCAAGGACCCACACACCGCCAAAGCCAACCTCCACGAGGAAATGAAGGCCGTCGCCGAGTGGATGAGGAGCAGCCACCTGAAGCTGAACTCAGACAAGACGGAAGTCCACATCCTAGGCCCCACCCCCTCCACCTGGGACGACTCCTGGTGGCCGACCACACTGGGAACAGCTCCAACACCCACGGACCACGCACGCAACCTAGGCTTTATCCTCGACTCCTCCCCCTCCATGTCAAAGCAGGTCATCGCCATCTCCTCCTCCTGCTACAACACCCTCCGTATGTTTCGCTGGATCTACAAGTGGATCCCGACCGAAACCAGAAGAACAGTGACCCAAACCCTCGTCAGCAGCAGGCTGGACTACGGCAACGCACTCTATGCAGGAATCACGGCCAAACACCTGCGACGACTACAACACATCGAAAACGCGTCCGCCCGACTGATCCTCACTGTCCCCTGCCACAGCCACATCACCTCCCCCTAAGAGACCTGCACTGGCTCTCCGTCAACAAGAGGATCACCCTCAAACTCCTCACCCATGCACACAAAGCACTCCACAACACAGGACCAGCCTACCTGAACAGCAGACTCAACTTCTACACCCCCGCCCGCCAGCTCCGCTCCGCCAGCCTCGCCCTCGCTGCCGTCCCACGCATCCAACGAACAACCTCTGGCGGCAGATCCTTCTCCTTCCTCGCCGCCAAGACCTGGAACCATTGTGTTTCTATCTAGGACCCTAATTCAATATTCCTAATTTATGCCCTTATATGGCTATAATACATAATATCCTTATAAAGGCATAAGAATCATATCCATATTTAGTCGTAGCCCATGCAGTCACATTAAGCAAGGCTACTTCCCCGGACTCCTACAAAGCACAACGAGTTCTCTAAACAAACCAAACCTCCAGCAACCTGGGAAATCCCCATTGCTTTTGTTTTGATTTCGTCCAAGAACTCCTGTGAGCACTGTAAGAACAGCCAGTTCTTAGTGACATCTTTATTGACATCTTATGTCCAACCTTACGTCAAACCTGGCACCTTTCAGGTATAAATATACCAACGTTGCCTTAAGCAAATACACGGTGGTGGTTTTGGAGCAGAGCGGCTATCTACTTGCCCGAGAGCCCAGCTGATGCGAGAGCCCACGGACGCCGCCCCTCCCCTTTGACGCACTGAGAGAGACGCTGTCTTTTCTCCTGCCGAGAAATCCAGCTCCGGTGTTCTCAGCCGCCTTCGCGGGCTGCTGGGATATCGAGTCCTGAGAGAGAGATACCAGACCTCCTGCTTTCAATTACCCAGGTACCGAGCTGACTAAACCCTTAAAGAAGAATTCTTGAGTCAGATTCTTGGCAAAACAAACTTAACTTAAACTGCTACTTATTTACTCCTTCCCACGTATTAGGCTTAGGTCAGGTACACAGGGGTAGGCGTATTTAGAAGCACCAGTTGAGTATGTTAGTCAATGTATATATGTATGTATATATTTTATCTATTTTAAAGTATCATATGGCTAAGAAACCATATCAATGCTTTTACAGTATTATTTCATAATCTACTTTTACTGTAAGCATTTTACTTCATGATAAGTATTGCAATTGTGGCAATTCATTTCTCTTGCATGAGAAAGAAGACTGCTCAATAAATTACACCTTTTATTGAAAACGCCCGTCTCTCTTTTCTCTGCACTCTGGTGAAACTAAGTATGCACACTTGATTGAGTGAAATAGCTGTCTATTGTTTTCACATAACTCTAGAGATACACTCGTATTCTGAGGGAGCAAAGTTGTCATGTTTTATGGTTGTCAGGAGCTAATTCCTTCTTGTCTATCCAGGGAGGTTAAACTCCTCCTCGTTTATTCGAGAAAGTTTCCAGTGACCTCTGAGCTAGCTGGCAAACCTTAAGTCTAATATAGTCAGTAGAGACCTAGATGACCTCAGTCCTACGTCTACACTGCTGTTTATATTATTCCAATGCGCAGAGCCTATTGGGAATATAGGAACTACACTACATGGCGCCCAACATTTGGTAAGGCGATATATCTAACGCAAGACGTTAGAGTAACTCAGTCGTGCTTTTTCACACATACCCTTTTCCCGTAAAAACTCCAATAGACGTCTGGAGTGGGTAAAAGGTTAAAATCCGCCGGAACTTAGTAGGAAGAGATTCCTGTGTATAAGTTTTTGGTTTATTCAACGTTGAAGGATACAGTGTTCCAAAATATTGTGCACCTAATCTTTGTTTCCTTGAAACTTGATTTGCAACAAAAACTCTTCTGTCAGTAAAATGCCTGACGGAGACGAAGAAAGAGATGCTACAGCGTCTCAACTATTGTTGGAAGACACAAGTCTCCAACAGAATGACCCGAATGCTATACTCATTCCGGTCAACATAAGAAGAACTATAACTATTAAACTTATAGAAAATGGACTGATATCACAAGGTGGTACAGTCATATTCGTGGTAGAGGCCCATGAATATCGGCAGACAGAGGTATTCTATTCATGGATAAACTTTCCAGCAGCACACGCTGTAACACACGACTTCCACTATTACAAAATAGAGGAACCTCCGGATGAATACACTCCTTTCGAGGAGGTGGAAATCCCATTAAATTACCAAGAGCACCTGCTCTGGTTTAAAGGCGCCCTAAAACATAATAATCACATCACCAGGCTCAGTCCACTAGGTAGACCAGGAGCAACGTGGCCGGTTCTAGCCAGCTACACCCCGACATTGAAAAAATGTCAGTCCCGGAACTTTTATCTCAGCTAAAAATGCTAATTAAAATACATAGACAATTAGTCCAATATGTAATGCGGACTTCAATAGTCCAACCAGCTATTAACATTCCAAAGCTGACCCCTCATCAGGGGAATACAAACAAAATTACACCACAGAACATACAATCATGTCTTGGTAAGGTACCCACAAAACGGGAACAAATTCCATTCTGGCTAGCACAAAAGATCACTCAAATAGAGGCAGTATTTCCTGATACAACTCCAACTGAGAAACACAGAATTCTGACTATCTGTCTTCCAATGGGGATCGCACCACATGTGGAGGACTGTGACACTTGGGGCACAGTCTTTGCTTCCATCTATACAAAAACACATGGTGTTCCGTCTATGGCGATAATACCTGATGTGCGAAGATAGATTCAAAATGAATACGTTCCAGAACCTGCTTTAACTCTGGGTATGAAACTACTGAAAGACTTCTAGCAGGTCTCGGCTATATTATTAGCCAACATAAAAGGAGAAGCAGCATCTGTGGCGATCCGCCAGAAATTGAAAGAAACAGATATAGCAGACCAACCAATGGAACTTGCCAGAGTCATAGAAAAATCCTATGAAGAACTAGGTAGAGATAGTTTGGGTGGGAAACCAGTAAAACCCCAACGAACTGAAAATCCTGAAAAAACCTTTATTAAAAATAATTTGAATACTCTAAAAAGGAGTTGGGATGGTAATAAACAATCCACTCCCAAAGAAAAAATATTTCAGTCCAGAGGAAGGTCTCCTCAACGAAGAGAAAGATCTCCTGATCGAGGAAATAAGTCTCCCCAGAGGGAGCCCTCTGAGAAAAGATATAACCTTAGAAATAGGGATAAATTGAAGAAACCTGATAGATATCAAGATATTGATACATGTCCCTCTCGATCTTTTCAGACTTCCTCGCAGAAATCGGAAAGAAGAGGACGGTCAGAACACAGGGAAGAGCACGTCAAGTCCAAAGACAAGGAACCTGCTCCTCAAAGTAAAAAATTACAATTTCCAAGAAAGAAGGTAGCCAGTATTAAAATAATTAAACATGCCGAGGATACTGAGGACACAGCTGAAAAACGGAGAGTGGGCACAGACAATGCTAGACAGAGCAGCAGAAGTGACCATAGCTCGCAAGATCCTGATGAATCTTCTGGAGACAGTGGACACGAATGAATACATTCAGGTGGAAACTGCAGATACCAGAGTTAGCAAACCTCACAAAATATACGAAATAACATTGCGTATAGAGAGGGACAAGACTTGGAAAGTAAGGGGTCTGTTTTGGGATAACCTTTCAAAAGGCTATGACATCCTTTTAGCTGAGAAAGACTGGCCACCAGAGTTTGTCAGGGAGTGCCCTCATGGTGAAGAAATGATTATGCCTGCCTTCTCAAATCATATTCCAATTCATAGAAGATACACATATGCAAGAAAATGGGCAGTAGCCCAAGCTCCTGCATTATATAAAAATCATGTAGGATGGGATGAGGACTCCCCTCCACACAAAATCCAGTTAAAATGTCAGCCCACTGCACAGAGGCAGTATCCAATTAAGCAAGAAGCTAAAAAGCAAGTCAGGGAGATCTTAGATCAACTTGAATACCAAGGGGTGATCGAAACATGCACCTCTCAAATGAACAATCCTTTGTTTCCTGTCTCCAAGCCAGACGATTCATATCGTCTAGTCTTGGACTACAGACACCTTAACTCATGTTGCAAGACATTTGCAGTACACAATTCACACAGTGCAGCACTAATAAATAACATTGTGCGCAAAAAATACAAAACGACATTAGACATCTCTAATGGATTCTTTTGTCAAAACATTGCACCTGAAAGCAGGTATTTGACCGCTTTCTCAATAATGGGGTCACAGAAAAATTTCTGTCGACTCCCACAGGGATTCAAGAATAGCCCAGGATTATTCTCAGCAAGGGTAACAGACTTACTACAAATATATGATGATGAGGCATTATCTTATGTCGATGACATCTATTTCACAGATGATGACCTGGATACTCACTTGAAAAGAGTGAACACCATAATACTTGGGTTCGCAGCTGAGGGTTACAAATTCAACTTTAAAAAGTCACGAATTGCCCATCTAACTGTCCTGTTTTTAGGATATGAATTATCAAGTGAAGGCAAAAGCCTAGCAGACAACTTCTTAGAGAAGTGCGCTGTACTCCAAGCACCAAAAACACTGAAGAACTTACAATCAATACAAGGTTTCCTGAATTTCGGAAGAACTTACATTCTAAATTATGCAGAGAGGGTTAAACCTCTCTATGAATTAATAAAACCTGATTTTAAAGCAATCAATTGGACTCAGAAACACACAGAAATTTTGAGATCATTGCAAACAGACATGTTAGCTAAAACAAAATTACAAACTCGCGAAAACATACGCAACCTTGTAATCCGAGTCATCCCAGGAAGATGCGGATTCACGTACCTGACCTCTAATGAGGGAGAAACGGTACCAATAGCTTACAAATCACATTTGTACACACAAGCTGAAATGAAATTCAGTTCAACTGAAAAAATTCTAACTGCGGTTCAGACTGCTGTGTCAAAAGAAAGAGCCCGGGCACAAGGTAATCGAATAATAACGGTTACACCAGTACCTGCCCTAGAAGCGGTAACAAAAGCAAGCATTTCAAATGCTAAAGCACTACATCCGAGATGGATACAATGGGTTAATTCTCTTGCTGCAACAGACGTAGTATACGAATTTTATCCAAATTTAAAAACACAAGAATTTCTCAAATATGAATATGAATGTCATCTGCCGACCGAAATTCTGCCTCTGGAACATTACGGCTGTATAATATATACAGATGGATCAGCACAACCCGCAGTGGGGGTAAACAGGCTTACAGTGCTGCGTGCGCGATTGTTAAAGGTCGTTGGCACGAAGGAAAATTTAGACCACTGGTCACTAAAACGCAATTTCTAGGAGATTGTACAGCTCAGCGAGCTGAACTACTAGCATTTAAGATGGCGCTTGAAAATACCGATCGCGAATTCCCCACACTAATAGTGTGCGATTCATATTACTGCGTTCAGTCCTATAACGAATACTTGCAGAACTGGGTTCAAAACGGTTTCAAAGATGCAAAAGGTGGCACAATCAAGCATAAAACGCTTTGGGAACAGGTAGTTCTTTTACAGAAAGAA
The DNA here is from genome assembly GCF_964263255.1 of Lissotriton vulgaris. NCBI lineage: Eukaryota > Metazoa > Chordata > Amphibia > Caudata > Salamandridae > Lissotriton > Lissotriton vulgaris. The sequence goes on along the minus strand of NC_141685.1, from coordinate 49,429,642 downwards.
CTACAAAAGACTCACGTGATACATACACTGAGTCATCAACGTGATGGCATTCACGTTGCGGGGAATTCATTGGCTGATGAAGCCGTGAAGGGAGCTGTGCAAATGGCTTCCGTAGCTGCTATCACCCGGTCAAAAACAAAAATAGACAGCGATATAATGCAAGCTGTCAGTGCTTCAGTAAAAAATGAAAGTAAAACACTCCCGAAAGGCTTTCCAGTAAAGTACTCATACATAACTGATGCGAATAATGTTCCTTTTGCTCGAATCCCTGGAGTGGGGGATAGAGCAATTCCAAACACGAACAGGAGAGTATTCTTAATAGCGGACGCACACACGGGATTGGGTCTAAGGCACCAAGAGATCAAGGAATCTCTGAATGAATTACAATCAGAATACTGGTGGCCGGGGATGAGCCTACAACATTACAAATTTGCAATGAGCTGTCCAAACTGCAACAGAGATCGCAGTAGCGAACCGACCGGAGTATTACCATGGCCCTTCTTGTAGTTAGCATAAGGCTATCTATACGTAAAATCCAGCGTCCCATTAATTTCTTTTTAAGACTAGATTCACAAAAAATGTAGACACCAGCACTCGGCTGACGCCAGAACTGTTATACAAAGATTTGCGAGTCCATATCGGCACATACGCAATTGGCATGCTACATTCTGACCAGGGTCCTGCTTTTAGCTCTAAGGCTTATAAGGAGGCCATGACCAGCATAGGCATTGCATTGCGGTACTCTTGTCCCTTCCATCCTGAGGGAAATGCGGTAGTGGAAAGAAAAAACCGGGACATAAAGCAATCTATAACGGCGAGGGTATTAGGTTCGGGTGATGGGTGGGTCCAACATTTAACAAGTGTCCAACGTAGTCCTAATAATCTGCCAAGAAATTCTCTAAAAGGTTTCAGTCCGTACAAACTATTGTTCGGTACTAGAATGCATATTCAGGACTTAGATAGTCAGACTTCAGTGGTAGAAGAAAAATGGTTTGATATCAAAGACCGTTTGGCTGTTTTACAGGACTTAAATGAAACAAGAAAAAGCCTGAGCAACATAAAGTTAAAGCAACAGCCAACAGCCACTGAAGATAAGCCACCTGTCCCAGCAAGGCCTGTCTGGATTCCAAAGATTGGGGATCTGGTCAGAGAGAAGATCGCGGTGAAGAAGGAATTTGGGCCTTCTTACAGAAAAGCAGTACCTGTCTTAGATATCAGCGGAACAAGAACAGTTGTACTACCGCCCCTTGCTGGTAAAAAGGAGAACCGAGTTGTATCCATCGACCTGGTAAAACCACAATCATGTGGCCAATAATAAGTAGTAGGCCCAGTGGACTCCCAAGAAATAGCAGAACACAAAAATTTGCTACAATACAAGAGGTTCAAACTGAGAGACTGATCACATTCGATAAACCTGCAGTGAATAAAAAAGGACTATGCAACAATGCCATGGAACTTCTGCCTCTTGAAACCCAAATTACAACAGTTTGAAAGAAACACCTGTCTACAACGATGTAGCCTCTGACTGTTCTAAAGAAACAAAGAAAAATCCGAAATCAAATGAAAATTCAGAAGTAATTCCAACAATTGACAGAACTGCATCTGGTTACTTCATCAACTTTGACGACTTCTCTGAATATCCGGGCGAACCTGATGAAACGCCAGCATCAAAAACTTTTAAAGACAAAGTAACTGAACTCTTTCATCACCTCAAAGAAACCTATCTGATTTCTCCATGGATTGAATTTTGGATTGTGTTAGGTGTACTCTTCCTCCTGCTTTGGCTCATCATTGTTCTTTGTTTTGGAAAATTCATTGAGGGAAAATACAGTACAATGGACACAGCAAGTCAGAACATCAACTTGGTCCTAAAGCCACACAAGTCATCTCACATCGAGAAAAGAGAACTATCATCAGTAAACGTCACAGCCAATCCAATACCCGGTGGGGTAACATGGGACAAAACGGATTATGAAATCTATGGCCCGGTTGAGATCTTGAAATATCCACATCAGTTCAAGGTTTCATTAAGTGACTTTGTAAAACCAAGTACTTTCGCTGATGATTGGGACTTTGAAAGTATTAATGTTATGATGTCAGATTTAGTTATGTCAGCAAAATTCACAGAACATGATTATTTACAGGGTTCATCAAATTATGAACAATTGTATTGTTACAACCACTTTGGCAATCACTATTTGCATTAAACTGCACAACCTAGAAATGTTTTTAAATATAATCAATGGGAACATTGTGCAACTCCACCTAAAAGCAGTTCAAAAACATTTTGTGAGAAATTCCCATACTTCTCAGGGTTTAACACAAGTGATGCTGAAACGTTTTATTTCAAACTGTTAAATAAGACAGGGGTGAAAACAATGCTGACGAATACTAAATTGATCTATTCGGAAACATTTTATGAAAAAATGATTACATTTGGTTTTGATTTCTGGAAAAACAACATTGAGACAAAAACCATCTGGGGTACAAAAGAATGGCAGGTCGAAGGTTTAGAAGCATTATTTAGAGCCTGCATGATCCCAGAACAAATAATATTCTTGAATTATACCATTCAACAGACTACTTGTCTTGGCCTAGCCAAGATAAAATACTTAAACAAACCGTCTATTCCAAAGCCAACACCTGACAGTAATAGCACTACAGATGTTGAGATAGACGTATCCCATATTTTTAACCAAAACAGAACATCCTGATTGGAAAAAATGGTTGATCTGGCCCACAGACACAAATAACTGTCAAGATAGATTCCTGAACAAAATACAGGGGTTCAAAATGACCAGGCCAGACCCTAGATACTCCCAGAGACAACATCCAGGGATAGTAACAACATACAGTGTAGGGAAGCTATGCCTCGAATGGCTACAAAAATCCACACTGACTGAAATTAGGCAACACTTGACTTTACTTAAAGACGGTGCTGACTTGCGTGATTTCTTAATGGGACCACGCAAACAGCGTCAAAAACTTTTCATAGCGGCCGGTATATACGCTGCGTACAATGAAGCTTGGAAAAATGTAATGTAATGTAAATTGATACTTGTATAGTGCACTACTCACCCGCAAGGGTCTCAAGGCGCTTGTACGAATACCGCTGTGGAACCCATCCTGGCTCTCCCTGTGAGGCGTCCACTCCTGGGCACCCCCAAGGTGGGGGCCAGGCATCCTTAGCGTTGTGGGGGCCGTTGTGGAGATTAAGCAAGCTATTGCCCAGAGTTTCAGAGTGGGACTCCATGATTTGAATAGGCACCGAGGTGAGAATTATCAGGTCCGTGGAATTTTGAGCCCAAGACCCGCCGAGGCGGGGAATTGAACCCTGGTCCCAGGCTAGACCTCTGCATTAGGGTCTGCCGCTCTAATCATTGAGCCACACTTCTCCACTGCAAATTGAAACAGCAGAAAAAATACAAGAAATTGATCGTATTATTTTGGAAAAATCACTTTCTGTTGTGGACAATGGGTTAATGACTCTGTCCTCCAGAATATATTCACTAGACAGTATTGTATCATCTGCTATTGATATAATAGAGCAGGACTTACTAATGTTACAACACGGTCAGTCCCAATTACGTTCTATTGTACAGCTTGGCTGGACGTTGCAAAATCTGCGTTCAGGCTACGTACCATGGCGTTTAATCAACACAATGTCATTATTCTCTATCTTTAACCTTACTGATAAACAAATCAGTTTGGCACAAAAAGGAGCAGACTATACGATTCTGAGCATTGAAAAACTTGAGAGATTACCATTGACAATGTCAGACAGACCTGTCATTGAATGGATAATACACGGAACAATTTCAATTCCGATAACAACTTTCCAATTTAAATACTGCCAAGAGTATATACCAGCTGGCCAGTATGAAAGGTTGGGTGATGGGTACATGAAGTCATCATGGAAATTACCTTATACACACACATGCTACAGTGAAAAGAAAAGGAATGTATTTCTTAGTGGTAATAATTGTAAAAGATCACTGAGCGGTACACTTCTTTGTGAAGGCATTAACTTGCATGGAGCCTGCGATGGGTTTTCAAATAACCTTTCATGTCACCTGCATGGCACTCCTACAACACAGATAGAGCCATTCTTTAGACGGCTTTGTAAAGGGAGCTATATTCTAATAGTGGACCACAGCTGTTGTGGCATGGTGCCAGGGAAAGCCTATCTCGTGAGCGTGATTTCCATGGTCACTTGCTGTATGCAATTATTGTATCCAAACAGCACTCCAAATACGGAGGCGACAATTGGCCTTCTTTGAATATCTCTTCTATTCGAATTGATACTTTAAGCAGAATAAAGTCTGTTCTTTTACAGACAACTGTGCCCTTAACGTCATTAAAAGAAACGTATGATCTTCTGGTTGCAAGGACAACGGCAGAGATACATACCCTTTTATCAACAAATTGCCCCATGCATTTCGTAGAAATGCTAAGCCAAATCCTAAATATGTCTGATACCAGTGGCATTGCACATGTATTTAAGACAATTTTTTCGGGACTGTTAACACCCTTCGAAACAGTTCTGGGCATTTTTCCCAATTTTGTTCATTCTGTCTTTGGCGGCCTACCACTTCTTTTGGGACTCGTTGCAGGAATTTTATTTTTGATCCTTCTGCTCCGATATGGTAAGCCAAGTCGCAGACAAGACTCCAGCAACGATGGAAGAAACGATCCTAGCTATACGCTATTGGGACCGCATAACTAAAGTCCTTGGATTAGCCCGGCTAAGAGATCTGAATATGACCTGGTTTCTTTCCTTCAGAGCAATCTGGCAAAATTGCTTCTTACCTGTGCTTCGATGTATGCTATGCGGAGAAGAATGTGTGTTGGACGTATGTCTTACACTACCATCAGCAGTACCATTGGATACAGATACTTTGCTAAGTCCTGTAATGGCTCATGCATCGTGTTGTCCCCAGCGGCTACCCATTCTGATGACGGCATTCGTTGAGACTTCACCACTACGATTAGGTGGGAGTGAAGTACGAGATGAGAGCAGCATCACCCAGGTACGACCTTCTATGAGCATTGCTGATCCTGACATCGATGATAGCAATCATTCTCACGACTGCACTGTTGCGGCATTTTCAAACTTGGTCGAACTTTCACCTGAAGCCGTAGACCACTTTTTTTGCGAGTCTGTCTGAAATGATGTGCTCCCCTGAACAGAAAGAATAACTTTTTTAAGCAACAAGCACACAGCGTTCCCTGAACTCTGAATTCGGCCTTCAGCTTTGATAAACAAAAGCTACTGAAAACATTTGGAACTAAAAAAAAATTTCCCTTGAAGCAAAATTATTCTTTCCCCGTTCCAAAATATTTACCGTATTTCTGACACATGTACTCTGCTTAAAGTAGAACTATTCTTAGAGAACAGAGCTTCTATTTTAGGAACTCTAGAGACAATATATTACCTCAGCCTCTAGCACAAGTACAGAATATGTATAAATATGTGATGGAATGGTCTCGACCTTCTTTTCTGTATTCAGAGCCATTTCATGTGTAATTTTCGCAATTCATTCGGCTAATATATATGCCTCTTTTTAACTGAATGATAACACTGCTTGAAAAACGTACAGTACCAATAATCATTTTTCGTGTATTTACCATATACCATTTCAAATGCAAGTATGTATTTTGGGGTGGGTTGGAAAACACATGCACTTTTATATGTTTACTATTGCTTAGTTTTAGTAATGATGGACATTAGATCATGGAGTGGGTATTGTGTTTCTATCTAGGACCCTAATTCAATATTCCTAATGTATACCCTTGTATGGCTATAATACATAATATCCTTATAAAGGCATAAGAATCATATCCATATTTATTCGTAGCCCATGCAGTCACATAAGCAAGGCTACTTCCCCGGACTCCTAGAAAGCACAACGAGTTCTCTAAACAAACCAAACCTCCAGCAACCTGGGAAATCCACATTGCTTTTGTTTTGATTTCGTCCTAGAACTCCTGTGAGCACTGTAAGAACGGCCAGTTCTTAGTGACATCTTTATTGACGTCTTATGTCCAACCTTACGTCAAACCCGGCACCTTTCAGGTATAAATATACCAACGTTGCCTTAAGTAAAAACACGGTGGTGGTTTTGGAGCAGAGCGGCTATCTACTTGCCCGAGAGCCCAGCTGATGCGAGAGCCCACGGACGCCGGCCCTCCCCTTTGACGCACTGAGAGAGACGCTGTCTTTTCTCCTGCCGAGAAATCCAGCTCCAGTGTTCTCAGCCGCCTTCGCCTGGGCTGCAGGCTACTGGGATATCGAGTCCTGAGAGAGAGATACCAGACCTCCTGCTTTCAATTACCCAGGTACGGAGCTGACTAAACCCTTAAAGAAGAATTCTTGAGTCAGATTCTTGGCAAAACAAACTTAACTTAAAGTGCTACTTATTTACTCCTTCCCTCGTATTAGGCTTAGGTCAGGTACACAGGGGCAGGCGTATTTAGAAGCACCAGTTGAGTATGTTAGTCAATGTATATATGTATGTATATATTTTATCTATTTTAAAGTATCACATGGCTAAGAAACCATATCAATGCTTTTACAGTATTATTTCATAATACTCCTTTTCCTGTATGCACTTTACTTTACTATGAGTATTGCAACTGTGGCAATTCATTTCTCTTGCATGAGAAAGAAGACTGCTCAATAAATTACACCTTTTATTGAAAACGCCCGTCTCTCTTTTCTCTGCACTCTGGTGAAACTAAGTATGGACGATTGACTGAGTAAAATAGCTATCTATTGTTTTCCCACGACTCTAGAGATACACTCTTATTCTGAGGGAGTAAAGTTGTCATGCTTTATGGTTATCAGAAGCTAATCCCTTCTTGTCTATCCAGGGAAGTTAAACTCCTCCTCGTTTATTCGAGAAAGTTTCTAGTGACCTCTGAGCTAGCTGGCAAACCTTAAGTCTAATATAGTCAGTAGAGACCTAGTCGACCTCAGTCCTACGTCTACACTGCTGTTTATATTATTCCAATGCGCAGAGCCTATTGGGAATATAGGAACTACACTACAGAACACCCTCCCCACCCATCTGCGGCAGACCCAAGACCTGCTCACCTTCAGAAAGCTCCTCAAGACCTGGCTCTTCGAGCAGTAGCAGCACCCCCTCCCCTCAGCGCCTTGAGGCCCCCACGGGTAAGTAGTGTGCTTTACAAGTTCACTGATTGATTGACTGATTGGTTACTCATTGGAAACAGTTCAAAACATGCACAAGTTTCCAAGAAAGTACAGTGCAATTCCAAGAAGTCCCTCCTAAGCAGCGGCTGCGCGCAGCATAGGCGAAACCTAAAAACGTTATCAAGAGGCACTCATGACCGTATCCTTACCCCCACCACTGTGCAGGCCCTAATAACTTCACTGTCTAAACCCGGCAGGTATCACATTAATGTCTCCTCACATAGACCGCCTTCTTTATTAAACACAAAATTCAAAATACTAAGAAAAATATTATCCATCCGTCTCTTGCCTCTTTTACCAAAACTAAAACCTGCACATAAGAGCCTACACGAAACAGATGATTGATATGGGTCCAGTACACACCCTGTTGTGTCTGGGCACCGCTGTCCCGCCAACAGCTCCGATGCTGCTCAAGACTGCACTCACTTACTTGAAGTAGGCTTTAAAATATACAGAGCTGACTTCTTCTTATGCTCCCAATATACCACTTCAGGCACACCAACCACCTTGGGAATCCTCACAAGTCATAGACTCCTCACATGGACGCAAGCGGGAGTGTCTGAAATAGGTGCACTATTTAGGGATGGGATGCTACTTACACATAAAGACTTTTTGAAAGAGCAGGGTATCACAGGGGCACTATTCCTGATACATGCCAACCTAGTACGATATATTAAATGACACTGGGCTCCTCAGGGGTTCGAACTTGCCACAAACAAACTAATGCACTTACTATACCTAATAGGAACGGGAAGACACTTGATCTCTTGGTTTTACCGGGGTATCGGAGTGCACCAACCATCAACCTTAGTGCAGGTGCATCACAATTGGGAAAGAGATATTAACAGACAGCTCTCAGACAAGGAGTGGCAGACAACACTGGAATACCCTAACCGAGTATCCCGCAACACATGTTTTAAATATATACAGCACATGATAAGACACAGCGCCTACCTAACACCACATACACCACACTCGATCTTCCCCAACACCACAGCAACATGCCCAGGTGTCCTGAGCAGGACGCAGATTTAATCCACATGATTTGGACAGGCAACAGCTTCTAAAACTTTTGGGGCATTGTCATAGAAACCCTTACGGGCTGGGACCGGCCGCCAGTGGTGCGGTGGTCCCACACCGGCTATTAGGATGCCACTGCCACCGTGGCAATGGCATCCTCTATTCACTGCATTGTGGTGGGCGGTGCTCACAGCACCACCCGCCAGAATGCTGGGAATGCATGTTGTGAATTGTCACGCACAAGGTGACAGGCACCACGTGGTTCCTGCCACCTTGTCCGTGACAATGTAGGGTACTGGTACTGCACACCACACCCCCCAATACCCTTGGGGCCCGCAACGGGCCCTCATAAGCAAAATCTGCATGGCTTTCCATGGCGGTGTCTCCGCCATGGAAAGCCCTGCACCGCTGCCCTTGCTAATCTGGATGGCGGGGTCAAGCAGACACCGCCACCATATCTAACCCCTTTTCTACCCGGTCGATTGGTCATTCTAATATGGCGGGGGGAAAGGGGTGGCGGACGGGGTATGATGTACAGCGGATCGCCACCGCCTTGCAGGCGGTGGTGATCTGCCCTACATCATAATAGACCCCTTAGAGAGGTGGTGGCAGGCACTAGCTGGCATTTGGCAGAAACATGCAAATTGGGCCTCAATTCACGTTGGAAGGGACAAGAAGTTCAGGCTAAATTTGCAGAGCAAGCTCTTATTTTAGGTAAGCGATGCATTACTAGGAGGTGGAAATCAGCAATTCCTCCCAGGATACAGTTATGGAAAGAAGACTTCGAATGTTGAGGACTGGCAGAGAGTGGAGCTATTCCCAGGGAAGAGCATAGAGGACATCGGAAGAGGCCTAGACCAATGAGCTAGGACTTGCTACTGGAATCTTTCAAAACATCAAACACATTCAATACTCAAGTATAACCCATCAGGTTGCTCAGACCCAATCTACTATAGATAATTCCTCCCCACTAGCCGTTATCCTATCTATCTAAGGTAAAAAAGTACCACATTTACAAACATTACAAGTGCTTCAAGCAACAATATCAATATTATTAAATATGATACATTAAAATGTTTAATTGTCAAGAACAGATAATGGAGCACGAAATTTGCAGACATTACCAGTGCTCCAAGCAGACCCGTCATCCAGGATGACAATATTCTTCTTTACAGATTTCGCTTGCATTGGTTTAGAGAATTTACTATCTCCCTTAATAACAATGTGTTAGACTTGGCATCTTATGGTGTGTTTCCCGTGACTTTTTGCTTTCAAAGATCACGTTTTTTGACTCTATTTTTGCTGGTGTAATGATTCTGCGCACTTTCCTCACTGCTGTCCAGTGGTAAAGTACAAGTGCTCCTCTATAAAAAGTGTTATGAATTGGTGTTTCCATGATTGGCTTATTTGATCTGTGTGTCAGTCCCTAGTAAAGTGCACTGAGAGTGCCAGGGCCTATATATCAAATGCTATTGGTGGGCTGCAACTCAGGATTGTGCCACCCACGCAAACAGCCCGTAAAGTGTAACTCTGGCCTGTCATTGCAGAGCCTGTGTGCAGCATTGGGCTGCCATGTCGACTTGGCAAGTGCACACACTTGTAAGTCCCTAAACCTTCCATTTTCTACATGTGAATCATCCCTAAGGTAGTCCCAAGGTACCCCTATGGGCAGGGTGCATTGTATATGAAAGGTAGGATATGTATGCCCTGGTGTGTGTGGCATGTTCTGATAGTGAATTACAGCCTACTTCATTTATTATTATTGCAAGGCTACCTGTTCTCCGTAGGCCAGAGTGGGTAGTTTGATCATTACATCCTGTAATCCTAACTGACCCAGGGAACATGGTAGAACTTTGAGTTTAGTATGCCTGAACTCAGAATGACAAATTACATCTTTTAGTGAAGTTGGTTTTAACATTCTGTGTTTGAAATACCACTTTTAGAAAGTAGGTATTTTCTTGTCTAACCATCCAAGCCTGCCTCTGCTAGGTTGTGTATTCCCTGTCTGGAGTGTGAGTGACAGGGGCTAAGGGATTCCAGGAGACAGGGTGGGTCAGCATAGGGCTGAATAGCAACATCTACATGAAGATGGGTGGGAGGAGTTGCACCTGGGACCTGAATAGGACAGTGCCTTCCCTCCACAATGCTGGCTCCACCTCCTGTGGTGCGTCTGATGTCTCTGGCCTACCCTCTGAAAGGAAGGAAGGAGTCTTGTCAACAAAGTGCTCCAGGACTGACCAGAACTGGTTTGGACCAAGCAAAGGCCCCTCTGCCTCCAGAGGACAAAGAGAAATCGAGGACAAAATCCCCGAACTTCAGAACTCACTGGTATCAAGGAACCTGCCAAGACGAAGAGCTGGAAGAGCTGCCAGGAGGAGTACTGCCCCTTTGCTGTGTTGTTGCTTTGTTGGGTTGGCCTGCAGCTGCTGCTTCTGCCTTGGGCAGTGAAAGGACTGGACTGAACTATCTCTACTTGTGCTGAGTATCTCCAAGGGCCTGAACCGAGCTGGCCTCCAGTTAAGAAGTCTCATGGACTGCAAAGACTTCACCAACCTCTGGGTACCACTCCTACAACTGCTGTTTCAGTTGCCACGGAGAAGAGGGAACCGCCACCGACTCCGTCACCAACTCTGTCATTGGCCTTGTGTCCTGAAGGCACCGCAGGCCGCACCGTCTCACCCTGCAACGCAAGCCTTGGTCTCACCGACTCCATCACCAAGCCGCTGCCTGCACCGCATTGAGAGGTACCTCAGCCCCCACCGCCACGCTTCACTTCGCTGGCCTGGTCTAACCGACACGATCGCCGCTAGCTCGACACCAGTGACCGCCTCGTCACACACAGCTGACTGGCTCAGTCAGCACCAATTCCCGCCAACTGGCTCTGTCGCTCACATTGCAACTTGCCAGAACCACATCGAGCATGTCTCGCCCTGCACCGTAAGCCTTGGTTTCACCGAAGCCGTCTGCACAATTGTAACCGAGCCGCTCCTCACACTGCATCGATGGACACCGCACCTTGAACCGCTTCCACCTTGCACCATGACCGCGATGAACGCCACAACCAGCTCTGTCACCTGCCCCGCAACTTGCCAGCACCGCATTGAGCCCCGTCTCGCCCTGCATTGAAAGCCTTGGTCTCACCGATGCCGTCTGGGCGATTGTCACCGAGCCGCTGCTCGCACCGCATCTAGAGGCACCGCACCGCGTCTACTTTGCACCGCAACCGCGACGGATGCCAAGACCGACTCGCACCCCTGTGTGAGCTGCACTAAGAAAGGTACTAAGAAAGAATCTGTTCCGCTGTTGTTGGCCCGTACTGACAGAGTCAGCGGGAACTGAAAGGCTCTGTTGTTTTCAGCATTGCGGTAGGCTCGGACCGAGCTACAGACTCGTATGAAGTGTGTTTTCAACATATTTTTGCAATTTGAAGACATCTTGAGAATTAACTATTTTTAAAGTACTGTATTGTGGATTTTTAGCGTATTTGGTCTTGTTTTAAGTATATAAAAATATTGGATATTTTTCTAAACTGGTGTGTTGTCTGTTTGTAGTGCTTACATTGTATTACTGTTGGTTATGTGCAAATGCTTTACACACCGCCAATAAGATAAGCCTGCCTGCTCGTACCAAGCTACCAAGGGGGTGAGCAGGGGTTATTTTAGGAGTATAACTCCCTTATCCTGACTAGGAAGAAGGGTCCCTACTTGGACAAAGGTGCAAGCCCTTGCCAACTAGAGACCCCCATTTCTAACACAATGCCATCACGTTTCACCACCACCCAGTCTCCTCACGCCATGGTAAACCATTTGAAAGTGATAACTGTATATTTTCCATAATCAAACGGTTAATTCTTTCAACCAAATTATTTGCTTGGGTCCTAAACTTAGCAAATCTTTCACAATTGACTCTCAACTTGCATACAAAAGTATGCATTTCTTTAGATACTATTTGAACTCCATTATCCGACACCAAAACCTTTGGAATCCCTTCATTCAAGAAAACTCTTTCCATAAACGCAATTACCTTCTGCATGTTCACACAGTCTGTGGTCTCAACTACAAACCATTTGGAATGGTAGTCAACTAAAACCATCATGAATTTATCATGTGACCCAAGTTTAGATATAGGTCCGGACAAATCAATTGAAACTCTTTCCCATGGGCGCTTGGGAAATGACACACACGCCAAAGGAGGTTGCCTAACAACTTTAGATTTGTCAGCCTGGGCACATGCATGACATTCCTTCACAACATTCTCTATATCAGCAAAGTTCACATGGGAGACCAGGTAAGCCCTCAAGCAGCTTCTCAGTGATCTAATCTTAAAAAGAGGGACACAATATGCAGTTGGATGGCACCGTGAGAGCATCCGAGATGGCAACCAATAATTAGTGGACTTTATCTCAAGGTCTTCCCTGATTAAGACTTTTGCTTGGTGAGGAAATCGCACGGGGCACAGGGCACTCACTGGGCCCACATGTTTGATCAGTCCCAACTGGCAAATGGGGTTAAGGGTTTGTTGGGGTCAGACTGCATGTACATGCATTGATATCCGCAGTATTGCAAGATATAAGGAAGTGGTTTAAATACCTCCAGGTTTATGGTGACTGCAGCCAAGAAGACACAAACCCACAGCCAGGTCGGGAAAAACTGCCAAACATCTGGGCACCTCTAATTGAGTCACAGGTTAGGGAGTTCACTGAAGAAAAACATACAATCAGAAAAAATTAGGAAGCCAGGGTGGGGTTGCTTTACAAAATGTTACTTTAGATGTCCGTTTCAATAGTCGGTGGTGAAAGGTTGGACCTGTTGTATCTGGCCAACCATTTTTCAAGGAGAGTTACAAGTTGTTCTGTGTTGCATTTGAGGGCCTCCGATGCTTGCATCAGTAATGTAGTGGGCAATACTCCTAGAGTGAAGGGAGGCACCCATCTACTGATGAAAGGTTAACCTGTTGTCTACCCCAAGTGAGCAGCAATTATGGGAGAGTCCTATAATGTCATGGAGTTGATAAAGGAACCCAGATTTCTGGGTACATTTAGCTACCCGCTAACGCTTTGTTTGAGTGATCTCTGTTCCTGGTCCTGCGCCCCCTCTGCAGTGGCCACGGCAACAGTGCCGGCTGGCAGCTTGTGGTCATGAGGCAGCAGAATCAAGGGGTTTTGCCCATTGTCTCTGGCCAGGGGAGAAGCTAAAGCTGCCTGGTTATATCTGGATTCAATATCACGTGGTTATTGGCCATCGACCACTGAGTAATGTTATGTTATGTTTTGTTAAAGGTGATTTATAGAGCGCACGTTCACCAGGCGGTTTCTTGCCACTAAGGGAGGACGGCTGCAGTTGCAAGATAGTGAATGAGTTTTCAGTTGTGAGTCTGGGTGAATAGCCAGGTCTTAAATAGTTTCCTGAATTTGGTATAGGAATTGGCGGTGCGCAGATTAGGGGGGAGGGTGTTCCAGAACTGGGGGGCCAAGGTCGTGTATCCAAGACCTCCATGTTTTTTTTGTTTGAAGATGTGGGGGATCAACGGGTTCTTATTTGAGGAGTGTAGGTCGCGAGAGGGGATGTACCGCTGTATGTTTGAAGCGATAAAGGCGGGCTCACGTCCTGACCGGGCTTTATAGATGGTACGGTCCAACTTGAACAGGCAGCGTTGGGGTAAAGGAAGCCAATGAAGGCTTTTCTACAATGGCCTCACATGTCGAGGTTTAGGCTGACCGAAGATAAACCTAGCTGCCTGATTCTGGACCAGTTGTAGCCGCTGTAACTGGTAGGCCGCTGTACCAGTATACAGGGAGTTTGCGTAATCAATACGTGAGATGACCAGTGCAAGAGCCACTTGGGTCAGGGCTGTGGTGGAAAGGAATCTGCTGATTTTCCAAATTTTTCAGTGATGGAAAAAGCACGCAGAGACCACTGAGTTAATCTGGGCTTTCATGGTTAGATCATTGCTGATCCACATTCCCAGGCTTTTTACTGATTTGGCTGGGAGAGAAGGGCTCCCTAATAGCGGTGCCAGAAGTTGGAACTTCAGGGGTTGGCCAGACCACCAGTAAGGATCAGCTCCATTTTGTCTGGATTTAACTTGAGTTCATTGGTATTCATCCAATCACTGATGAGATTCATAGTAGATTGGAAGCTGGACACAGATGATACAGAAGTGTCAATGTTAAATACCAGCTGAAGGTCGTCGGTGTAATTAAAGACTACGACCTCTCTTTTACGCAGGTCCAGAACCAAGAGAGAACATACAGATTGAAAAGTAAGGGTGAAAGGGAGGAGCCCTGCGGGACCCCACAGGTTAATTTGTTTTGCTCTGCCCTGAAGAGAACAATTGCTGAGAAAGGAAGTAGTTTGTTTCAAAGACAAGCCCTGAATCCCAGCGCGGCCGACAGGGTCGATCAGAATAGCCAAGGAACTGGTAACTTGATGTTGCTCATCAAAGCTTGAAGGAGCAGTTAATAGCTTGAAATCCAGCTGTGTATCTTTCTCTTATGCGTAAATGTAGAATGAGGAATAATATTGCTCAGCTAGCCTCGCTAATGGTAACCTAGAGAAGTTAAATAGTTATGGTGAGAGTTTGGAATATTTAGGACACCATAGAAAAGGCTCCTGGCACCTGTCTAATCTGGTAAAAAGGCCACAATCTACTTTTCATCTTTAAAGAATGCAGAGAGACGTTCCAGAGCTTTACCACAGACCCCAATGTTGGACAATCAAGACAGCATGATGGTCTCATCACTTTAACAAAAGCAACTGATAAATTAACTAACACCGTTGCTCCAACTCCACCTTTGTCCACAAACCAGCAAAGGTCATCCACTGGTGAGAGAACAACAAGCTCAGTGCTTTGGCACTCATGGATTCTGGCATCAACATTTCTCAGGATGCCACAAAAATCACTGAGCTGAGAACGGACAGTCTTCCCTAAGACTTTACTGAAACAAGGGAGCCAAGAAATGGGATGATAGTTCAACAGGTTTTTACAGTTCAGATTTGTTTTTTTTTTTAAATAGCAGTTTCACAATAGTTGTGTTCAAGCTCTGAGGTAAACCTCCCTGATCTAAGGAGGTACTAAATATATCCAGAAGTAGACATAGGTTTTCTAGCAGAAGATTTCTCATCCAGTTAACTGGACACAAGTCCTGAGGGGAGCATGAGGCATGCACTGAGTGGCCTACTGAGAGATATTGGAGATCAGAGACTAATTTAAAATGTATGAATTCTTTTAAAGGGGCAGAAGGGAACTCTAAATCTGATAAATAAAGACTTTAAGTAACTTGTTTTCAGCACTGCTCTTGCACACTGCTAGGGGGTGCAGTGCAGCTCTGCACCGGCTTCCATACTGCCCCAGAAGAGAAGCAGCAGAGCCACATGTAAGTGTCACACCTGTGCGCTGATGTCAGTTTCTTACCTCCCTTTCCTCGACCTCAGGAGTGAAGTGTGAATAACTGACGGTACCAGTGTGTTGATGAATAACTTGGAATCTTTTTAAATGTTAAAAAGAGGCCACTTCACAGAATTGGGAGGGGAGGAGGGAGGGCAATCTTCAGTTGGATTTAGTATCCCCCAGAAAGAGCATCACCAAGGGTAAGGAAGTTGTTCTTCTGATGGATACTACTAACAGAAGATTTCTTATCCTGGAATAGACAGCAAAGCAGGAGATCGGCAGGTGGGGGGTCTGTAGAGTGGACGCAGACCAAAAATTTGCAGATGTGAGTGGGGAAACTGCCCTCTCTGCTGGACCTGGCTGGAAATGTAGCAGCGCTTTGTGAACATTTGCAATGACGCCCATGTCAGATGTGAACGACGGGCTCTGCGCGGGGTAACATCGTAGTACCAGCCTTAGCCCTGGTAGAATCTGGTCGAGGGCTGTTGCACTGAAGGTGCATGAACTTCACTCACGCATCAAGCTGACGTACTCACAATGAGAAAGACTCTCTTCAAAATCAGGAGAAGCAGTGAGGCACCAAAGGGCGAACACAGGAGAAATGTCAAGACCAAGTCAAGTCCCACTGTAGTATGATAAATGTCTTGAGATGAAACATTTGTGTTAACACTTTAATAAATCTCATCACAACAGGTGAATCAAACAGGATGGTTGGTCTGCTGAAAGTAGAGGGGCCAACAAATAATCTTTAAAAGTGCCCACTGCAAGGCCTCGCTGGGACACCTCAACCACATTTTTCCTGGGCAAGTTATTGGTGAGGATTCAATATGTATTTTTGATAAACGTCTGACTCCTTCTATCTTGCTGCATTCACAATATAAGTGACAGAGGTGACCCTGCTGAATCCTCAATATAAGTGACAGAGGTGACCCTGCTGAATCCTCAATATAAGTGACAGAGGTGGCCCTGCTGCTTCCTCAATATAAGTGACAGAGGTGGCCCTGCTGCTTCCTCAATATAAGTGACAGAGGTGACCCTGCTGCATCCTCAATATAAGTGTCAGAGGTGGTTCCACTGCATCCTCAATATAAGTGTCAGAGGTGACCCTGCTGCATCCTCAATATAAGTGACAGAGGTGGTTCCACTGCATCCTCAATATAAGTGACAGAGGTGACCCTGCTGCATCCTCAATATAAGTGACAGAGGTGGTCCTCCGGCATCCTCAATATAAATGACAGAGGTGACCCTGCTGCATCCTCAATATAAATGACAGAGGTGACCCTGCTGCATCCTCAATATAAGTGACAGAGGTGACCCTGCTGCATCCTCAATATAAGTGTCAGAGGTGGTCCTGCTGCATCCTCAATATAAGTGTCAGAGGTGGTCCTGCTGCATCCTCAATATAAGTGACAGAGGTGACCCTGCTGCATCCTCAATATAAGTGTCAGAGGTGGTCCTGCTGCATCCTCAATATAAGTGTCAGAGGTGGTCCTGCTGCATCCTCAATATAAGTGACAGAGGTGACCCTGCTGCATCCTCAATATGAGTGAGAGAGGTGGTCCTGCTGCATCCTCAATATAAGTGACAGAGGTGACCCGGCTGCACACTCAATATAAGTGTCAGAGGTGGTCCTGCTGCATCCTCAATATAAGTGACAGAGGTGACCCTGCTGCATCCTCAATATGAGTGAGAGAGGTGGTCCTGCTGCATCCTCAATATAAGTGACAGAGGTGACCCTGCTGCATCCTCAATATGAGTGAGAGAGGTGGTCCTGCTGCATCCTCAATATAAGAGACAGAGGTGACCCTGCTGCATCCTCAATATAAGTGACAGAGGTGGTCCTGCTGCATCCTCAATATAAGAGACAGAGGTGACCCTGCTGCATCCTCAATATAAGTGTCAGAGGTGGTTCCACTGCATCCTCAATATAAGTGACAGAGGTGACCCTGCTGCATCCTCAATATAAGTGACAGAGGTGACCCTGCTGCATCCTCAATATAAGTGACAGAGGTGGTCCTGCTGCATCCTCAATATGAGTGAGAGAGGTGGTCCTGCTGCATCCTCAATATGAGTGAGAGACGTGGTCCTGCTGCATCCTCAATATAAGAGACAGAGGTGACCCTGCTGCATCCTCAATATAAGTGACAGAGGTGGTCCTGCTGCATCCTCAATATGAGTGAGAGAGGTGGTCCTGCTGCATCCTCAATATAAGAGACAGAGGTGGTCCTGCTGCATCCTCAATATAAGTGACAGAGGTGGTCCTGCTGCATCCTCAATATAAGAGACGGAGGTGGTCCTGCTGCATCCTCAATATAAGTGACAGAGGGGGTTCCACTGCATCCTCAATATAAGTGACACAGGTGGTCCTCCGGAATCCTCAATATAAATGACAGAGGTGGTCCTCCGGCATCCTCAATATAAATGACAGAGGTGGTCCTGCTGCATCCTCAATATAAGTGACAGAGGTGGTTCCACTGCATCCTCAATATAAGTGACACAGGTGGTCCTCCGGAATCCTCAATATAAATGACAGAGGTGGTCCTCCGGCATTCTCAATATAAATGACAGAGGTGACCCTGCTGCATCCTCAATATAAGTGTCAGAGGTGGTCCTGCTGCATCCTCAATATAAGTGTCAGAGGTGGTCCTGCTGCATCCTCAATATAAGTGACAGAGGTGGTTCTGCTGCATCGTCAATATAAGTGACAGAGGTGACCCTGCTGCATCCTCAATATAAGTGACAGAGGTGACCCTGCTGCATCCTCAATATAAGTGTCAGAGGTGGTTCCACTGCATCCTCAATATAAGTGACAGAGGTGACCCTGCTGCATCCTCAATATAAGTGTCAGAGGTGGTCCTGCTGCATCCTCAATATAAGTGACAGAGGTGACCCTGCTGCATCCTCAATATGAGTGAGAGAGGTGGTCCTGCTGCATCCTCAATATAAGAGACAGAGGTGACCCTGCTGCATCCTCAATATAAGTGACAGAGGTGGTCCTGCTGCATCCTCAATATAAGAGACAGAGGTGACCCTGCTGCATCCTCAATATAAGTGTCAGAGGTGGTTCCACTGCATCCTCAATATAATTGACAGAGGTGACCCTGCTGCATCCTCAATATAAGTGTCAGAGGTGGTTCAACTGCATCCTCAATATAAGTGACAGAGGTGACCCTGCTGCATCCTCAATATAAGTGACAGAGGTGACCCTGCTGCATCCTCAATATGAGTGAGAGAGGTGGTCCTGCTGCATCCTCAATATGAGTGAGAGAGGTGGTCCTGCTGCATCCTCAATATAAAAGACAGAGGTGGTCCTGCTGCATCCTCAATATAAGTGACACAGGTGGTCCTCCGGAATCCTCAATATAAATGACAGAGGTGGTCCTCCGGCATCCTCAATATAAGTGACAGAGGTGGTCCTGCTGCATCCTCAATATAAGAGACAGAGGTGGTCCTCCGGAATCCTCAATATAAGTGACAGAGGTGACCCTGCTGCATCCTCAATATAAGTGTCAGAGGTGGTCCTGCTGCATCCTCAATATAAGTGACAGAGGTGACCCTGCTGCATCCTCAATATGAGTGAGAGAGGTGGTCCTGCTGCATCCTCAATATAAGAGACAGAGGTGACCCTGCTGCATCCTCAATATAAGTGTCAGAGGTGGTTCCACTGCATCCTCAATATAATTGACAGAGGTGACCCTGCTGCATCCTCAATATAAGTGTCAGAGGTGGTTCAACTGCATCCTCAATATAAGTGACAGAGGTGGCCTTGCTGCATCCTCAATATAAGTGTCAGAGGTGGTCCTGCTGCATCCTCAATATAAATGACAGAGGTGACCCTGCTGCATCCTCAATATAAGTGTCAGAGGTGACCCTGCTGCATCCTCAATATAAGTGACAGAGGTGACCCTGCTGCATCCTCAATATAAGTGACAGAGGTGGTCCTGCTGCATCCTCAATATAAGTCACAGAGGTGACCCTGCTGCATCCTCAATATAAGTGTCAGAGGTGGTCCTGCTGCATCCTCTATATAAGTGACAGAGGTGTTCCTGCTGCATCCTCAATATAAGTGACAGAGGTGACCCTGCTGCATCCTCAATATAAGTCACAGAGGTGGTCCTGCTGCATCCTCAATATAAGTCACAGAGGTGGTCCTGCTGCATCCTCAATATAAGTGACAGAGGTGACCCTGCTGCATCCTCAATATAAGTGTCAGAGGTGGTCCTGCTGCATCCTCTATATAAGTGACAGAGGTGTTCCTGCTGCATCCTCAATATAAGTGACAGAGGTGACCCTGCTGCATCCTCAATATAAGTCACAGAGGTGGTCCTGCTGCATCCTCAATATAAGTGACAGAGGTGGTCCTGCTGCATCCTCAATATAAGTGACAGAGGTGACCCTGCTGCATCCTCAATATGAGAGAGAGGTGACCCTGCTGCATCCTCAATATAAGTGACAGAGGGGGTCCTGCTGCATCCTCAATATAAGTGACAGAGGTGGTCCTGCTGCATCCTCAATATAAGAGACAGAGGTGGTCCTGCTGCATCCTCAATATAAGTGACAGAGGTGGTCCTGCTACATCCTCAATATAAGTGTCAGAGGTGGTTCCACTGCATCCTCAATATAAGTGACAGAGGTGACCCTGCTGCATCCTCAATATGAGTGAGAGAGGTGACCCTGCTGCATCCTCAATATAAGTGACAGAGGTGACCCTGCTGCATCCTCAATATAAGTGTCAGAGGTGGTCCTGCTGCATCCTCAATATAAGTGACAGAGGTGACCCTGCTGCATCCTCAATATAAGTGACAGAGGTGGTTCTGCTGCATCCTCAATATAAGTGTCAGAGGTGGTCCTCCGGCATCCTCAATATAAATGACAGAGGTGACCCTGCTGCATCCTCAATATAAGTGTCAGAGGTGGCCCTGCTGCATCCTCAATATAAATGACAGAGGTGACCCTGCTGCATCCTCAATATAAGTGTCAGAGGTGGTCCTGCTGCATCCTCAATATAAATGACAGAGGTGACCCTGCTGCATCCTCAATATAAGTGTCAGAGGTGGTCCTGCTGCATCCTCAATATAAATGACAGAGGTAACCCTGCTGCATCCTCAATATAAGTGTCAGAGGTGGTCCTGCTGCATCCTCAATATAAGTCACAGAGGTGGTCCTGCTGCATCCTCAATATAAGTGACAGAGGTGACCCTGCTGCATCCTCAATATAAGTGTCAGAGGTGGTCCTGCTGCATCCTCTATATAAGTGACAGAGGTGTTCCTGCTGCATCCTCAATATAAGTGACAGAGGTGACCCTGCTGCATCCTCAATATAAGTCACAGAGGTGGTCCTGCTGCATCCTCAATATAAGTCACAGAGGTGGTCCTGCTGCATCCTCTATATAAGTGACAGAGGTGGTCCTGCTGCATCCTCAATATAAGTGACAGAGGTGACCCTGCTGCATCCTCAATATAAGTCACAGAGGTGACCCTGCTGCATCCTCAATATAAGTGTCAGAGGTGGTCCTGCTGCATCCTCAATATAAGTGACAGAGGTGTTCCTGCTGCATCCTCAATATAAGTGACAGAGGTGACCCTGCTGCATCCTCAATATAAGTGACAGAGGTGACCCTGCTGCATCCTCAATATAAGTGACAGAGGTGGCCTTGCTGCATCCTCAATATAAGTGTCAGAGGTGGTCCTGCTGCATCCTCAATATAAATGACAGAGGTGACCCTGCTGCATCCTCAATATAAGTGTCAGAGGTGGTCCTGCTGCATCCTCAATATAAATGACAGAGGTGACCCTGCTGCATCCTCAATATAAGTGTCAGAGGTGACCCTGCTGCATCCTCAATATAAGTGACAGAGGTGACCCTGCTGCATCCTCAATATAAGTGACAGAGGTGGTCCTGCTGCATCCTCAATATAAGTCACAGAGGTGACCCTGCTGCATCCTCAATATAAGTGTCAGAGGTGGTCCTGCTGCATCCTCTATATAAGTGACAGAGGTGTTCCTGCTGCATCCTCAATATAAGTGACAGAGGTGACCCTGCTGCATCCTCAATATAAGTCACAGAGGTGGTCCTGCTGCATCCTCAATATAAGTCACAGAGGTGGTCCTGCTGCATCCTCAATATAAGTGACAGAGGTGACCCTGCTGCATCCTCAATATAAGTGTCAGAGGTGGTCCTGCTGCATCCTCTATATAAGTGACAGAGGTGTTCCTGCTGCATCCTCAATATAAGTGACAGAGGTGACCCTGCTGCATCCTCAATATAAGTCACAGAGGTGGTCCTGCTGCATCCTCAATATAAGTGACAGAGGTGGTCCTGCTGCATCCTCAATATAAGTGACAGAGGTGGTCCTGCTGCATCCTCAATATAAGTGACAGAGGTGACCCTGCTGCCTCCTCTATATAAGTGACAGAGGTGGTCCTGCTGCATCCTCAATATAAGTGACAGAGGTGACCCTGCTGCATCCTCAATATAAGTCACAGAGGTGACCCTGCTGCATCCTCAATATAAGTGTCAGAGGTGGTCCTGCTGCATCCTCAATATAAGTGACAGAGGTGGTCCTGCTGCATCCACAATATAAGAGACAGAGGTGTTCCTGCTGCATCCTCAATATAAGTGACAGAGGTGACCCTGCTGCATCCTCAATATAAGTGTCAGAGGTGGTCCTGCTGCATCCTCAATATAAGTGACAGAGGTGTTCCTGCTGCATCCTCAATATAAGTGACAGAGGTGACCCTGCTGCATCCTCAATATAAGTGACAGAGGTGACCCTGCTGCATCCTCAATATAAGTGTCAGAGGTGGTCCTGCTGCATCCTCAATATAAATGACAGAGGTGACCCTGCTGCATCCTCAATATAAGTGTCAGAGGTGGTCCTGCTGCATCCTCAATATAAATGACAGAGGTGACCCTGCTGCATCCTCAATATAAGTGTCAGAGGTGGTCCTGCTGCATCCTCAATATAAGTCACAGAGGTGACCCTGCTGCATCCTCAATATAAGTGTCAGAGGTGGTCCTGCTGCATCCTCTATATAAGTGACAGAGGTGTTCCTGCTGCATCCTCAATATAAGTCACAGAGGTGGTCCTGCTGCATCCTCAATATAAGTCACAGAGGTGGTCCTGCTGCATCCTCAATATAAGTGACAGAGGTGACCCTGCTGCATCCTCAATATAAGTGTCAGAGGTGGTCCTGCTGCATCCTCTATATAAGTGACAGAGGTGTTCCTGCTGCATCCTCAATATAAGTGACAGAGGTGACCCTGCTGCATCCTCAATATAAGTGACAGAGGTGACCCTGCTGCATCCTCAATATAAGTCACAGAGGTGGTCCTGCTGCATCCTCAATATAAGTCACAGAGGTGGTCCTGCTGCATCCTCAATATAAGTGACAGAGGTGACCCTGCTGCATCCTCAATATAAGTCACAGAGGTGACCCTGCTGCATCCTCAATATAAGTGTCAGAGGTGGTCCTGCTGCATCCTCAATATAAGTGACAGAGGTGGTCCTGCTGCATCCACAATATAAGAGACAGAGGTGTTCCTGCTGCATCCTCAATATAAGTGACAGAGGTGACCCTGCTGCATCCTCAATATAAGTCACAGAGGTGACCCGGCTGCACACTCAATATAAGTGTGAGAGGTGACCCTGCTGCACCCTCAATATAAGTGTCAGAGGTGGTCCTGCTGCATCCTCAATATAAATGACAGAGGTGACCCTGCTGCATCCTCAATATAAGTGTCAGAGGTGGTCCTGCTGCATCCTCAATATAAGTCACAGAGGTGGACCTGCTGCATCCTCAATATAAGTGACAGAGGTGACCCTGCTGCATCCTCAATATAAGTGTCAGAGGTGGTCCTGCTGCATCCTCTATATAAGTGACAGAGGTGTTCCTGCTGCATCCTCAATATAAGTGACAGAGGTGACCCTGCTGCATCCTCAATATAAGTCACAGAGGTGGTCCTGCTGCATCCTCAATATAAGTCACAGAGGTGGTCCTGCTGCATCCTCTATATAAGTGACAGAGGTGGTCCTGCTGCATCCTCAATATAAGTGACAGAGGTGACCCTGCTGCATCCTCAATATAAGTCACAGAGGTGACCCTGCTGCATCCTCAATATAAGTGTCAGAGGTGGTCCTGCTGCATCCTCAATATAAGTCACAGAGGTGACCCTGCTGCATCCTCAATATAAGTGTCAGAGGTGGTCCTGCTGCATCCACAATATAAGAGACAGAGGTGTTCCTGCTGCATCCTCAATATAAGTGACAGAGGTGACCCTGCTGCATCCTCAATATAAGTGACAGAGGTGACCCTGCTGCATCCTCAATATAAGTCACAGAGGTGACCCTGCTGCATCCTCAATATGAGTGAGAGAGGTGACCCTGCTGCATCCTCAATATAAGTGACAGAGGTGACCCTGCTGCATCCTCAATATAAGTGACAGAGGTGGTTCTGCTGCATCGTCAATATAAGTGACAGAGGTGACCCTGCTGCATCCTCAATATAAGTGACAGAGGTGGTTCTGCTGCATCGTCAATATAAGTGACAGAGGTGACCCTGCTGCATCCTCAATATAAGTGACAGAGGTGACCCTGCTGCATCCTCAATATAAGTGACAGAGGTGGTCCTGCTGCAT
Organism: Lissotriton vulgaris; assembly: GCF_964263255.1. NCBI lineage: Eukaryota > Metazoa > Chordata > Amphibia > Caudata > Salamandridae > Lissotriton > Lissotriton vulgaris. The sequence goes on along the minus strand of NC_141685.1, from coordinate 49,405,379 downwards.
CCTCAATATAAGTGACAGAGGTGACCCTGCTGCATCCTCAATATAAGTGACAGAGGTGGTCCTGCTGCATCCTCAATATAAGTGACAGAGGTGGTCCTGCTGCATCCTCAATATAAGTGACAGAGGTGGTCCTGCTGCATCCTCAATATAAGTGACAGAGGTGACCCTGCTGCATCCTCAATATGAGTGAGAGAGGTGACCCTGCTGCATCCTCAATATAAGTGACAGAGGGGGTCCTGCTGCATCCTCAATATAAGTGACAGAGGTGGTTCCACTGCATCCTCAATATAAGTGACACAGGTGGTCCTCCGGAATCCTCAATATAAATGACAGAGGTGGTCCTCCGGCATCCTCAATATAAATGACAGAGGTGACCCTGCTGCATCCTCAATATAAGTGTCAGAGGTGGTCCTGCTGCATCCTCAATATAAGTGACAGAGGTGGTCCTGCTGCATCCACAATATAAGAGACAGAGGTGACCCTGCTGCATCCTCAATATGAGTGAGAGAGGTGACCCTGCTGCATCCTCAATATAAGTGACAGAGGTGACCCTGCTGCATCCTCAATATAAGTGACAGAGGTGACCCTGCTGCATCCTCAATATAAGTGACAGAGGTGGTCCTCCGGCATCCTCAATATAAATGACAGAGGTGACCCTGCTGCATCCTCAATATAAGTGTCAGAGGTGATCCTGCTGCATCCTCAATATAAGTGACAGAGGTGGTTCTGCTGCATCGTCAATATAAGTGACAGAGGTGACCCTGCTGCATCCTCAATATAAGTGACAGAGGTGGTCCTGCTGCATCCTCAATATAAATGACAGAGGTGGTCCTGCTGAATCCACAATATAAGAGACAGAGGTGTTCCTGCTGCATCCTCAATATAAGTGTCAGAGGTGATCCTGCTGCATCCTAAATATAAGTGACAGAGGTGGTCCTGCTGCATCCTCAATATAAGTGACAGAGGTGGCCCTGCTGCATCCTCAATATAAGTGACAGAAGTGACCCTGCTGCATCCTCAATATAAGTGACAGAGGTGGTCCTGCTGCATCCTCAATATAAGTGTCAGAGGTGGTCCTGCTGCATCCTCAATATAAGTGACAGAGGTGGTCCTGCCGCATCCTCAATATAAGTGTGAGAGGTGACCCTGCTGCATCCTCAATATAAGTGACAGAGGTGACCCTGCTGCATCCTCAAAATAAGTGACAGAGGTGGTCCTCCGGCATCCTCTATATAAATGACAGAGGTGACCCTGCTGCATCCTCAAAATAAGTGTCAGAGGTGATCCTGCTGCATCCTCAATATAAGTGACAGAGGTGGTTCTGCTGCATCGTCAATATAAGTGACAGAGGTGACCCTGCTGCATCCTCAATATAAGTGACAGAGGTGACCCTGCTGCATCCTCAATATAAGTGACAGAGGTGGTCCTCCGGCATCCTCAATATAAATGACAGAGGTGACCCTGCTGCATCCTCAATATAAGTGTCAGAGGTGATCCTGCTGCATCCTCAATATAAGTGACAGAGGTGGTTCTGCTGCATCGTCAATATAAGTGACAGAGGTGACCCTGCTGCATCATCAATATAAGAGTCAGAGGTGGTCCTGCTGCATCCTCAATATAAGTGACAGAGGTGGTTCTGCTGCATCGTCAATATAAGTGACAGAGGTGACCCTGCTGCATCCTCAATATAAGTGTCAGAGGTGACCCTGCTGCATCCTCAGTATAAGTGATGCAGGTGGTCCTGCTGCATCCTCAATATAAGTGTCACAGGTGACTCTGCTGCATCCTCAATATAAGTGTCAGAGGTGACCCTGCTGCATCCTCAATATAAGTGTCAGAGGTGGTCCTGCTGCATCCTCAATATAAGTGACAGAGGTGACCCTGCTGCATCCTCAATATAAGTGTCAGAGGTGGTCCTGCTGCATCCTCAATATAAGTGTCAGAGGTGGTCCTGCTGCATCCTCAATATAAGGGACAGAGGTGACCCTGCTGCATCCTCAATATAAGTGACAGAGGTGACCCTGCTGCATCCTCAATATAAGTGACAGAGGTGACCCTGCTGCATCCTCAATATAAGTGTCAGAGGTGGTCCTGCTGCATCCTCAATATAAGTGACAGAGGTGTTCCTGCTGCATCCTCAATATAAGTGACAGAGGTGACCCTGCTGCATCCTCAATATAAGTGACAGAGGTGACCCTGCTGCATCCTCAATATAAGTGACAGAGGTGGCCTTGCTGCATCCTCAATATAAGTGTCAGAGGTGGTCCTGCTGCATCCTCAATATAAATGACAGAGGTGACCCTGCTGCATCCTCAATATAAGTGTCAGAGGTGGTCCTGCTGCATCCTCAATATAAATGACAGAGGTGACCCTGCTGCATCCTCAATATAAGTGTCAGAGGTGGTCCTGCTGCATCCTCTATATAAGTGACAGAGGTGTTCCTGCTGCATCCTCAATATAAGTGACAGAGGTGACCCTGCTGCATCCTCAATATAAGTCACAGAGGTTGTCCTGCTGCATCCTCAATATAAGTCACAGAGGTGGTCCTGCTGCATCCTCAATATAAGTGACAGAGGTGGTCCTGCTGCATCCACAATATAAGAGACAGAGGTGTTCCTGCTGCATCCTCAATATAAGTGACAGAGGTGACCCTGCTGCATCCTCAATATAAGTGTCAGAGGTGGTCCTGCTGCATCCTCAATATAAGTGACAGAGGTGTTCCTGCTGCATCCTCAATATAAGTGACAGAGGTGACCCTGCTGCATCCTCAGTATAAGTGACAGAGGTGACCCTGCTGCATCCTCAATATAAGTGTCAGAGGTGGTCCTGCTGCATCCTCAATATAAATGACAGAGGTGACCCTGCTGCATCCTCAATATAAGTGTCAGAGGTGGTCCTGCTGCATCCTCAATATTAATGACAGAGGTGACCCTGCTGCATCCTCAATATAAGTGTCAGAGGTGGTCCTGCTGCATCCTCAATATAAGTCACAGAGGTGACCCTGCTGCATCCTCAATATAAGTGACAAAGGTGGTCTTGCTGCATCCTCAATATAAGTGTCAGAGGTGGTCCTGCTGCATCCTCTATATAAGTGACAGAGGTGTTCCTGCTGCATCCTCAATATAAGTCACAGAGTTGGTCCTGCTGCATCCTCAATATAAGTCACAGAGGTGGTCCTGCTGCATCCTCAATATAAGTGACAGAGGTGACCCTGCTGCATCCTCAATATAAGTGTCAGAGGTGGTCCTGCTGCATCCTCTATATAAGTGACAGAGGTGTTCCTGCTGCATCCTCAATATAAGTGACAGAGGTGACCCTGCTGCATCCTCAATATAAGTCACAGAGGTGGTCCTGCTGCATCCTCAATATAAGTCACAGAGGTGGTCCTGCTGCATCCTCTATATAAGTGACAGAGGTGACCCTGCTGCATCCTCAATATAAGTCACAGAGGTGACCCTGCTGCATCCTCAATATAAGTGTCAGAGGTGGTCCTGCTGCATCCTCAATATAAGTGACAGAGGTGGTCCTGCTGCATCCACAATATAAGAGACAGAGGTGTTCCTGCTGCATCCTCAATATAAGTGACAGAGGTGACCCTGCTGCATCCTCAATATAAGTGACAGAGGTGACTCGGCTGCACACTCAATATAAGTGTGAGAGGTGACCCTGCTGCATCCTCAATATAAGTGTCAGAGGTGGTCCTGCTGCATCCTCAATATAAATGACAGAGGTGACCCTGCTGCATCCTCAATATAAGTGTCAGAGGTGGTCCTGCTGCATCCTCAATATAAGTCACAGAGGTGGTCCTGCTGCATCCTCAATATGAGTGACAGACGTGACCCTGCTGCATCCTCAATATAAGTGTCAGAGGTGGTCCTGCTGCATCCTCTATATAAGTGACAGAGGTGTTCCTGCTGCATCCTCAATATAAGTGACAGAGGTGACCCTGCTGCATCCTCAATATAAGTCACAGAGGTGGTCCTGCTGCATCCTCAATATAAGTCACAGAGGTGGTCCTGCTGCATCCTCTATATAAGTCACAGAGGTGTTCCTGCTGCATCCTCAATATAAGTGACAGAGGTGACCCTGCTGCATCCTCAATATAAGTGACAGAGGTGACCCTGCTGCATCCTCAATATAAGTCACAGAGGTGACCCTGCTGCATCCTCAATATAAGTGTCAGAGGTGGTCCTGCTGCATCCTCAATATAAGTGACAGAGGTGGTCCTGCTGCATCCACAATATAAGAGACAGAGGTGTTCCTGCTGCATCCTCAATATAAGTGACAGAGGTGACCCTGCTGCATCCTCAATATAAGTGACAGAGGTGACCCTGCTGCATCCTCAATATAAGTCACAGAGGTGACCCTGCTGCATCCTCAATATGAGTGAGAGAGGTGACCCTGCTGCATCCTCAATATAAGTGACAGAGGTGACCCTGCTGCATCCTCAATATAAGTGACAGAGGTGGTTCTGCTGCATCGTCAATATAAGTGACAGAGGTGACCCTGCTGCATCCTCAATATAAGTGACAGAGGTGGTTCTGCTGCATCGTCAATATAAGTGACAGAGGTGACCCTGCTGCATCCTCAATATAAGTGACAGAGGTGACCCTGCTGCATCCTCAATATAAGTGACAGAGGTGGTCCTGCTGCATCCTCAATATAAGTGACAGAGGTGACCCTGCTGCATCCTCAATATAAGTGACAGAGGTGGTCCTGCTGCATCCTCAATATAAGTGACAGAGGTGGTCCTGCTGCATCCTCAATATAAGTGACAGAGGTGGTCCTGCTGCATCCTCAATATAAGTGACAGAGGTGACCCTGCTGCATCCTCAATATGAGTGAGAGAGGTGACCCTGCTGCATCCTCAATATAAGTGACAGAGGGGGTCCTGCTGCATCCTCAATATAAGTGACAGAGGTGGTTCCACTGCATCCTCAATATAAGTGACACAGGTGGTCCTCCGGAATCCTCAATATAAATGACAGAGGTGGTCCTCCGGCATCCTCAATATAAATGACAGAGGTGACCCTGCTGCATCCTCAATATAAGTGTCAGAGGTGGTCCTGCTGCATCCTCAATATAAGTGACAGAGGTGGTCCTGCTGCATCCACAATATAAGAGACAGAGGTGACCCTGCTGCATCCTCAATATGAGTGAGAGAGGTGACCCTGCTGCATCCTCAATATAAGTGACAGAGGTGACCCTGCTGCATCCTCAATATAAGTGACAGAGGTGACCCTGCTGCATCCTCAATATAAGTGACAGAGGTGGTCCTCCGGCATCCTCAATATAAATGACAGAGGTGACCCTGCTGCATCCTCAATATAAGTGTCAGAGGTGATCCTGCTGCATCCTCAATATAAGTGACAGAGGTGGTTCTGCTGCATCGTCAATATAAGTGACAGAGGTGACCCTGCTGCATCCTCAATATAAGTGACAGAGGTGGTCCTCCGGCATCCTCAATATAAATGACAGAGGTGACCCTGCTGCATCCTCAATATAAGTGTCAGAGGTGATCCTGCTGCATCCTAAATATAAGTGACAGAGGTGGTCCTGCTGCATCCTCAATATAAGTGACAGAGGTGGCCCTGCTGCATCCTCAATATAAGTGACAGAAGTGACCCTGCTGCATCCTCAATATAAGTGACAGAGGTGGTCCTGCTGCATCCTCAATATAAGTGTCAGAGGTGGTCCTGCTGCATCCTCAATATAAGTGACAGAGGTGGTCCTGCCGCATCCTCAATATAAGTGTGAGAGGTGACCCTGCTGCATCCTCAATATAAGTGACAGAGGTGACCCTGCTGCATCCTCAATATAAGTGACAGAGGTGGTCCTCCGGCATCCTCTATATAAATGACAGAGGTGACCCTGCTGCATCCTCAATATAAGTGTCAGAGGTGATCCTGCTGCATCCTCAATATAAGTGACAGAGGTGGTTCTGCTGCATCGTCAATATAAGTGACAGAGGTGACCCTGCTGCATCCTCAATATAAGTGACAGAGGTGACCCTGCTGCATCCTCAATATAAGTGACAGAGGTGGTCCTCCGGCATCCTCAATATAAATGACAGAGGTGACCCTGCTGCATCCTCAATATAAGTGTCAGAGGTGATCCTGCTGCATCCTCAATATAAGTGACAGAGGTGGTTCTGCTGCATCGTCAATATAAGTGACAGAGGTGACCCTGCTGCATCCTCAATATAAGAGTCAGAGGTGGTCCTGCTGCATCCTCAATATAAGTGACAGAGGTGGTTCTGCTGCATCGTCAATATAAGTGACAGAGGTGACCCTGCTGCATCCTCAATATAAGTGTCAGAGGTGACCCTGCTGCATCCTCAGTATAAGTGATGCAGGTGGTCCTGCTGCATCCTCAATATAAGTGTCACAGGTGACTCTGCTGCATCCTCAATATAAGTGTCAGAGGTGACCCTGCTGCATCCTCAATATAAGTGTCAGAGGTGGTCCTGCTGCATCCTCAATATAAGTGACAGAGGTGACCCTGCTGCATCCTCAATATAAGTGTCAGAGGTGGTCCTGCTGCATCCTCAATATAAGTGTCAGAGGTGGTCCTGCTGCATCCTCAATATAAGGGACAGAGGTGACCCTGCTGCATCCTCGATATAAGTGACAGAGGTGACCCTGCTGCATCCTCAATATAAGTGACAGAGGTGACCCTGCTGCATCCTCAATATAAGTGACAGAGGTGACCCTGCTGCATCCTCAATATAAGTTACAGAGGTGACCCTGCTGCATCCTCAATATAAATGACAGAGGTGACCCTGCTGCATCCTCAATATAAGTGTCAGAGGTGGTTCCACTGCATCCTCAATATAAGTGACAGAGGTGACCCTGCTGCATCCTCAATATAAGTGACAGAGGTGACCCTGCTGCATCTTCAATATAAGTGTCAGAGGTAGTTCCACTGCATCCTCAATATAAGTCACAGAGGTGGTCCTGCTGCATCCTCAATATAAGTGACAGAGGTGGTCCTGCTGCATCCTCTATATAAGTGACAGGGGTGGTCCTGCTGCATCCACAATATAAGAGACAGAGGTGTTCCTGCTGCATCCTCAATATAAGTGTGAGAGGTGACCCTGCTGCATCCTCAATATAAGTGTCAGAGGTGGTCCTGCAGCATCCTCAATATAAATGACAGAGGTGACCCTGCTGCATCCTCAATATAAGTGTCAGAGGTGGTCCTGCTGCATCCTCAATATGAGTGACAGACGTGACCCTGCTGCATCCTCAATATAAGTGTCAGAGGTGGTCCTGCTGCATCCTCAATATAAGTGACAGAGGTGACCCTGCTGCATCCTCAATATAAGTGACAGAGGTGACCCTGCTGCATCCTCAATATAAGTCACAGAGGTGGTCCTGCTGCATCCTCTATATAAGTCACAGAGGTGTTCCTGCTGCATCCTCAATATAAGTGACAGAGGTGACCCTGCTGCATCCTCAATATAAGTGACAGAGGTGACCCTGCTGCATCCTCAATATAAGTGACAGAGGTGACCCTGCTGCATCCTCAATATAAGTCACAGAGGTGACCCTGCTGCATCCTCAATATAAGTGTCAGAGGTGGTCCTGCTGCATCCTCAATATAAGTGACAGAGGTGGTCCTGCTGCATCCACAATATAAGAGACAGAGGTGTTCCTGCTGCATCCTCAATATAAGTGACAGAGGTGACCCTGCTGCATCCTCAATATAAGTGACAGAGGTGACCCTGCTGCATCCTCAATATAAGTCACAGAGGTGACCCTGCTGCATCCTCAATATGAGTGAGAGAGGTGACCCTGCTGCATCCTCAATATAAGTGACAGAGGTGACCCTGCTGCATCCTCAATATAAGTGACAGAGGTGGTTCTGCTGCATCGTCAATATAAGTGACAGAGGTGACCCTGCTGCATCCTCAATATAAGTGACAGAGGTGGTTCTGCTGCATCGTCAATATAAGTGACAGAGGTGACCCTGCTGCATCCTCAATATAAGTGACAGAGGTGACCCTGCTGCATCCTCAATATAAGTGACAGAGGTGGTCCTGCTGCATCCTCAATATAAGTGACAGAGGTGACCCTGCTGCATCCTCAATATAAGTGACAGAGGTGGTCCTGCTGCATCCTCAATATAAGTGACAGAGGTGGTCCTGCTGCATCCTCAATATAAGTGACAGAGGTGGTCCTGCTGCATCCTCAATATAAGTGACAGAGGTGACCCTGCTGCATCCTCAATATGAGTGAGAGAGGTGACCCTGCTGCATCCTCAATATAAGTGACAGAGGGGGTCCTGCTGCATCCTCAATATAAGTGACAGAGGTGGTTCCACTGCATCCTCAATATAAGTGACACAGGTGGTCCTCCGGAATCCTCAATATAAATGACAGAGGTGGTCCTCCGGCATCCTCAATATAAATGACAGAGGTGACCCTGCTGCATCCTCAATATAAGTGTCAGAGGTGGTCCTGCTGCATCCTCAATATAAGTGACAGAGGTGGTCCTGCTGCATCCACAATATAAGAGACAGAGGTGACCCTGCTGCATCCTCAATATGAGTGAGAGAGGTGACCCTGCTGCATCCTCAATATAAGTGACAGAGGTGACCCTGCTGCATCCTCAATATAAGTGACAGAGGTGACCCTGCTGCATCCTCAATATAAGTGACAGAGGTGGTCCTCCGGCATCCTCAATATAAATGACAGAGGTGACCCTGCTGCATCCTCAATATAAGTGTCAGAGGTGATCCTGCTGCATCCTAAATATAAGTGACAGAGGTGGTCCTGCTGCATCCTCAATATAAGTGACAGAGGTGGCCCTGCTGCATCCTCAATATAAGTGACAGAAGTGACCCTGCTGCATCCTCAATATAAGTGACAGAGGTGGTCCTGCTGCATCCTCAATATAAGTGTCAGAGGTGGTCCTGCTGCATCCTCAATATAAGTGACAGAGGTGGTCCTGCCGCATCCTCAATATAAGTGTGAGAGGTGACCCTGCTGCATCCTCAATATAAGTGACAGAGGTGACCCTGCTGCATCCTCAGTATAAGTGTCAGAGGTGGTCCTGCTGCATCCTCAATATAAGTCACAGAGGTGGTCCTGCTGCATCCTCAATATAAGTCACAGAGGTGGTCCTCCGGCATCGTCTATATAAATGACAGAGGTGACCCTGCTGCATCCTCAATATAAGTGACAGAGGTGGTCCTCCGGCATCCTCTATATAAATGACAGAGGTGACCCTGCTGCATCCTCAATATAATTGTCAGAGGTGATCCTGCTGCATCCTCAATATAAGTGACAGAGGTGGTTCTGCTGCATCGTCAATATAAGTGACAGAGGTGACCCTGCTGCATCCTCAATATAAGTGACAGAGGTGACCCTGCTGCATCCTCAATATAAGTGACAGAGGTGGTCCTCCGGCATCCTCAATATAAATGACAGAGGTGACCCTGCTGCATCCTCAATATAAGTGTCAGAGGTGATCCTGCTGCATCCTCAATATAAGTGACACAGGTGACCCTGCTGCATCCTCAATATAAGAGTCAGAGGTGGTCCTGCTGCATCCTCAATATAAGTGACAGAGGTGGTTCTGCTGCATCGTCAATATAAGTGACAGAGGTGACCCTGCTGCATCCTCAATATAAGTGTCAGAGGTGACCCTGCTGCATCCTCAGTATAAGTGATGCAGGTGGTCCTGCTGCATCCTCAATATAGGTGTCACAGGTGACTCTGCTGCATCCTCAATATAAGTGTCAGAGGTGACCCTGCTGCATCCTCAATATAAGTGTCAGAGGTGGTCCTGCTGCATCCTCAATATAAGTGACAGAGGTGACCCTGCTGCATCCTCAATATAAGTGTCAGAGGTGGTCCTGCTGCATCCTCAATATAAGTGTCAGAGGTGGTCCTGCTGCATCCTCAATATAAGGGACAGAGGTGACCCTGCTGCATCCTCAATATAGGTGACAGAGGTGACCCTGCTGCATCCTCAATATAAGTGACAGAGGTGACCCTGCTGCATCCTCAATATAAGTGACAGAGGTGACCCTGCTGCATCCTCAATATAAGTTACAGAGGTGACCCTGCTGCATCCTCAATATAAATGACAGAGGTGACCCTGCTGCATCCTCAATATAAGTGTCAGAGGTGGTTCCACTGCATCCTCAATATAAGTGACAGAGGTGACCCTGCTGCATCCTCAATATAAGTGACAGAGGTGACCCTGCTGCATCTTCAATATAAGTGTCAGAGGTAGTTCCACTGCATCCTCAATATAAGTGACAGAGGTGACCCTGCTGCATCCTCAATATAAGTGACAGAGGTGACCCTGCTGCATCCTCAATATAAGTGTCAGAGGTGATCCTGCTGCATCCTCAATATAAGTGACAGAGGTGACCCTGCTGCATCCTCAATATAAGTGACAGAGGTGACCCTGCTGCATCCTCAATATAAGTCACAGAGGTAGTCCTGCTGCATCCTCAATATAAGTCACAGAGGTGGTCCTGCTGCATCCTCAATATAAGTGACAGAGGTGGCCCTGCTGCATCCTCAATGTAAGTGACAGAGGTGCACCTGCTACATCTTCAATATAAGTGACAGAGGTGGTCCTGCCGCATCCTCAATATAAGTGTGAGAGGTGACCCTGCTGCATCCTCAATATAAGTGACAGAGGTGACCCTGCTGCATCCTCAATATAAGTGACAGAGGTGGTCCTCCGGCATCCTCAATATAAATGACAGAGGTGACCCTGCTGCATCCTCAATATAAGTGTCAGAGGTGATCCTGCTGCATCCTCAATATAAGTGACAGAGGTGACCCTGCTGCATCCTCAATATAAGTGACAGAGGTGACCCTGCTGCATCCTCAATATAAGTCACAGAGGTGGTCCTGCTGCATCCTCAATATAAGTCACAGAGGTGGTCCTGCTGCATCCTCAATATAAGTGACAGAGGTGGTCCTGCCGCATCCTCAATATAAGTGTGAGAGGTGACCCTGCTGCATCCTCAATATAAGTGACAGAGGTGACCCTGCTGCATCCTCAATATAAGTGACAGAGGTGGTCCTCCGGCATCCTCAATATAAATGACAGAGGTGACCCTGCTGCATCCTCAATATAAGGGACAGAGGTGACCCTGCTGCATCCTCAATATAAGTGACACAGGTGACCCTGCTGCATCCTCAATATAAGTGACAGAGGTGACCCTGCTGCATCCTCAATATAAGTGACAGAGGTGGTTCCACTGCATCCTCAATATAAGTGACAGAGGTGACCCTGCTGCATCCTCAATATAAGTGACAGAGGTGGTCCTGCTGCATCCTCAATATAAGTGACAGAGGTGACCCTGCTGCATCCTCAATATAAGTGACAGAGGTGGTCCTGCTGCATCCTCAATATAAGTGACAGAGGTGGTCCTGCTGCATCCTCAATATAAGTGACAGAGGTGGTCCTGCTGCATCCTCAATATAAGTGACAGAGGTGACCCTGCTGCATCCTCAATATGAGTGAGAGAGGTGACCCTGCTGCATCCTCAATATAAGTGACAGAGGGGGTCCTGCTGCATCCTCAATATAAGTGACAGAGGTGGTTCCACTGCATCCTCAATATAAGTGACACAGGTGGTCCTCCGGAATCCTCAATATAAATGACAGAGGTGGTCCTCCGGCATCCTCAATATAAATGACAGAGGTGACCCTGCTGCATCCTCAATATAAGTGTCAGAGGTGGTCCTGCTGCATCCTCAATATAAGTGACAGAGGTGGTCCTGCTGCATCCACAATATAAGAGACAGAGGTGACCCTGCTGCATCCTCAATATGAGTGAGAGAGGTGACCCTGCTGCATCCTCAATATAAGTGACAGAGGTGACCCTGCTGCATCCTCAATATAAGTGACAGAGGTGACCCTGCTGCATCCTCAATATAAGTGACAGAGGTGGTCCTCCGGCATCCTCAATATAAATGACAGAGGTGACCCTGCTGCATCCTCAATATAAGTGTCAGAGGTGATCCTGCTGCATCCTCAATATAAGTGACAGAGGTGGTTCTGCTGCATCGTCAATATAAGTGACAGAGGTGACCCTGCTGCATCCTCAATATAAGTGACAGAGGTGGTCCTCCGGCATCCTCAATATAAATGACAGAGGTGACCCTGCTGCATCCTCAATATAAGTGTCAGAGGTGACCCTGCTGCATCCTAAATATAAGTGACAGAGGTGGTCCTGCTGCATCCTCAATATAAGTGACAGAGGTGGCCCTGCTGCATCCTCAATATAAGTGACAGAAGTGACCCTGCTGCATCCTCAATATAAGTGACAGAGGTGGTCCTGCTGCATCCTCAATATAAGTGTCAGAGGTGGTCCTGCTGCATCCTCAATATAAGTGACAGAGGTGGTCCTGCCGCATCCTCAATATAAGTGTGAGAGGTGACCCTGCTGCATCCTCAATATAAGTGACAGAGGTGACCCTGCTGCATCCTCAATATAAGTGACAGAGGTGGTCCTCCGGCATCCTCTATATAAATGACAGAGGTGACCCTGCTGCATCCTCAATATAAGTGTCAGAGGTGATCCTGCTGCATCCTCAATATAAGTGACAGAGGTGGTTCTGCTGCATCGTCAATATAAGTGACAGAGGTGACCCTGCTGCATCCTCAATATAAGTGACAGAGGTGACCCTGCTGCATCCTCAATATAAGTGACAGAGGTGGTCCTCCGGCATCCTCAATATAAATGACAGAGGTGACCCTGCTGCATCCTCAATATAAGTGTCAGAGGTGATCCTGCTGCATCCTCAATATAAGTGACAGAGGTGGTTCTGCTGCATCGTCAATATAAGTGACAGAGGTGACCCTGCTGCATCCTCAATATAAGAGTCAGAGGTGGTCCTGCTGCATCCTCAATATAAGTGACAGAGGTGGTTCTGCTGCATCGTCAATATAAGTGACAGAGGTGACCCTGCTGCATCCTCAATATAAGTGTCAGAGGTGACCCTGCTGCATCCTCAGTATAAGTGATGCAGGTGGTCCTGCTGCATCCTCAATATAAGTGTCACAGGTGACTCTGCTGCATCCTCAATATAAGTGTCAGAGGTGACCCTGCTGCATCCTCAATATAAGTGTCAGAGGTGGTCCTGCTGCATCCTCAATATAAGTGACAGAGGTGACCCTGCTGCATCCTCAATATAAGTGTCAGAGGTGGTCCTGCTGCATCCTCAATATAAGTGTCAGAGGTGGTCCTGCTGCATCCTCAATATAAGGGACAGAGGTGACCCTGCTGCATCCTCAATATAAGTGACAGAGGTGACCCTGCTGCATCCTCAATATAAGTGACAGAGGTGACCCTGCTGCATCCTCAATATAAGTTACAGAGGTGACCCTGCTGCATCCTCAATATAAGTGACAGAGGTGACCCTGCTGCATCCTCAATATAAGTGTCAGAGGTGACCCTGCTGCATCCTCAATATAAGTGACAGAGGTGACCCTGCTGCATCCTCAATATAAGTTACAGAGGTGACCCTGCTGCATCCTCAATATAAATGACAGAGGTGACCCTGCTGCATCCTCAATATAAGTGTCAGAGGTGGTTCCACTGCATCCTCAATATAAGTGACAGAGGTGACCCTGCTGCATCCTCAATATAAGTGACAGAGGTGACCCTGCTGCATCTTCAATATAAGTGTCAGAGGTAGTTCCACTGCATCCTCAATATAAGTCACAGAGGTGGTCCTGCTGCATCCTCAATATAAGTGACAGAGGTGGTCCTGCTGCATCCTCTATATAAGTGACAGGGGTGGTCCTGCTGCATCCACAATATAAGAGACAGAGGTGTTCCTGCTGCATCCTCAATATAAGTGTGAGAGGTGACCCTGCTGCATCCTCAATATAAGTGTCAGAGGTGGTCCTGCAGCATCCTCAATATAAATGACAGAGGTGACCCTGCTGCATCCTCAATATAAGTGTCAGAGGTGGTCCTGCTGCATCCTCAATATGAGTGACAGACGTGACCCTGCTGCATCCTCAATATAAGTGTCAGAGGTGGTCCTGCTGCATCCTCTATATAAGTGACAGAGGTGTTCCTGCTGCATCCTCAATATAAGTGACAGAGGTGACCCTGCTGCATCCTCAATATAAGTCACAGAGGTGGTCCTGCTGCATCCTCAATATAAGTCACAGAGGTGGTCCTGCTGCATCCTCTATATAAGTCACAGAGGTGTTCCTGCTGCATCCTCAATATAAGTGACAGAGGTGACCCTGCTGCATCCTCAATATAAGTCACAGAGGTGACCCTGCTGCATCCTCAATATAAGTGTCAGAGGTGGTCCTGCTGCATCCTCAATATAAGTGACAGAGGTGGTCCTGCTGCATCCACAATATAAGAGACAGAGGTGTTCCTGCTGCATCCTCAATATAAGTGACAGAGGGGACCCTGCTGCATCCTCAATATAAGTGACAGAGGTGACCCTGCTGCATCATCAATATAAGTCACAGAGGTGACCCTGCTGCATCCTCAATATGAGTGAGAGAGGTGACCCTGCTGCATCCTCAATATAAGTGACAGAGGTGACCCTGCTGCATCCTCAATATAAGTGACAGAGGTGGTTCTGCTGCATCGTCAATATAAGTGACAGAGGTGACCCTGCTGCATCCTCAATATAAGTGACAGAGGTGGTTCTGCTGCATCGTCAATATAAGTGACAGAGGTGACCCTGCTGCATCCTCAATATAAGTGACAGAGGTGACCCTGCTGCATCCTCAATATAAGTGACAGAGGTGGTCCTGCTGCATCCTCAATATAAGTGACAGAGGTGACCCTGCTGCATCCTCAATATAAGTGACAGAGGTGGTCCTGCTGCATCCTCAATATAAGTGACAGAGGTGGTCCTGCTGCATCCTCAATATAAGTGACAGAGGTGGTCCTGCTGCATCCTCAATATAAGTGACAGAGGTGACCCTGCTGCATCCTCAATATGAGTGAGAGAGGTGACCCTGCTGCATCCTCAATATAAGTGACAGAGGGGGTCCTGCTGCATCCTCAATATAAGTGACAGAGGTGGTTCCACTGCATCCTCAATATAAGTGACACAGGTGGTCCTCCGGAATCCTCAATATAAATGACAGAGGTGGTCCTCCGGCATCCTCAATATAAATGACAGAGGTGACCCTGCTGCATCCTCAATATAAGTGTCAGAGGTGGTCCTGCTGCATCCTCAATATAAATGACAGAGGTGACCCTGCTGCATCCTCAATATAAGTGTCAGAGGTGGTCCTGCTGCATCCTCAATATAAGTCACAGAGGTGGTCCTGCTGCATCCTCAATATGAGTGACAGACGTGACCCTGCTGCATCCTCAATATAAGTGTCAGAGGTGGTCCTGCTGCATCCTCTATATAAGTGACAGAGGTGTTCCTGCTGCATCCTCAATATAAGTGACAGAGGTGACCCTGCTGCATCCTCAATATAAGTCACAGAGGTGGTCCTGCTGCATCCTCAATATAAGTCACAGAGGTGGTCCTGCTGCATCCTCTATATAAGTCACAGAGGTGTTCCTGCTGCATCCTCAATATAAGTGACAGAGGTGACCCTGCTGCATCCTCAATATAAGTGACAGAGGTGACCCTGCTGCATCCTCAATATAAGTGACAGAGGTGACCCTGCTGCATCCTCAATATAAGTCACAGAGGTGACCCTGCTGCATCCTCAATATAAGTGTCAGAGGTGGTCCTGCTGCATCCTCAATATAAGTGACAGAGGTGGTCCTGCTGCATCCACAATATAAGAGACAGAGGTGTTCCTGCTGCATCCTCAATATAAGTGACAGAGGTGACCCTGCTGCATCCTCAATATAAGTGACAGAGGTGACCCTGCTGCATCCTCAATATAAGTCACAGAGGTGACCCTGCTGCATCCTCAATATGAGTGAGAGAGGTGACCCTGCTGCATCCTCAATATAAGTGACAGAGGTGACCCTGCTGCATCCTCAATATAAGTGACAGAGGTGGTTCTGCTG
Source organism: Lissotriton vulgaris (assembly GCF_964263255.1). Lineage (NCBI taxonomy): Eukaryota > Metazoa > Chordata > Amphibia > Caudata > Salamandridae > Lissotriton > Lissotriton vulgaris. Next base: position 49,389,387 of record NC_141685.1, on the reverse strand, counting down.
CATCGTCAATATAAGTGACAGAGGTGACCCTGCTGCATCCTCAATATAAGTGACAGAGGTGGTTCTGCTGCATCGTCAATATAAGTGACAGAGGTGACCCTGCTGCATCCTCAATATAAGTGACAGAGGTGACCCTGCTGCATCCTCAATATAAGTGACAGAGGTGGTCCTGCTGCATCCTCAATATAAGTGACAGAGGTGACCCTGCTGCATCCTCAATATAAGTGACAGAGGTGGTCCTGCTGCATCCTCAATATAAGTGACAGAGGTGGTCCTGCTGCATCCTCAATATAAGTGACAGAGGTGGTCCTGCTGCATCCTCAATATAAGTGACAGAGGTGACCCTGCTGCATCCTCAATATGAGTGAGAGAGGTGACCCTGCTGCATCCTCAATATAAGTGACAGAGGGGGTCCTGCTGCATCCTCAATATAAGTGACAGAGGTGGTTCCACTGCATCCTCAATATAAGTGACACAGGTGGTCCTCCGGAATCCTCAATATAAATGACAGAGGTGGTCCTCCGGCATCCTCAATATAAATGACAGAGGTGACCCTGCTGCATCCTCAATATAAGTGTCAGAGGTGGTCCTGCTGCATCCTCAATATAAGTGACAGAGGTGGTCCTGCTGCATCCACAATATAAGAGACAGAGGTGACCCTGCTGCATCCTCAATATGAGTGAGAGAGGTGACCCTGCTGCATCCTCAATATAAGTGACAGAGGTGACCCTGCTGCATCCTCAATATAAGTGACAGAGGTGACCCTGCTGCATCCTCAATATAAGTGACAGAGGTGGTCCTCCGGCATCCTCAATATAAATGACAGAGGTGGTCCTGCTGCATCCTCTATATAAGTCACAGAGGTGTTCCTGCTGCATCCTCAATATAAGTGACAGAGGTGACCCTGCTGCATCCTCAATATAAGTGACAGAGGTGACCCTGCTGCATCCTCAATATAAGTGACAGAGGTGGTCCTCCGGCATCCTCAATATAAATGACAGAGGTGACCCTGCTGCATCCTCAATATAAGTGTCAGAGGTGATCCTGCTGCATCCTAAATATAAGTGACAGAGGTGGTCCTGCTGCATCCTCAATATAAGTGACAGAGGTGGCCCTGCTGCATCCTCAATATAAGTGACAGAAGTGACCCTGCTGCATCCTCAATATAAGTGACAGAGGTGGTCCTGCTGCATCCTCAATATAAGTGTCAGAGGTGGTCCTGCTGCATCCTCAATATAAGTGACAGAGGTGGTCCTGCCGCATCCTCAATATAAGTGTGAGAGGTGACCCTGCTGCATCCTCAATATAAGTGACAGAGGTGACCCTGCTGCATCCTCAGTATAAGTGTCAGAGGTGGTCCTGCTGCATCCTCAATATAAGTCACAGAGGTGGTCCTGCTGCATCCTCAATATAAGTCACAGAGGTGGTCCTCCGGCATCGTCTATATAAATGACAGAGGTGACCCTGCTGCATCCTCAATATAAGTGACAGAGGTGGTCCTCCGGCATCCTCTATATAAATGACAGAGGTGACCCTGCTGCATCCTCAATATAATTGTCAGAGGTGATCCTGCTGCATCCTCAATATAAGTGACAGAGGTGGTTCTGCTGCATCGTCAATATAAGTGACAGAGGTGACCCTGCTGCATCCTCAATATAAGTGACAGAGGTGACCCTGCTGCATCCTCAATATAAGTGACAGAGGTGGTCCTCCGGCATCCTCAATATAAATGACAGAGGTGACCCTGCTGCATCCTCAATATAAGTGTCAGAGGTGATCCTGCTGCATCCTCAATATAAGTGACACAGGTGACCCTGCTGCATCCTCAATATAAGAGTCAGAGGTGGTCCTGCTGCATCCTCAATATAAGTGACAGAGGTGGTTCTGCTGCATCGTCAATATAAGTGACAGAGGTGACCCTGCTGCATCCTCAATATAAGTGTCAGAGGTGACCCTGCTGCATCCTCAGTATAAGTGATGCAGGTGGTCCTGCTGCATCCTCAATATAAGTGTCACAGGTGACTCTGCTTCATCCTCAATATAAGTGTCAGAGGTGACCCTGCTGCATCCTCAATATAAGTGTCAGAGGTGGTCCTGCTGCATCCTCAATATAAGTGACAGAGGTGACCCTGCTGCATCCTCAATATAAGTGTCAGAGGTGGTCCTGCTGCATCCTCAATATAAGTGTCAGAGGTGGTCCTGCTGCATCCTCAATATAAGGGACAGAGGTGACCCTGCTGCATCCTCAATATAGGTGACAGAGGTGACCCTGCTGCATCCTCAATATAAGTGACAGAGGTGACCCTGCTGCATCCTCAATATAAGTGACAGAGGTGACCCTGCTGCATCCTCAATATAAGTTACAGAGGTGACCCTGCTGCATCCTCAATATAAGTTACAGAGGTGACCCTGCTGCATCCTCAATATAAATGACAGAGGTGACCCTGCTGCATCCTCAATATAAGTGTCAGAGGTGGTTCCACTGCATCCTCAATATAAGTGACAGAGGTGACCCTGCTGCATCCTCAATATAAGTGACAGAGGTGACCCTGCTGCATCTTCAATATAAGTGTCAGAGGTAGTTCCACTGCATCCTCAATATAAGTGACAGAGGTGACCCTGCTGCATCCTCAATATAAGTGACAGAGGTGACCCTGCTGCATCCTCAATATAAGTGTCAGAGGTGATCCTGCTGCATCCTCAATATAAGTGACAGAGGTGACCCTGCTGCATCCTCAATATAAGTGACAGAGGTGACCCTGCTGCATCCTCAATATAAGTCACAGAGGTAGTCCTGCTGCATCCTCAATATAAGTCACAGAGGTGGTCCTGCTGCATCCTCAATATAAGTGACAGAGGTGGCCCTGCTGCATCCTCAATGTAAGTGACAGAGGTGCACCTGCTACATCTTCAATATAAGTGACAGAGGTGGTCCTGCCGCATCCTCAATATAAGTGTGAGAGGTGACCCTGCTGCATCCTCAATATAAGTGACAGAGGTGACCCTGCTGCATCCTCAATATAAGTGACAGAGGTGGTCCTCCGGCATCCTCAATATAAATGACAGAGGTGACCCTGCTGCATCCTCAATATAAGTGTCAGAGGTGATCCTGCTGCATCCTCAATATAAGTGACAGAGGTGACCCTGCTGCATCCTCAATATAAGTGACAGAGGTGACCCTGCTGCATCCTCAATATAAGTCACAGAGGTGGTCCTGCTGCATCCTCAATATAAGTCACAGAGGTGGTCCTGCTGCATCCTCAATATAAGTGACAGAGGTGGTCCTGCCGCATCCTCAATATAAGTGTGAGAGGTGACCCTGCTGCATCCTCAATATAAGTGACAGAGGTGACCCTGCTGCATCCTCAATATAAGTGACAGAGGTGGTCCTCCGGCATCCTCAATATAAATGACAGAGGTGACCCTGCTGCATCCTCAATATAAGGGACAGAGGTGGCCCTGCTGCATCCTCAATATAAGTGACACAGGTGACCCTGCTGCATCCTCAATATAAGTGACAGAGGTGACCCTGCTGCATCCTCAATATAAGTGACAGAGGTGGTTCCACTGCATCCTCAATATAAGTGACAGAGGTGGTCCTGCTGCATCCTCAATATAAGTGACAGAGGTGGTCCTCCGGCATCCTCAATATAAATGACAGAGGTGACCCTGCTGCATCCTCAATATAAGTGTCAGAGGTGGTTCAACTGCATCCTCAATATAAATGACAGAGGTGACCCTGCTGCATCCTCAATATAAGTGACAGAGGTGACCCCGCTGCATCCTCAATATAAGTGTCAGAGGTGGTCCTGCTGCATCCTCAATATAAGTGACACAGGTGGCCCTGCTACATCCTCAATATAAGTGACAGAGGTGGACCTGCTGCATCCTCAATATAAGTGACAGAGGTGGTTCTGCTGCATCGTCAATATAAGTGACAGAGGTGACCCTGCTGCATCCTCAATATAAGTGTCAGAGGTGACCCTGCTGCATCCTCAATATAAGTGACAGAGGTGTTCCTGCTGCATCCTCAATATAAGTGTCAGAGGTGACCCTGCTGCATCCTCAATATAAGTGACAGAGGTGTTCCTGCTGCATCCTCAATATAAGTGTCAGAGGTGGTTCTGCTGCATCGTCAATATAAGTGACAGAGGTGACCCTGCTGCATCCTCAATATAAATGACAGAGGTGACCCTGCTGCATCCTCAATATAAGTGTCAGAGGTGGTTCAACTGCATCCTCAATATAAATGACAGAGGTGACCCTGCTGCATCCTCAATAGAAGTGACAGAGGTGGTCCTGCTGAATCCTCAATATAAATGACAGAGCTGACCCTGCTGCATCCTCAATATAAGTGTCAGAGGTGGTTCAACTGCATCCTCAATATAAATGACAGAGGTGACCCTGCTGCATCCTCAATATAAGTGACAGAGGTGGTCCTGCTGCATCCTCAATATAAGTGTCAGAGGTGGTCCTGCTGCATCCTCAATATAAGTGACACGGGTGGTCCTGCTGCATCCTCATTATAAGTGACAGAGGTGGTCCTCCGGCATCCTCAATATAAGTGACACAGGTGGCCCTGCTACATCCTCAATATAAGTGACAGAGGTGGTCCTGCTGCATCCTCAATATAAGTGACAGAGGTGGTTCTGCTGCATCGTCAATATAAGTGACAGAGGTGACCCTGCTGCATCCTCAATATAAGTGTCAGAGGTGACCCTGCTGCATCCTCAATATAAGTGACAGAGGTGTTCCTGCTGCATCCTCAATATAAGTGTCAGAGGTGACCCTGCTGCATCCTCAATATAAGTGACAGAGGTGTTCCTGCTGCATCCTCAATATAAGTGTCAGAGGTGGTTCTGCTGCATCGTCAATATAAGTGACAGAGGTGGCCCTGCTGCATCCTCAATATAAGTGTCAGAGGTGACCCTGCTGCATCCTCAATATAAGTGTCAGAGGTGTTCCTGCTGCATCCTCAATATAAGTGACAGAGGTGACCCTGCTGCATCCTCAATATAAGTGACAGAGGTGACCCTGCTGCATCCTCAATATAAGTCACAGAGGTAGTCCTGCTGCATCCTCTATATAAGTGACAGAGGTGGTCCTGCTGCATCCTCAATATAAGTGACAGAGGTGTTCCTGCTGCATCCTCAATATAAGTGACAGAGGTGACCCTGCTGCATCCTCAATATAAGTGACAGAGGTGTTCCTGCTGCATCCTCAATATAAGTGACAGAGGTGACCCTGCTGCATCCTCAATATAAGTGACAGAGGTGGTCCTGCTGCATCCTCAATATAAGTGACACGGGTGGTCCTGCTGCATCCTCATTATAAGTGACAGAGGTGGTCCTCCGGCATCCTCAATATAAGTGACACAGGTGGCCCTGCTACATCCTCAATATAAGTGACAGAGGTGGTCCTGCTGCATCCTCAATATAAGTGACAGAGGTGGTTCTGCTGCATTGTCAATATAAGTGACAGAGGTGACCCTGCTGCATCCTCAATATAAGTGTCAGAGGTGACCCTGCTGCATCCTCAATATAAGTGACAGAGGTGTTCCTGCTGCATCCTCAATATAAGTGTCAGAGGTGACCCTGCTGCATCCTCAATATAAGTGACAGAGGTGTTCCTGCTGCATCCTCAATATAAGTGTCAGAGGTGGTTCTGCTGCATCGTCAATATAAGTGACAGAGGTGACCCTGCTGCATCCTCAATATAAATGACAGAGGTGACCCTGCTGCATCCTCAATATAAGTGTCAGAGGTGGTTCAACTGCATCCTCAATATAAATGACAGAGGTGACCCTGCTGCATCCTCAATATAAGTGACAGAGGTGGTCCTGCTGCATCCTCAATATAAATGACAGAGGTGGTCCTGCTGCATCCTCAATATAAGTGTCAGAGGTGGTCCTGCTGCATCCTCAATATAAGTGACACGGGTGGTCCTGCTGCATCCTCATTATAAGTGACAGAGGTGGTCCTCCGGCATCCTCAATATAAGTGTTACAGGTGGCCCTGCTACATCCTCAATATAAGTGACAGAGGTGGTCCTCCGGCATCCTCAATATAAATGACAGAGGTGACCCTGCTGCATCCTCAATATAAGTGTCAGAGGTGATCCTGCTGCATCCTCAATATAAGTGACAGAGGTGGTTCTGCTGCATCGTCAATATAAGTGACAGAGGTGACCCTGCTGCATCCTCAATATAAGTGACAGAGGTGGTCCTGCTGCATCCTCAATATAAATGACAGAGGTGGTCCTGCTGCATCCACAATATAAGAGACAGAGGTGTTCCTGCTGCATCCTCAATATAAGTGTCAGAGGTGATCCTGCTGCATCCTAAATATAAGTGACAGAGGTGGTCCTGCTGCATCCTCAATATAAGTGACAGAGGTGGCCCTGCTGCATCCTCAATATAAGTGACAGAAGTGACCCTGCTGCATCCTCAATATAAGTGACAGAGGTGGTCCTGCTGCATCCTCAATATAAGTGTCAGAGGTGGTCCTGCTGCATCCTCAATATAAGTGACAGAGGTGGTCCTGCCGCATCCTCAATATAAGTGTGAGAGGTGACCCTGCTGCATCCTCAATATAAGTGACAGAGGTGACCCTGCTGCATCTTCAATATAAGTGACAGAGGTGGTCCTCCGGCATCCTCTATATAAATGACAGAGGTGACCCTGCTGCATCCTCAATATAAGTGTCAGAGGTGATCCTGCTGCATCCTCAATATAAGTGACAGAGGTGGTTCTGCTGCATCGTCAATATAAGTGACAGAGGTGACCCTGCTGCATCCTCAATATAAGTGACAGAGGTGACCCTGCTGCATCCTCAATATAAGTGACAGAGGTGGTCCTCCGGCATCCTCAATATAAATGACAGAGGTGACCCTGCTGCATCCTCAATATAAGTGTCAGAGGTGATCCTGCTGCATCCTCAATATAAGTGACAGAGGTGGTTCTGCTGCATCGTCAATATAAGTGACAGAGGTGACCCTGCTGCATCCTCAATATAAGAGTCAGAGGTGGTCCTGCTGCATCCTCAATATAAGTGACAGAGGTGGTTCTGCTGCATCGTCAATATAAGTGACAGAGGTGACCCTGCTGCATCCTCAATATAAGTGTCAGAGGTGACCCTGCTGCATCCTCAGTATAAGTGATGCAGGTGGTCCTGCTGCATCCTCAATATAAGTGTCACAGGTGACTCTGCTGCATCCTCAATATAAGTCTCAGAGGTGACCCTGCTGCATCCTCAATATAAGTGTCAGAGGTGGTCCTGCTGCATCCTCAATATAAGTGACAGAGGTGACCCTGCTGCATCCTCAATATAAGTGTCAGAGGTGGTCCTGCTGCATCCTCAATATAAGTGTCAGAGGTGGTCCTGCTGCATCCTCAATATAAGGGACAGAGGTGACCCTGCTGCATCCTCAATATAAGTGACAGAGGTGACCCTGCTGCATCCTCAATATAAGTGACAGAGGTGACCCTGCTGCATCCTCAATATAAGTGACAGAGGTGGTCCTGCCGCATCCTCAATATAAGTGTGAGAGGTGACCCTGCTGCATCCTCAATATAAGTGACAGAGGTGACCCTGCTGCATCCTCAGTATAAGTGTCAGAGGTGGTCCTGCTGCATCCTCAATATAAGTCACAGAGGTGGTCCTGCTGCATCCTCAATATAAGTCACAGAGGTGGTCCTCCGGCATCGTCTATATAAATGACAGAGGTGACCCTGCTGCATCCTCAATATAATTGTCAGAGGTGATCCTGCTGCATCCTCAATATAAGTGACAGAGGTGGTTCTGCTGCATCGTCAATATAAGTGACAGAGGTGACCCTGCTGCATCCTCAATATAAGTGACAGAGGTGACCCTGCTGCATCCTCAATATAAGTGACAGAGGTGGTCCTCCGGCATCCTCAATATAAATGACAGAGGTGACCCTGCTGCATCCTCAATATAAGTGTCAGAGGTGATCCTGCTGCATCCTCAATATAAGTGACACAGGTGACCCTGCTGCATCCTCAATATAAGAGTCAGAGGTGGTCCTGCTGCATCCTCAATATAAGTGACAGAGGTGGTTCTGCTGCATCGTCAATATAAGTGACATAGGTGACCCTGCTGCATCCTCAATATAAGTGTCAGAGGTGACCCTGCTGCATCCTCAGTATAAGTGATGCAGGTGGTCCTGCTGCATCCTCAATATAAGTGTCACAGGTGACTCTGCTGCATCCTCAATATAAGTGTCAGAGGTGACCCTGCTGCATCCTCAATATAAGTGTCAGAGGTGGTCCTGCTGCATCCTCAATATAAGTGACAGAGGTGACCCTGCTGCATCCTCAATATAAGTGTCAGAGGTGGTCCTGCTGCATCCTCAATATAAGTGTCAGAGGTGGTCCTGCTGCATCCTCAATATAAGGGACAGAGGTGACCCTGCTGCATCCTCAATATAGGTGACAGAGGTGACCCTGCTGCATCCTCAATATAAGTGACAGAGGTGACCCTGCTGCATCCTCAATATAAGTGACAGAGGTGACCCTGCTGCATCCTCAATATAAGTTACAGAGGTGACCCTGCTGCATCCTCAATATAAGTGTCAGAGGTGGTTCCACTGCATCCTCAATATAAGTGACAGAGGTGACCCTGCTGCATCCTCAATATAAGTGACAGAGGTGACCCTGCTGCATCTTCAATATAAGTGTCAGAGGTAGTTCCACTGCATCCTCAATATAAGTGACAGAGGTGACCCTGCTGCATCCTCAATATAAGTGACAGAGGTGACCCTGCTGCATCCTCAATATAAGTGTCAGGGGTGATCCTGCTGCATCCTCAATATAAGTGACAGAGGTGACCCTGCTGCATCCTCAATATAAGTGACAGAGGTGACCCTGCTGCATCCTCAATATAAGTCACAGAGGTAGTCCTGCTGCATCCTCAATATAAGTCACAGAGGTGGTCCTGCTGCATCCTCAATATAAGTGACAGAGGTGGCCCTGCTGCATCCTCAATGTAAGTGACAGAGGTGCACCTGCTACATCTTCAATATAAGTGACAGAGGTGGTCCTGCCGCATCCTCAATATAAGTGTGAGAGGTGACCCTGCTGCATCCTCAATATAAGTGACAGAGGTGACCCTGCTGCATCCTCAATATAAGTGACAGAGGTGGTCCTCCGGCATCCTCAATATAAATGACAGAGGTGACCCTGCTGCATCCTCAATATAAGTGTCAGAGGTGATCCTGCTGCATCCTCAATATAAGTGACAGAGGTGACCCTGCTGCATCCTCAATATAAGTGACAGAGGTGACCCTGCTGCATCCTCAATATAAGTCACAGAGGTGGTCCTGCTGCATCCTCAATATAAGTCACAGAGGTGGTCCTGCTGCATCCTCAATATAAGTGACAGAGGTGGTCCTGCCGCATCCTCAATATAAGTGTGAGAGGTGACCCTGCTGCATCCTCAATATAAGTGACAGAGGTGACCCTGCTGCATCCTCAATATAAGTGACAGAGGTGGTCCTCCGGCATCCTCAATATAAATGACTGAGGTGACCCTGCTGCATCCTCAATATAAGTGTCAGAGGTGATCCTGCTGCATCCTCAATATAAGTGACAGAGGTGGTTCTGCTGCATCGTCAATATAAGTGACAGAGGTGACCCTGCTGCATCCTCAATATAAGTGACAGAGGTGACCCTGCTGCATCCTCAATATAAGTGACAGAGGTGGTTCCACTGCATCCTCAATATAAGTGACAGAGGTGGTCCTGCTGCATCCTCAATATAAGTGACAGAGGTGGTCCTCCGGCATCCTCAATATAAATGACAGAGGTGACCCTGCTGCATCCTCAATATAAGTGTCAGAGGTGGTTCAACTGCATCCTCAATATAAATGACAGAGGTGACCCTGCTGCATCCTCAATATAAGTGACAGAGGTGACCCCGCTGCATCCTCAATATAAGTGTCAGAGGTGGTCCTGCTGCATCCTCAATATAAGTGACACAGGTGGCCCTGCTACATCCTCAATATAAGTGACAGAGGTGGACCTGCTGCATCCTCAATATAAGTGACAGAGGTGGTTCTGCTGCATCGTCAATATAAGTGACAGAGGTGACCCTGCTGCATCCTCAATATAAGTGTCAGAGGTGACCCTGCTGCATCCTCAATATAAGTGACAGAGGTGTTCCTGCTGCATCCTCAATATAAGTGTCAGAGGTGACCCTGCTGCATCCTCAATATAAGTGACAGAGGTGTTCCTGCTGCATCCTCAATATAAGTGTCAGAGGTGGTTCTGCTGCATCGTCAATATAAGTGACAGAGGTGACCCTGCTGCATCCTCAATATAAATGACAGAGGTGACCCTGCTGCATCCTCAATATAAGTGTCAGAGGTGGTTCAACTGCATCCTCAATATAAATGACAGAGGTGACCCTGCTGCATCCTCAATAGAAGTGACAGAGGTGGTCCTGCTGCATCCTCAATATAAATGACAGAGGTGACCCTGCTGCATCCTCAATATAAGTGTCAGAGGTGGTTCAACTGCATCCTCAATATAAATGACAGAGGTGACCCTGCTGCATCCTCAATATAAGTGACAGAGGTGGTCCTGCTGCATCCTCAATATAAGTGTCAGAGGTGGTCCTGCTGCATCCTCAATATAAGTGACACGGGTGGTCCTGCTGCATCCTCATTATAAGTGACAGAGGTGGTCCTCCGGCATCCTCAATATAAGTGACACAGGTGGCCCTGCTACATCCTCAATATAAGTGACAGAGGTGGTCCTGCTGCATCCTCAATATAAGTGACAGAGGTGGTTCTGCTGCATCGTCAATATAAGTGACAGAGGTGACCCTGCTGCATCCTCAATATAAGTGTCAGAGGTGACCCTGCTGCATCCTCAATATAAGTGACAGAGGTGTTCCTGCTGCATCCTCAATATAAGTGTCAGAGGTGACCCTGCTGCATCCTCAATATAAGTGACAGAGGTGTTCCTGCTGCATCCTCAATATAAGTGTCAGAGGTGGTTCTGCTGCATCGTCAATATAAGTGACAGAGGTGGCCCTGCTGCATCCTCAATATAAGTGTCAGAGGTGACCCTGCTGCATCCTCAATATAAGTGTCAGAGGTGTTCCTGCTGCATCCTCAATATAAGTGACAGAGATGACCCTGCTGCATCCTCAATATAAGTGACAGAGGTGACCCTGCTGCATCCTCAATATAAGTCACAGAGGTAGTCCTGCTGCATCCTCTATATAAGTGACAGAGGTGGTCCTGCTGCATCCTCAATATAAGTGACAGAGGTGTTCCTGCTGCATCCTCAATATAAGTGACAGAGGTGACCCTGCTGCATCCTCAATATAAGTGACAGAGGTGTTCCTGCTGCATCCTCAATATAAGTGACAGAGGTGACCCTGCTGCATCCTCAATATAAGTGACAGAGGTGGTCCTGCTGCATCCTCAATATAAGTGACACGGGTGGTCCTGCTGCATCCTCATTATAAGTGACAGAGGTGGTCCTCCGGCATCCTCAATATAAGTGACACAGGTGGCCCTGCTACATCCTCAATATAAGTGACAGAGGTGGTCCTGCTGCATCCTCAATATAAGTGACAGAGGTGGTTCTGCTGCATCGTCAATATAAGTGACAGAGGTGACCCTGCTGCATCCTCAATATAAGTGTCAGAGGTGACCCTGCTGCATCCTCAATATAAGTGACAGAGGTGTTCCTGCTGCATCCTCAATATAAGTGTCAGAGGTGACCCTGCTGCATCCTCAATATAAGTGACAGAGGTGTTCCTGCTGCATCCTCAATATAAGTGTCAGAGGTGGTTCTGCTGCATCGTCAATATAAGTGACAGAGGTGACCCTGCTGCATCCTCAATATAAATGACAGAGGTGACCCTGCTGCATCCTCAATATAAGTGTCAGAGGTGGTTCAACTGCATCCTCAATATAAATGACAGAGGTGACCCTGCTGCATCCTCAATATAAGTGACAGAGGTGGTCCTGCTGCATCCTCAATATAAATGACAGAGGTGACCCTGCTGCATCCTCAATATAAGTGTCAGAGGTGGTTCAACTGCATCCTCAATATAAATGACAGAGGTGACCCTGCTGCATCCTCAATATAAGTGACAGAGGTGGTCCTGCTGCATCCTCAATATAAGTGTCAGAGGTGGTCCTGCTGCATCCTCAATATAAGTGACACGGGTGGTCCTGCTGCATCCTCATTATAAGTGACAGAGGTGGTCCTCCGGCATCCTCAATATAAGTGTTACAGGTGGCCCTGCTACATCCTCAATATAAGTGACAGAGGTGGTCCTCCGGCATCCTCAATATAAATGACAGAGGTGACCCTGCTGCATCCTCAATATAAGTGTCAGAGGTGATCCTGCTGCATCCTCAATATAAGTGACAGAGGTGGTTCTGCTGCATCGTCAATATAAGTGACAGAGGTGACCCTGCTGCATCCTCAATATAAGTGACAGAGGTGGTCCTGCTGCATCCTCAATATAAATGACAGAGGTGGTTCTGCTGCATCCACAATATAAGAGACAGAGGTGTTCCTGCTGCATCCTCAATATAAGTGTCAGAGGTGATCCTGCTGCATCCTAAATATAAGTGACAGAGGTGGTCCTGCTGCATCCTCAATATAAGTGACAGAGGTGGCCCTGCTGCATCCTCAATATAAGTGACAGAAGTGACCCTGCTGCATCCTCAATATAAGTGACAGAGGTGGTCCTGCTGCATCCTCAATATAAGTGTCAGAGGTGGTCCTGCTGCATCCTCAATATAAGTGACAGAGGTGGTCCTGCCGCATCCTCAATATAAGTGTGAGAGGTGACCCTGCTGCATCCTCAATATAAGTGACAGAGGTGACCCTGCTGCATCTTCAATATAAGTGACAGAGGTGGTCCTCCGGCATCCTCTATATAAATGACAGAGGTGACCCTGCTGCATCCTCAATATAAGTGTCAGAGGTGATCCTGCTGCATCCTCAATATAAGTGACAGAGGTGGTTCTGCTGCATCGTCAATATAAGTGACAGAGGTGACCCTGCTGCATCCTCAATATAAGTGACAGAGGTGACCCTGCTGCATCCTCAATATAAGTGACAGAGGTGGTCCTCCGGCATCCTCAATATAAATGACAGAGGTGACCCTGCTGCATCCTCAATATAAGTGTCAGAGGTGATCCTGCTGCATCCTCAATATAAGTGACAGAGGTGGTTCTGCTGCATCGTCAATATAAGTGACAGAGGTGACCCTGCTGCATCCTCAATATAAGAGTCAGAGGTGGTCCTGCTGCATCCTCAATATAAGTGACAGAGGTGGTTCTGCTGCATCGTCAATATAAGTGACAGAGGTGACCCTGCTGCATCCTCAATATAAGTGTCAGAGGTGACCCTGCTGCATCCTCAGTATAAGTGATGCAGGTGGTCCTGCTGCATCCTCAATATAAGTGTCAGAGGTGGTCCTGCTGCATCCTCAATATAAGTGACAGAGGTGACCCTGCTGCATCCTCAATATAAGTGTCAGAGGTGGTCCTGCTGCATCCTCAATATAAGTGTCAGAGGTGGTCCTGCTGCATCCTCAATATAAGGGACAGAGGTGACCCTGCTGCATCCTCAATATAAGTGACAGAGGTGACCCTGCTGCATCCTCAATATAAGTGACAGAGGTGACCCTGCTGCATCCTCAATATAAGTGACAGAGGTGTTCCTGCTGCATCCTCAATATAAGTGACAGAGGTGACCCTGCTGCATCCTCAATATAAGTGACAGAGGTGACCCTGCTGCATCCTCAATATAAGTGACAGAGGTGGCCTTGCTGCATCCTCAATATAAGTGTCAGAGGTGGTCCTGCTGCATCCTCAATATAAATGACAGAGGTGACCCTGCTGCATCCTCAATATAAGTGTCAGAGGTGGTCCTGCTGCATCCTCAATATAAATGACAGAGGTGACCCTGCTGCATCCTCAATATAAGTGTCAGAGGTGGTCCTGCTGCATCCTCTATATAAGTGACAGAGGTGTTCCTGCTGCATCCTCAATATAAGTGACAGAGGTGACCCTGCTGCATCCTCAATATAAGTCACAGAGGTGGTCCTGCTGCATCCTCAATATAAGTCACAGAGGTGGTCCTGCTGCATCCTCAATATAAGTGACAGAGGTGGTCCTGCTGCATCCACAATATAAGAGACAGAGGTGTTCCTGCTGCATCCTCAATATAAGTGACAGAGGTGACCCTGCTGCATCCTCAATATAAGTGTCAGAGGTGGTCCTGCTGCATCCTCAATATAAGTGACAGAGGTGTTCCTGCTGCATCCTCAATATAAGTGACAGAGGTGACCCTGCTGCATCCTCAATATAAGTGACAGAGGTGACCCTGCTGCATCCTCAATATAAGTGTCAGAGGTGGTCCTGCTGCATCCTCAATATAAATGACAGAGGTGACCCTGCTGCATCCTCAATATAAGTGTCAGAGGTGGTCCTGCTGCATCCTCAATATAAATGACAGAGGTGACCCTGCTGCATCCTCAATATAAGTGTCAGAGGTGGTCCTGCTGCATCCTCAATATAAGTCACAGAGGTGACCCTGCTGCATCCTCAATATAAGTGACAAAGGTGGTCTTGCTGCATCCTCAATATAAGTGTCAGAGGTGGTCCTGCTGCATCCTCTATATAAGTGACAGAGGTGTTCCTGCTGCATCCTCAATATAAGTCACAGAGGTGGTCCTGCTGCATCCTCAATATAAGTCACAGAGGTGGTCCTGCTGCATCCTCAATATAAGTGACAGAGGTGACCCTGCTGCATCCTCAATATAAGTGTCAGAGGTGGTCCTGCTGCATCCTCTATATAAGTGACAGAGGTGTTCCTGCTGCATCCTCAATATAAGTGACAGAGGTGACCCTGCTGCATCCTCAATATAAGTCACAGAGGTGGTCCTGCTGCATCCTCAATATAAGTCACAGAGGTGGTCCTGCTGCATCCTCTATATAAGTGACAGAGGTGACCCTGCTGCATCCTCAATATAAGTCACAGAGGTGACCCTGCTGCATCCTCAATATAAGTGTCAGAGGTGGTCCTGCTGCATCCTCAATATAAGTGACAGAGGTGGTCCTGCTGCATCCACAATATAAGAGACAGAGGTGTTCCTGCTGCATCCTCAATATAAGTGACAGAGGTGACCCTGCTGCATCCTCAATATAAGTGACAGAGGTGACTCGGCTGCACACTCAATATAAGTGTGAGAGGTGACCCTGCTGCATCCTCAATATAAGTGTCAGAGGTGGTCCTGCTGCATCCTCAATATAAATGACAGAGGTGACCCTGCTGCATCCTCAATATAAGTGTCAGAGGTGGTCCTGCTGCATCCTCAATATAAGTCACAGAGGTGGTCCTGCTGCATCCTCAATATGAGTGACAGACGTGACCCTGCTGCATCCTCAATATAAGTGTCAGAGGTGGTCCTGCTGCATCCTCTATATAAGTGACAGAGGTGTTCCTGCTGCATCCTCAATATAAGTGACAGAGGTGACCCTGCTGCATCCTCAATATAAGTCACAGAGGTGGTCCTGCTGCATCCTCAATATAAGTCACAGAGGTGGTCCTGCTGCATCCTCTATATAAGTCACAGAGGTGTTCCTGCTGCATCCTCAATATAAGTGACAGAGGTGACCCTGCTGCATCCTCAATATAAGTGACAGAGGTGACCCTGCTGCATCCTCAATATAAGTCACAGAGGTGACCCTGCTGCATCCTCAATATAAGTGTTAGAGGTGGTCCTGCTGCATCCTCAATATAAGTGACAGAGGTGGTCCTGCTGCATCCACAATATAAGAGACAGAGGTGTTCCTGCTGCATCCTCAATATAAGTGACAGAGGTGACCCTGCTGCATCCTCAATATAAGTGACAGAGGTGACCCTGCTGCATCCTCAATATAAGTCACAGAGGTGACCCTGCTGCATCCTCAATATGAGTGAGAGAGGTGACCCTGCTGCATCCTCAATATAAGTGACAGAGGTGACCCTGCTGCATCCTCAATATAAGTGACAGAGGTGGTTCTGCTGCATCGTCAATATAAGTGACAGAGGTGACCCTGCTGCATCCTCAATATAAGTGACAGAGGTGGTTCTGCTGCATCGTCAATATAAGTGACAGAGGTGACCCTGCTGCATCCTCAATATAAGTGACAGAGGTGGTCCTGCTGCATCCTCAATATAAGTGACAGAGGTGGTCCTGCTGTATCCTCAATATAAGTGACAGAGGTGACCCTGCTGCATCCTCAATATAAGTGACAGAGGTGGTCCTGCTGCATCCTCAATATAAGTGACAGAGGTGGTCCTGCTGCATCCTCAATATAAGTGACAGAGGTGGTCCTGCTGCATCCTCAATATAAGTGACAGAGGTGACCCTGCTGCATCCTCAATATGAGTGAGAGAGGTGACCCTGCTGCATCCTCAATATAAGTGACAGAGGGGGTCCTGCTGCATCCTCAATATAAGTGACAGAGGTGGTTCCACTGCATCCTCAATATAAGTGACACAGGTGGTCCTCCGGAATCCTCAATATAAATGACAGAGGTGGTCCTCCGGCATCCTCAATATAAATGACAGAGGTGACCCTGCTGCATCCTCAATATAAGTGTCAGAGGTGGTCCTGCTGCATCCTCAATATAAGTGACAGAGGTGGTCCTGCTGCATCCACAATATAAGAGACAGAGGTGACCCTGCTGCATCCTCAATATGAGTGAGAGAGGTGACCCTGCTGCATCCTCAATATAAGTGACAGAGGTGACCCTGCTGCATCCTCAATATAAGTGACAGAGGTGACCCTGCTGCATCCTCAATATAAGTGACAGAGGTGGTCCTCCGGCATCCTCAATATAAATGACAGAGGTGACCCTGCTGCATCCTCAATATAAGTGTCAGAGGTGATCCTGCTGCATCCTCAATATAAGTGACAGAGGTGGTTCTGCTGCATCGTCAATATAAGTGACAGAGGTGACCCTGCTGCATCCTCAATATAAGTGACAGAGGTGGTCCTCCGGCATCCTCAATATAAATGACAGAGGTGACCCTGCTGCATCCTCAATATAAGTGTCAGAGGTGATCCTGCTGCATCCTAAATATAAGTGACAGAGGTGGTCCTGCTGCATCCTCAATATAAGTGACAGAGGTGGCCCTGCTGCATCCTCAATATAAGTGACAGAAGTGACCCTGCTGCATCCTCAATATAAGTGACAGAGGTGGTCCTGCTGCATCCTCAATATAAGTGTCAGAGGTGGTCCTGCTGCATCCTCAATATAAGTGACAGAGGTGGTCCTGCCGCATCCTCAATATAAGTGTGAGAGGTGACCCTGCTGCATCCTCAATATAAGTGACAGAGGTGACCCTGCTGCATCCTCAATATAAGTGACAGAGGTGGTCCTCCGGCATCCTCTATATAAATGACAGAGGTGACCCTGCTGCATCCTCAATATAAGTGTCAGAGGTGATCCTGCTGCATCCTCAATATAAGTGACAGAGGTGGTTCTGCTGCATCCTCAATATAAGTGACAGAGGTGGTTCTGCTGCATCGTCAATATAAGTGACAGAGGTGACCCTGCTGCATCCTCAATATAAGAGTCAGAGGTGGTCCTGCTGCATCCTCAATATAAGTGACAGAGGTGGTTCTGCTGCATCGTCAATATAAGTGACAGAGGTGACCCTGCTGCATCCTCAATATAAGTGTCAGAGGTGACCCTGCTGCATCCTCAGTATAAGTGATGCAGGTGGTCCTGCTGCATCCTCAATATAAGTGTCACAGGTGACTCTGCTGCATCCTCAATATAAGTGTCAGAGGTGACCCTGCTGCATCCTCAATATAAGTGTCAGAGGTGGTCCTGCTGCATCCTCAATATAAGTGACAGAGGTGACCCTGCTGCATCCTCAATATAAGTGTCAGAGGTGGTCCTGCTGCATCCTCAATATAAGTGTCAGAGGTGGTCCTGCTGCATCCTCAATATAAGGGACAGAGGTGACCCTGCTGCATCCTCAATATAAGTGACAGAGGTGACCCTGCTGCATCCTCAATATAAGTGACAGAGGTGACCCTGCTGCATCCTCAATATAAGTGACAGAGGTGACCCTGCTGCATCCTCAATATAAGTTACAGAGGTGACCCTGCTGCATCCTCAATATAAATGACAGAGGTGACCCTGCTGCATCCTCAATATAAGTGTCAGAGGTGGTTCCACTGCATCCTCAATATAAGTGACAGAGGTGACCCTGCTGCATCCTCAATATAAGTGACAGAGGTGACCCTGCTGCATCTTCAATATAAGTGTCAGAGGTAGTTCCACTGCATCCTCAATATAAGTCACAGAGGTGGTCCTGCTGCATCCTCAATATAAGTGACAGAGGTGGTCCTGCTGCATCCTCTATATAAGTGACAGAGGTGGTCCTGCTGCATCCTCAATATAAGTGACAGAGGTGACCCTGCTGCATCCTCAATATAAGTCACAGAGGTGACCCTGCTGCATCCTCAATATAAGTGACAGAGGTGACCCTGCTGCATCCTCAATATAAGTGACAGAGGTGGCCTTGCTGCATCCTCAATATAAGTGTCAGAGGTGGTCCTGCTGCATCCTCAATATAAATGACAGAGGTGACCCTGCTGCATCCTCAATATAAGTGTCAGAGGTGGTCCTGCTGCATCCTCAATATAAATGACAGAGGTGACCCTGCTGCATCCTCAATATAAGTGTCAGAGGTGGTCCTGCTGCATCCTCAATATAAGTCACAGAGGTGACCCTGCTGCATCCTCAATATAAGTGACAAAGGTGGTCTTGCTGCATCCTCAATATAAGTGTCAGAGGTGGTCCTGCTGCATCCTCTATATAAGTGACAGAGGTGTTCCTGCTGCATCCTCAATATAAGTCACAGAGGTGGTCCTGCTGCATCCTCAATATAAGTCACAGAGGTGGTCCTGCTGCATCCTCAATATAAGTGACAGAGGTGACCCTGCTGCATCCTCAATATAAGTGTCAGAGGTGGTCCTGCTGCATCCTCTATATAAGTGACAGAGGTGTTCCTGCTGCATCCTCAATATAAGTGACAGAGGTGACCCTGCTGCATCCTCAATATAAGTCACAGAGGTGGTCCTGCTGCATCCTCAATATAAGTCACAGAGGTGGTCCTGCTGCATCCTCTATATAAGTGACAGAGGTGACCCTGCTGCATCCTCAATATAAGTCACAGAGGTGACCCTGCTGCATCCTCAATATAAGTGTCAGAGGTGGTCCTGCTGCATCCTCAATATAAGTGACAGAGGTGGTCCTGCTGCATCCACAATATAAGAGACAGAGGTGTTCCTGCTGCATCCTCAATATAAGTGACAGAGGTGACCCTGCTGCATCCTCAATATAAGTGACAGAGGTGACTCGGCTGCACACTCAATATAAGTGTGAGAGGTGACCCTGCTGCATCCTCAATATAAGTGTCAGAGGTGGTCCTGCTGCATCCTCAATATAAATGACAGAGGTGACCCTGCTGCATCCTCAATATAAGTGTCAGAGGTGGTCCTGCTGCATCCTCAATATAAGTCACAGAGGTGGTCCTGCTGCATCCTCAATATGAGTGACAGACGTGACCCTGCTGCATCCTCAATATAAGTGTCAGAGGTGGTCCTGCTGCATCCTCTATATAAGTGACAGAGGTGTTCCTGCTGCATCCTCAATATAAGTGACAGAGGTGACCCTGCTGCATCCTCAATATAAGTCACAGAGGTGGTCCTGCTGCATCCTCAATATAAGTCACAGAGGTGGTCCTGCTGCATCCTCTATATAAGTCACAGAGGTGTTCCTGCTGCATCCTCAATATAAGTGACAGAGGTGACCCTGCTGCATCCTCAATATAAGTGACAGAGGTGACCCTGCTGCATCCTCAATATAAGTCACGGAGGTGACCCTGCTGCATCCTCAATATAAGTGTCAGAGGTGGTCCTGCTGCATCCTCAATATAAGTGACAGAGGTGGTCCTGCTGCATCCACAATATAAGAGACAGAGGTGTTCCTGCTGCATCCTCAATATAAGTGACAGAGGTGACCCTGCTGCATCCTCAATATAAGTGACAGAGGTGACCCTGCTGCATCCTCAATATAAGTCACAGAGGTGACCCTGCTGCATCCTCAATATGAGTGAGAGAGGTGACCCTGCTGCATCCTCAATATAAGTGACAGAGGTGACCCTGCTGCATCCTCAATATAAGTGACAGAGGTGGTTCTGCTGCATCGTCAATATAAGTGACAGAGGTGACCCTGCTGCATCCTCAATATAAGTGACAGAGGTGGTTCTGCTGCATCGTCAATATAAGTGACAGAGGTGACCCTGCTGCATCCTCAATATAAGTGACAGAGGTGACCCTGCTGCATCCTCAATATAAGTGAAAGAGGTGGTCCTGCTGCATCCTCAATATAAGTGACAGAGGTGACCCTGCTGCATCCTCAATATAAGTGACAGAGGTGGTCCTGCTGCATCCTCAATATAAGTGACAGAGGTGGTCCTGCTGCATCCTCAATATAAGTGACAGAGGTGGTCCTGCTGCATCCTCAATATAAGTGACAGAGGTGACCCTGCTGCATCCTCAATATGAGTGAGAGAGGTGACCCTGCTGCATCCTCAATATAAGTGACAGAGGGGGTCCTGCTGCATCCTCAATATAAGTGACAGAGGTGGTTCCACTGCATCCTCAATATAAGTGACACAGGTGGTCCTCCGGAATCCTCAATATAAATGACAGAGGTGGTCCTCCGGCATCCTCAATATAAATGACAGAGGTGACCCTGCTGCATCCTCAATATAAGTGTCAGAGGTGGTCCTGCTGCATCCTCAATATAAGTGACAGAGGTGGTCCTGCTGCATCCACAATATAAGAGACAGAGGTGACCCTGCTGCATCCTCAATATGAGTGAGAGAGGTGACCCTGCTGCATCCTCAATATAAGTGACAGAGGTGACCCTGCTGCATCCTCAATATAAGTGACAGAGGTGACCCTGCTGCATCCTCAATATAAGTGACAGAGGTGGTCCTCCGGCATCCTCAATATAAATGACAGAGGTGACCCTGCTGCATCCTCAATATAAGTGTCAGAGGTGATCCTGCTGCATCCTCAATATAAGTGACAGAGGTGGTTCTGCTGCATCGTCAATATAAGTGACAGAGGTGACCCTGCTGCATCCTCAATATAAGTGACAGAGGTGGTCCTCCGGCATCCTCAATATAAATGACAGAGGTGACCCTGCTGCATCCTCAATATAAGTGTCAGAGGTGATCCTGCTGCATCCTAAATATAAGTGACAGAGGTGGTCCTGCTGCATCCTCAATATAAGTGACAGAGGTGGCCCTGCTGCATCCTCAATATAAGTGACAGAAGTGACCCTGCCGCATCCTCAATATAAGTGACAGAGGTGGTCCTGCTGCATCCTCAATATAAGTGTCAGAGGTGGTCCTGCTGCATCCTCAATATAAGTGACAGAGGTGGTCCTGCCGCATCCTCAATATAAGTGTGAGAGGTGACCCTGCTGCATCCTCAATATAAGTGACAGAGGTGACCCTGCTGCATCCTCAGTATAAGTGTCAGAGGTGGTCCTGCTGCATCCTCAATATAAGTCACAGAGGTGGTCCTGCTGCATCCTCAATATAAGTCACAGAGGTGGTCCTCCGGCATCGTCTATATAAATGACAGAGGTGACCCTGCTGCATCCTCAATATAAGTGACAGAGGTGGTCCTCCGGCATCCTCTATATAAATGACAGAGGTGACCCTGCTGCATCCTCAATATAAGTGTCAGAGGTGATCCTGCTGCATCCTCAATATAAGTGACAGAGGTGGTTCTGCTGCATCGTCAATATAAGTGACAGAGGTGACCCTGCTGCATCCTCAATATAAGTGACAGAGGTGACCCTGCTGCATCCTCAATATAAGTGACAGAGGTGGTCCTCCGGCATCCTCAATATAAATGACAGAGGTGACCCTGCTGCATCCTCAATATAAGTGACAGAGGTGGTTCTGCTGCATCGTCAATATAAGTGACAGAGGTGACCCTGCTGCATCCTCAATATAAGAGTCAGAGGTGGTCCTGCTGCATCCTCAATATAAGTGACAGAGGTGGTTCTGCTGCATCGTCAATATAAGTGACAGAGGTGACCCTGCTGCATCCTCAATATAAGTGTCAGAGGTGACCCTGCTGCATCCTCAGTATAAGTGATGCAGGTGGTCCTGCTGCATCCTCAATATAAGTGTCACAGGTGACTCTGCTGCATCCTCAATATAAGTGTCAGAGGTGACCCTGCTGCATCCTCAATATAAGTGTCAGAGGTGGTCCTGCTGCATCCTCAATATAAGTGACAGAGGTGACCCTGCTGCATCCTCAATATAAGTGTCAGAGGTGGTCCTGCTGCATCCTCAATATAAGTGTCAGAGGTGGTCCTGCTGCATCCTCAATATAAGGGACAGAGGTGACCCTGCTGCATCCTCAATATAGGTGACAGAGGTGACCCTGCTGCATCCTCAATATAAGTGACAGAGGTGACCCTGCTGCATCCTCAATATAAGTGACAGAGGTGACCCTGCTGCATCCTCAATATAAGTTACAGAGTTGACCCTGCTGCATCCTCAATATAAATGACAGAGGTGACCCTGCTGCATCCTCAATATAAGTGTCAGAGGTGGTTCCACTGCATCCTCAATATAAGTGACAGAGGTGACCCTGCTGCATCCTCAATATAAGTGACAGAGGTGACCCTGCTGCATCTTCAATATAAGTGTCAGAGGTAGTTCCACTGCATCCTCAATATAAGTGACAGAGGTGACCCTGCTGCATCCTCAATATAAGTGACAGAGGTGACCCTGCTGCATCCTCAATATAAGTGTCAGAGGTGATCCTGCTGCATCCTCAATATAAGTGACAGAGGTGACCCTGCTGCATCCTCAATATAAGTGACAGAGGTGACCCTGCTGCATCCTCAATATAAGTCACAGAGGTAGTCCTGCTGCATCCTCAATATAAGTCACAGAGGTGGTCCTGCTGCATCCTCAATATAAGTGACAGAGGTGGCCCTGCTGCATCCTCAATGTAAGTGACAGAGGTGCACCTGCTACATCTTCAATATAAGTGACAGAGGTGGTCCTGCCGCATCCTCAATATAAGTGTGAGAGGTGACCCTGCTGCATCCTCAATATAAGTGACAGAGGTGACCCTGCTGCATCCTCAATATAAGTGACAGAGGTGGTCCTCCGGCATCCTCAATATAAATGACAGAGGTGACCCTGCTGCATCCTCAATATAAGTGTCAGAGGTGATCCTGCTGCATCCTCAATATAAGTGACAGAGGTGACCCTGCTGCATCCTCAATATAAGTGACAGAGGTGACCCTGCTGCATCCTCAATATAAGTCACAGAGGTGGTCCTGCTGCATCCTCAATATAAGTCACAGAGGTGGTCCTGCTGCATCCTCAATATAAGTGACAGAGGTGGTCCTGCCGCATCCTCAATATAAGTGTGAGAGGTGACCCTGCTGCATCCTCAATATAAGTGACAGAGGTGACCCTGCTGCATCCTCAATATAAGTGACAGAGGTGGTCCTCCGGCATCCTCAATATAAATGACAGAGGTGACCCTGCTGCATCCTCAATATAAGTGTCAGAGGTGATCCTGCTGCATCCTCAATATAAGTGACAGAGGTGGTTCTGCTGCATCGTCAATATAAGTGACAGAGGTGACCCTGCTGCATCCTCAATATAAGTGACAGAGGTGACCCTGCTGCATCCTCAATATAAGTGACAGAGGTGGTTCCACTGCATCCTCAATATAAGTGACAGAGGTGGTCCTGCTGCATCCTCAATATAAGTGACAGAGGTGGTCCTCCGGCATCCTCAATATAAATGACAGAGGTGACCCTGCTGCATCCTCAATATAAGTGTCAGAGGTGGTTCAACTGCATCCTCAATATAAATGACAGAGGTGACCCTGCTGCATCCTCAATATAAGTGACAGAGGTGACCCCGCTGCATCCTCAATATAAGTGTCAGAGGTGGTCCTGCTGCATCCTCAATATAAGTGACACAGGTGGCCCTGCTACATCCTCAATATAAGTGACAGAGGTGGTCCTGCTGCATCCTCAATATAAGTGACAGAGGTGGTTCTGCTGCATCGTCAATATAAGTGACAGAGGTGACCCTGCTGCATCCTCAATATAAGTGTCAGAGGTGACCCTGCTGCA
Source organism: Lissotriton vulgaris (assembly GCF_964263255.1). Taxonomy (NCBI): domain Eukaryota; kingdom Metazoa; phylum Chordata; class Amphibia; order Caudata; family Salamandridae; genus Lissotriton; species Lissotriton vulgaris. The sequence goes on along the minus strand of NC_141685.1, from coordinate 49,365,130 downwards.
TCCTCAATATAAGTGACAGAGGTGTTCCTGCTGCATCCTCAATATAAGTGTCAGAGGTGACCCTGCTGCATCCTCAATATAAGTGACAGAGGTGTTCCTGCTGCATCCTCAATATAAGTGTCAGAGGTGGTTCTGCTGCATCGTCAATATAAGTGACAGAGGTGACCCTGCTGCATCCTCAATATAAATGACAGAGGTGACCCTGCTGCATCCTCAATATAAGTGTCAGAGGTGGTTCAACTGCATCCTCAATATAAATGACAGAGGTGACCCTGCTGCATCCTCAATAGAAGTGACAGAGGTGGTCCTGCTGCATCCTCAATATAAATGACAGAGGTGACCCTGCTGCATCCTCAATATAAGTGTCAGAGGTGGTTCAACTGCATCCTCAATATAAATGACAGAGGTGACCCTGCTGCATCCTCAATATAAGTGACAGAGGTGGTCCTGCTGCATCCTCAATATAAGTGTCAGAGGTGGTCCTGCTGCATCCTCAATATAAGTGACACGGGTGGTCCTGCTGCATCCTCATTATAAGTGACAGAGGTGGTCCTCCGGCATCCTCAATATAAGTGACACAGGTGGCCCTGCTACATCCTCAATATAAGTGACAGAGGTGGTCCTGCTGCATCCTCAATATAAGTGACAGAGGTGGTTCTGCTGCATCGTCAATATAAGTGACAGAGGTGACCCTGCTGCATCCTCAATATAAGTGTCAGAGGTGACCCTGCTGCATCCTCAATATAAGTGACAGAGGTGTTCCTGCTGCATCCTCAATATAAGTGTCAGAGGTGACCCTGCTGCATCCTCAATATAAGTGACAGAGGTGTTCCTGCTGCATCCTCAATATAAGTGTCAGAGGTGGTTCTGCTGCATCGTCAATATAAGTGACAGAGGTGACCCTGCTGCATCCTCAATATAAGTGTCAGAGGTGACCCTGCTGCATCCTCAATATAAGTGTCAGAGGTGTTCCTGCTGCATCCTCAATATAAGTGACAGAGGTGACCCTGCTGCATCCTCAATATAAGTGACAGAGGTGACCCTGCTGCATCCTCAATATAAGTCACAGAGGTGGTCCTGCTGCATCCTCTATATAAGTGACAGAGGTGGTCCTGCTGCATCCTCAATATAAGTGACAGAGGTGTTCCTGCTGCATCCTCAATATAAGTGACAGAGGTGACCCTGCTGCATCCTCAATATAGGTGACAGAGGTGTTCCTGCTGCATCCTCAATATAAGTGACAGAGGTGACCCTGCTGCATCCTCAATATAAGTGACAGAGGTGGTCCTGCTGCATCCTCAATATAAGTGACACGGGTGGTCCTGCTGCATCCTCATTATAAGTGACAGAGGTGGTCCTCCGGCATCCTCAATATAAGTGACACAGGTGGCCCTGCTACATCCTCAATATAAGTGACAGAGGTGGTCCTGCTGCATCCTCAATATAAGTGACAGAGGTGGTTCTGCTGCATCGTCAATATAAGTGACAGAGGTGACCCTGCTGCATCCTCAATATAAGTGTCAGAGGTGACCCTGCTGCATCCTCAATATAAGTGACAGAGGTGTTCCTGCTGCATCCTCAATATAAGTGTCAGAGGTGACCCTGCTGCATCCTCAATATAAGTGACAGAGGTGTTCCTGCTGCATCCTCAATATAAGTGTCAGAGGTGGTTCTGCTGCATCGTCAATATAAGTGACAGAGGTGACCCTGCTGCATCCTCAATATAAATGACAGAGGTGACCCTGCTGCATCCTCAATATAAGTGTCAGAGGTGGTTCAACTGCATCCTCAATATAAATGACAGAGGTGACCCTGCTGCATCCTCAATATAAGTGACAGAGGTGGTCCTGCTGCATCCTCAATATAAATGACAGAGGTGACCCTGCTGCATCCTCAATATAAGTGTCAGAGGTGGTTCAACTGCATCCTCAATATAAATGACAGAGGTGACCCTGCTGCATCCTCAATATAAGTGACAGAGGTGGTCCTGCTGCATCCTCAATATAAGTGTCAGAGGTGGTCCTGCTGCATCCTCAATATAAGTGACACGGGTGGTCCTGCTGCATCCTCATTATAAGTGACAGAGGTGGTCCTCCGGCATCCTCAATATAAGTGACACAGGTGGCCCTGCTACATCCTCAATATAAGTGACAGAGGTGGTCCTGCTGCATCCTCAATATAAGTGACAGAGGTGGTTCTGCTGCATCGTCAATATAAGTGACAGAGGTGACCCTGCTGCATCCTCAATATAAGTGTCAGAGGTGACCCTGCTGCATCCTCAATATAAGTGACAGAGGTGTTCCTGCTGCATCCTCAATATAAGTGTCAGAGGTGACCCTGCTGCATCCTCAATATAAGTGACAGAGGTGTTCCTGCTGCATCCTCAATATAAGTGTCAGAGGTGGTTCTGCTGCATCGTCAATATAAGTGACAGAGGTGACCCTGCTGCATCCTCAATATAAGTGTCAGAGGTGACCCTGCTGCATCCTCAATATAAGTGTCAGAGGTGTTCCTGCTGCATCCTCAATATAAGTGACAGAGGTGACCCTGCTGCATCCTCAATATAAGTGACAGAGGTGACCCTGCTGCATCCTCAATATAAGTCACAGAGGTGGTCCTGCTGCATCCTCTATATAAGTGACAGAGGTGGTCCTGCTGCATCCTCAATATAAGTGACAGAGGTGTTCCTGCTGCATCCTCAATATAAGTGACAGAGGTGACCCTGCTGCATCCTCAATATAAGTGACAGAGGTGTTCCTGCTGCATCCTCAATATAAGTGACAGAGGTGACCCTGCTGCATCCTCAATATAAGTGACAGAGGTGACCCTGCTGCATCCTCAATATAAGTGACAGAGGTGACCCTGCTGCATCCTCAATATAAGTGACAGAGGTGACCCGGCTGCACACTCAATATAAGTGACAGAGGTGACCCTGCTGCATCTTCAATATAAGTGACAGAGGTGACCCTGCTGCACACTCAATATGAGTAAGAGAGGAGGCCCTGTTGCAACTTCAATATGAGTGACAGAGGTGACCCTGCTGCATCCTCAGTATAAGTGACAGAGGTGACCCTGCTGCATCCTCAATATGAGTGACAGAGGTGACCCTGCTGCATCCTCAATATAAGTGACAGAGGTGGTCCTGCTGCATCCTCAATATAAGTGACAGAGGTGGTTCCACTGCATCCTCAATATAAGTGACAGAGGTGACCCTGCTGCATCCTCAATATAAGTGACAGAGGTGACCCTGCTGCATCCTCAATATGAGTGAGAGAGGTGGTCCTGCTGCATCCTCAATATAAGAGACAGAGGTGACCCTGCTGCATCCTCAATATAAGTGACAGAGGTGTCCCTGCTGCATCCTCAATATAAGTGACAGAGGTGACCCTGCTGCATCCTCAATATGAGTGAGAGAGGTGGTCCTGCTGCATCCTCAATATAAGAGACAGAGGTGACCCTGCTGCATCCTCAATATGAGTGACAGAGGTGACCCTGCTGCATCCTCAATATAAGTGACAGAGGTGGTCCTGCTGCATCCTCAATATAAGTGACAGAGGTGGTTCCACTGCATCCTCAATATAAGAGACAGAGGTGGTCCTCCGGAATCCTCAATATAAGTGACAGAGGTGGTCCTGCTGCATCCTCAATATAAGAGACAGAGGTGGTCCTGCTGCATCCTCAATATGAGTGAGAGAGGTGACCCTGCTGCATCCTCAATATAAGTGACAGAGGGGGTCCTGCTGCATCCTCAATATAAGTGACAGAGGTGGTTCCACTGCATCCTCAATATAAGTGACACAGGTGGTCCTCTGGAATCCTATATAAAAATGACAGAGGTGGTCCTCCGGCATCCTCAATATAAATGACAGAGGTGACCCTGCTGCATCCTCAATATAAGTGACAGAGGTGGTCCTGCTGCATCCTCAATATAAGTCACAGAGGTGGTTCCACTGCATCCTCAATATAAATGACAGAGGTGACCCTGCTGCATCCTCAATATAAGTGTCAGAGGTGGTCCTGCTGCATCCTCAATATAAGTCACAGAGGTGGTCCTGCTGCATCCTCAATATAAGTGACAGAGGTGACCCTGCTGCATCCTCAATATAAGTGTCAGAGGTGGTCCTGCTGCATCCTCAATATAAGTAACAGAGGTGGTCCTGCTGCATCCTCAATATAAGTGTCAGAGGTGACCCTGCTGCATCCTCAATATAAGTGTCAGAGGTGGTCCTGCTGCATCCTCAATATAAGTGACAGAGGTGGTCCTGCTGCATCCTCAATATAACTGACACAGGAGACGCTGCTGCATCCTCAATATAAGTGTCAGAGGTGGTTCCACTGCATCCTCAATATAAGTGTCAGAGGTGACCCTGCTGCATCCTCAGTATAAGTGTCAGAGGTGGTTCCACTGCATCCTCAATATAAGTGTCAGAGGTGACCCTGCTGCATCCTCAGTATAAGTGTCAGAGGTGGTCCTGCTGCATCCTCAATATAAGTGACAGAGGTGACCCTGCTGCATCCTCAATATAAGTGACAGAGGTGACCCTGCTGCATCCTCAATATAAGTCACAGAGGTGTTCCTGCTGCATCCTCAATATAAGTGACAGAGGTGACCCTGCTGCATCCTCAATATAAGTCACAGAGGTGGTCCTGCTGCATCCTCTATATAAGTGACAGAGGTGTTCCTGCTGCATCCTTAATATAAGTGACAGAGGTGACCCTGCTGCATCCTCAATATAAGTAACAGAGGTGACCCTGCTGCATCCTCAATATAAGTGACAGAGGTGACCCTGCTGCATCCTCAATATAAGTCACAGAGGTGGTCCTGCTGCATCCTCAATATAAGTGACAGAGGTGACCCTGCTGCATCCTCAATATAAGTCACAGAGGTGGTCCTGCTGCATCCTCCATATAAGGGACAGAGGTGGTCCTGCTGCATCCTCAATATAAGTGACAGAGGTGACCCTGCTGCATCCTCAATATAAGTCACAGAGGTGGTCCTGCTGCATCCTCAATATAAGGGACAGAGGTGGTCCTGCTGCATCCTCTATATAAGTGACAGAGGTGTTCCTGCTGCATCCTTAATATAAGTGTCAGAGGTGACCCTGCTGCATCCTCAATATAAGTGACAGAGGTGACCCTGCTGCATCCTCAATATAAGTGTCAGAGGTGGTCCTGCTGCATCCTCAATATAAGTGACAGGGGTGGTCCTGCTGCATCCTCAATATAAGTGACAGAGGTGACCCTGCTGCATCCTCAATATAAGTGACAGAGGTGTTCCTGCTGCATCCTCAATATAAGAGACAGAGGTGACCCTGCTGCATCCACAATATAAGTGACAGAGGTGACCCTGCTGCATCCTCAATATAAGTGACAGAGGTGGTTCTGCTGCATCGTCAATATAAGTGACAGAGGTGACCCTGCTGCATCCTCAATATAAGTGACAGAGGTGACCCTGCTGCATCCTCAATATAAATGACAGAGGTGACCCTGCTGCATCCTCAATATAAGTCACAGAGGTGGTCCTGCTGCATCCTCTATATAAGTGACAGAGGTGTTCCTGCTGCATCCTCAATATAAGTGACAGAGGTGACCCTGCTGCATCCTCAATATAAGTCACAGAGGTGGTCCTGCTGCATCCTCTATATAAGTGACAGAGGTGTTCCTGCTGCATCCTTAATATAAGTGACAGAGGTGACCCTGCTGCATCCTCAATATAAGTAACAGAGGTGACCCTGCTGCATCCTCAATATAAGTGACAGAGGTGACCCTGCTGCATCCTCAATATAAGTCACAGAGGTGGTCCTGCTGCATCCTCAATATAAGTGACAGAGGTGACCCTGCTGCATCCTCAATATAAGTCACAGAGGTGGTCCTGCTGCATCCTCAATATAAGGGACAGAGGTGATCCTGCTGCATCCTCAATATGAGTGAGAGAGGTGACCCTGCTGCATCCTCAATATAAGTGACAGAGGTGTTCCTGCTGCATCCTCAATATAAGAGACAGAGGTGTTCCTGCTGCATCCACAATATAAGTGTCAGAGGTGGTCCTGCTGCATCCTCAATACAAGTGACAGAGGTGGTTCCACTGCATCCTCAATATAAGTCACAGAGGTGGTCCTGCTGCATCCTCAATATAAGTCACAGAGGTGGTCCTGCTGCATCCTCAATATAAGTGACAGGGGTGGTCCTGCTGCATCCTCAATATAAGTGACAGAGGTGACCCTGCTGCATCCTCAATATAAGTGACAGAGGTGTTCCTGCTGCATCCTCAATATAAGAGACAGAGGTGACCCTGCTGCATCCACAATATAAGTGACAGAGGTGACCCTGCTGCATCCTCAATATAAGTGACAGAGGTGGTTCTGCTGCATCGTCAATATAAGTGACAGAGGTGACCCTGCTGCATCCTCAATATAAGTGACAGAGGTGACCCTGCTGCATCCTCAATATAAGTGTCAGAGGTGGTCCTGCTGCATCCTCAATATAAGTGACAGGGGTGGTCCTGCTGCATCCTCAATATAAGTGTCAGAGGTGGTCCTGCTGCATCCTCAATACAAGTGACAGAGGTGGTTCCACTGCATCCTCAATATAAGTCACAGAGGTGGTCCTGCTGCATCGTCAATATAAGTGACAGAGGTGACCCTGCTGCATCCTCAATATAAGTGACAGAGGTGACCCTGCTGCATCCTCAATATAAATGACAGAGGTGACCCTGCTGCATGCTCAATATAAGTGTCAGAGGTGACCCTGCTGCATCCTCAATATAAGTGTCAGAGGTGGTCCTGCTGCATCCTCAGTATAAGTGTCAGAGGTGGTCCTGCTGCATCCTCAATATAAGTCACAGAGGTGGTCCTGCTGCATCCTCAATATAAGTGACAGAGGTGACCCTGCTGCATCCTCAATATAAATCACAGAGGTGACCCTGCTGCATCCTCAGTATAAGTGACAGAGGTGACCCTGCTGCATCCTCAATATGAGTGAGAGAGGTGACCCTGCTGCATCCTCAATATAAGTGACAGAGGTGGTCCTGCTGCATCCACAATATAAGAGACAGAGGAGGTCCTGCTGCATCCTCAATATAAGTGTCAGAGGTGTTCCTGCTGCATCCTCAATATAAGTGACAGAGGTGACCCTGCTGCATCCTCAATATGAGTGACAGAGGTGGTTCCACTGCATCCTCAATATAAGTGACACAGGTGGTCCTCCGGAATCCTCAATATAAATGACAGAGGTGGTCCTCCGGCATCCTCAATATAAATGACAGAGGTGACCCTGCTGCATCCTCAATATAAGTGTCAGAGGTGGTCCTGCTGCATCCACAATATAAGAGACAGAGGTGACCCTGCTGCATCCTCAATATGAGTGACAGAGGTCACCCTGCTGCATCCTCAATATAAGTCACAGAGGTGGTCCTGCTGCATCCTCAATATAAGTGACAGAGGTGACCCTGCTGCATCCTCAATATAAATCACAGAGGTGACCCTGCTGCATCCTCAGTATACGTGACAGAGGTGATCCTGCTGCATCCTCAATATAAGTGACAGAGGTAACCCTGCTGCATCCTCAATATAAGTGACAGAGGTGACCCTGCTGCATCCTCAATATGAGTGACAGAGGTGACCCTGCTGCATCCTCAATATAAGTCACAGAGGTGGTCCTGCTGCATCCTCAATATAAGTGACAGAGGTGACCCTGCTGCATCCTCAATATAAATCACAGAGGTGACCCTGCTGCATCCTCAGTATACGTGACAGAGGTGATCCTGCTGCATCCTCAATATAAGTGACAGAGGTGACCCTGCTGCATCCTCAATATAAGTGACAGAGGTGACCCTGCTGCATCCTCAATATAAGTGACAGAGGTGACCCTGCTGCATCCTCAATATAAGTGACAGAGGTGGTCCTCCGGCATCCTCAATATAAGTCACAGAGGTGGTTCTGCTGCATCGTCAATATAAGTGACAGAGGTGACCCTGCTGCATCCTCAATATAAGTGACAGAGGTGGTCCTCCGGCATCCTCAATATAAGTCACAGAGGTGGTTCTGCTGCATCGTCAATATAAGTGACAGAGGTGACCCTGCTGCATCCTCAATATAAGTCACAGAGGTGGTCCTGCTGCATCCTCAATATAAGTGTCAGAGGTGGTTCCACTGCATCCTCAATATAAGTGACAGAGGTGACCCTGCTGCATCCTCAATATAAGTGACAGAGGTGACCCTGCTGCATCCTCAATATAAGTGACAGAGGTGACCCTGCTGCATCCTCAATATAAGTCACAGAGGTGGTCCTGCTGCATCCTCAATATAAGTCACAGAGGTGGTCCTGCTGCATCCTCAATATAAGTGACAGAGGTGGTCCTGCCGCATCCTCAATATAAGTGTGAGAGGTGACCCTGCTGCATCCTCAATATAAGTGACAGAGGTGACACTGCTGCATCCTCAATATAAGTGACAGAGGTGGTCCTCCGGCATCCTCAATATAAATGACAGAGGTGACCCTGCTGCATCCTCAATATAAGTGTCAGAGGTGATCCTGCTGCATCCTCAATATAAGTGACAGAGGTGACCCTGCTGCATCCTCAATATAAGTGACAGAGGTGGTCCTGCTGCATCCTCAATATAAGTCACAGAGGTGGTCCTGCTGCATCCTCAATATAAGTCACAGAGGTGGTCCTGCCGCATCCTCAATATAAGTGTGAGAGGTGACCCTGCTGCATCCTCAATATAAGTGACAGAGGTGACCCTGCTGCATCCTCAATATAAGTGACAGAGGTGGTCCTGCTGCATCCTCAATATAAATGACAGAGGTGACCCTGCTGCATCCTCAATATAAGTGACAGAGGTGACCCTGCTGCATCCTCAATATAAGTGACAGAGGTGGTTCCACTGCATCCTCAATATAAGTGACAGAGGTGGTCCTGCTGCATCCTCAATATAAGTGACAGAGGTGGTTCTGCTGCATCGTCAATGTAAGTGACAGAGGTGACCCTGCTGCATCCTCAATATAAGTGACAGAGGTGACCCTGCTGCATCCTCAATATAAGTGACAGAGGTGGTTCCACTGCATCCTCAATATAAGTGTCAGAGGTGACCCTGCTGCATCCTCAATATAAGTGACAGAGGTGTTCCTGCTGCATCCTCAATATAAGTGACAGAGGTGTTCCTGCTGCATCCTCAATATAAGTGTCAGAGGTGACCCTGCTGCATCCTCAATATAAGTGACAGAGGTGGTCCTGCTGCATCCTCAATATAAGTGTCAGAGGTGACCCTGCTGCATCCTCAATATAAGTGACAGAGGTGGGCCTGCTGCATCCTCAATATAAGTCACAGAGGTGGTCCTGCTGCATCCTCAATATAAGTCACAGAGGTGGTCCTGCTGCATCCTCAATATAAGTGTCAGAGGTGACCCTGCTGCATCCTCAATATAAGTGACAGAGGTGTTCCTGCTGCATCCTCAATATAAGTGTCAGAGGTGACCCTGCTGCATCCTCAATATAAGTGACAGAGGTGTTCCTGCTGCATCCTCAATATAAGTGACAGAGGTGTTCCTGCTGCATCCTCAATATAAGTGTCAGAGGTGGTTCTGCTGCATCGTCAATATAAGTGACAGAGGTGACCCTGCTGCATCCTCAATATAAGTGTCAGAGGTGGTCCTGCTGCATCCTCAATATAAGTGACAGAGGTGACCCTGCTGCATCCTCAATATAAGTGACAGAGGTGACCCTGCTGCATCCTCAATATAAGTGTCAGAGGTGTTCCTGCTGCATCCTCAATATAAGTGACAGAGGTGACCCTGCTGCATCCTCAATATAAGTGACAGAGGTGACCCTGCTGCATCCTCAATATAAGTGACAGAGGTGGTCTTGCTGCACCCCCAATATAAGTGACAGAGGTGACCCTGCTGCATCCACAATATAAGAGACAGAGGTGACCCTGCTGCATCCTCAATATAAGTGTCAGAGGTGTTCCTGCTGCATCCTCAATATAAGTGACAGAGGTGACCCTGCTGCATCCTCAATATAAGTGACAGAGGTGACCCTGCTGCATCCTCAATATAAGTGTCAGAGGTGACCCTGCTGCATCCTCAATATAAGTGTCAGAGGTGTTCCTGCTGCATCCTCAATATAAGTGACAGAGGTGACCCTGCTGCATCCTCAATATAAGTGACAGAGGTGTTCCTGCTGCATCCTCAATATAAGTGACAGAGGTGACCCTGCTGCATCCTCAATATAAGTGACAGAGGTGTTCCTGCTGCATCCTCAATATAAGTGACAGAGGTGACCCTGCTGCATCCTCAATATAAGTGACAGAGGTGACCCTGCTGCATCCACAATATAAGAGACAGAGGTGACCCTGCTGCATCCTCAATATAAGTGACAGAGGTGACCCTGCTGCATCCACAATATAAGAGACAGAGGTGACCCTGCTGCATCCTCAATATAAGTGACAGAGGTGACCCTGCTGCATCCTCAATATAAGTGACAGAGGTGACCCTGCTGCATCCTCAATATAAGTGACAGAGGTGACCCTGCTGCATCTTCAATATAAGTGACAGAGGTGACCCTGCTGCACACTCAATATGAGTAAGAGAGGAGGCCCTGTTGCATCTTCAATATGAGTGACAGAGATGACCCTGCTGCATCCTCAATATAAGAGACAGAGGTGACCCTGCTGCATCCACAATATAAGAGACAGAGGTGACCCTGCTGCATCCTCAATATAAGTGTCAGAGGTGGTCCTGCTGCATCCTCAGTATAAGTGACAGAGGTGACCCTGCTGCATCCTCAATATAAGTGCCAGAGGTGTTCCTGCTGCATCCTCAATATAAGTGTCAGAGGTGGTCCTGCTGCATCCTCAATATAAGTGACAGAGGTGTTCCTGCTGCATCCTCAATATAAGTGACAGAGGTGACCCTGCTGCATCCTCAATATAAGTGACAGAGGTGTTCCTGCTGCATCCTCAATATAAGTGACAGAGGTGACCCTGCTGCATCCTCAATATAAGTGACAGAGGTGTTCCTGCTGCATCCTCAATATAAGTGACAGAGGTGACCCTGCTGCATCCTCAATATAAGTGACAGAGGTGTTCCTGCTGCATCCTCAATATAAGTGACAGAGGTGACCCTGCTGCATCCTCAATATAAGTGACAGAGGTGACCCTGCTGCATCCACAATATAAGAGACAGAGGTGACCCTGCTGCATCCTCAATATAAGTGACAGAGGTGTTCCTGCTGCATCCTCAATATAAGTGACAGAGGTGACCCTGCTGCATCCTCAATATAAGTGACAGAGGTGTTCCTGCTGCATCCTCAATATAAGTGACAGAGGTGACCCTGCTGCATCCTCAATATAAGTGACAGAGGTGACCCTGCTGCATCCACAATATAAGAGACAGAGGTGACCCTGCTGCATCCTCAATATAAGTGACAGAGGTGTTCCTGCTGCATCCTCAATATAAGTGACAGAGGTGACCCTGCTGCATCCTCAATATAAGGGACAGAGGTGACCCTGCTGCATCCTCAATATAAGTGACAGAGGTGACCCTGCTGCATCCTCAATATAAGTCACAGAGGTGGTCCTGCTGCATCCTCTATATAAGTGACAGAGGTGACCCTGCTGCATCCACAATATAAGAGACAGAGGTGACCCTGCTGCATCCTCAATATAAGTGACAGAGGTGACCCTGCTGCATCCTCAATATAAGTGACAGAGGTGACCCTGCTGCATCTTCAATATAAGTGACAGAGGTGACCCTGCTGCACACTCAATATGAGTAAGAGAGGAGGCCCTGTTGCATCTTCAATATGAGTGACAGAGATGACCCTGCTGCATCCTCAGTATAAGTGTCAGAGGTGGTCCTGTTGCATCTTCAATATGAGTGACAGAGGTGACCCTGCTGCATCCTCAGTATAAGTGACAGAGGTGACCCTGCTGCATCCTCAATATGAGTGACAGAGGTGACCCTGCTGCATCCTCAATATAAGTGACAGAGGTGACCCTGCTGCATCCTCAATATAAGTGACAGAGGTGACCCTGCTGCATCCTCAATATAAATGACAGAGGTGGTCCTGCTGCATCCTCAATATAAGTGACAGAGGTGACCCTGCTGCATCCTCAATATAAGTGACAGAGGTGACCCTGCTGCATCCTCAATATAAGTCACAGAGGTGACCCTGCTGCATCCTCAATATGAGTGACAGAGGTGACCCTGCTGCATCCTCAATATAAGTGACAGAGGTGACCCTGCTGCATCCTCAATATAAGTGACAGAGGTGACCCTGCTGCATCCTCAATATAAGTGACAGAGGTGACCCTGCTGCATCTTCAATATAAGTGACAGAGGCGGTCCTGCTGCATCCTCAATATAAGTGACAGAGGTGACCCTGCTGCATCCTCAATATAAGTGACAGAGGTGACCCTGCTGCATCCTCAATATGAGTGACAGAGGTGACCCTGCTGCATCCTCAATATAAGTGACAGAGGTGACCCTGCTGCATCCTCAATATAAGTGACAGAGGTGACCCTGCTGCATCCTCAATATAAGTGACAGAGGTGACCCTGCTGCATCTTCAATATAAGTGACAGAGGCGGTCCTGCTGCATCCTCAATATAAGTGACAGAGGTGACCCTGCTGCATCCTCAATATAAGTGACAGAGGTGGTCTTGCTGCATCCTCAATATAAGTCACAGAGGTGGTCCTCCGGCATCCTCAATATAAATGACAGAGGTGACCATGCTGCATCCTCAATATAAGTGTCAGAGGTGATCCTGCTGCATCCTCAATATAAGTGACAGAGGTGACCCTGCTGCATCCTCAATATAAGTGACAGAGGTGACCCTGCTGCATCCACAATATAAGAGACAGAGGTGACCCTGCTGCATCCTCAATATAAGTGACAGAGGTGACCCTGCTGCATCCTCAATATAAGTGACAGAGGTGACCCTGCTGCATCCTCAATATAAGTGACAGAGGTGACCCGGCTGCACACTCAATATAAGTGACAGAGGTGACCCTGCTGCATCTTCAATATAAGTGACAGAGGTGACCCTGCTGCACACTCAATATGAGTAAGAGAGGAGGCCCTGTTGCATCTTCAATATGAGTGACAGAGATGACCCTGCTGCATCCTCAGTATAAGTGACAGAGGTGACCCTGCTGCATCCTCAATATGAGTGACAGACGTGACCCTGCTGCATCCTCAATATAAGTGACAAAGGTGGTCCTGCTGCATCCTCAATATAAGTGTCAGAGGTGATCCTGCTGCATCCTCAATATAAGTGACAGAGGTGACCCTGCCGCATCCTCAATATAAGTGACAGAGGTGACCCTGCTGCATCCACAATATAAGAGACAGAGGTGACCCTGCTGCATCCTCAATATAAGTGACAGAGGTGTTCCTGCTGCATCCTCAATATAAGTGACAGAGGTGACCCTGCTGCATCCTCAATATAAGTGACAGAGGTGACCCTGCTGCATCCTCAATATAAGTGACAGAGGTGACCCTGCTGCATCCTCAATATAAGTGACAGAGGTGACCCGGCTGCACACTCAATATAAGTGACAGAGGTGACCCTGCTGCATCTTCAATATAAGTGACAGAGGTGACCCTGCTGCACACTCAATATGAGTAAGAGAGGAGGCCCTGTTGCATCTTCAATATGAGTGACAGAGATGACCCTGCTGCATCCTCAGTATAAGTGACAGAGGTGACCCTGCTGCATCCTCAATATGAGTGACAGACGTGACCCTGCTGCATCCTCAATATAAGTGACAGAGGTGACCCTGCTGCATCCTCAATATAAGTGACAGAGGTGATCCTGCTGCATCCTCAATATAAGTGACAAAGGTGGTCTTGCTGCATCCTCAATATAAGTGACAGAGGTGACCCTGCTGCATCCTCAATATAAGTCACAGAGGTGGTCCTGCTGCATCCTCAATATGAGTGAGAGAGGTGACCCTGCTGCATCCTCAATATAAGTGACAAAGGTGGTCTTGCTGCATCCTCAATATAAGTGACAGAGGTGGTCCTGTTGCATCCTCAATATAAGTGACAGAGGTGGTCCTGCTGCATCCTCAATATAAGTGACAAAGGTGGTCTTGCTGCATCCTCAATATAAGTGACAAAGGTGGTCCTGCTGCATCCTCAATATAAGTGACAGAGGTGACCCTGCTGCATCCTCAATATAAGTGACAGAGGTGACCCTGCTGCATCCTCAATATAAGTAACAGAGGTGACCCTGCTGCATCCTCAATATAAGTCACAGAGGTGGTCCTGCTGCATCCTCAATATAAGTCACAGAGGTGGTCCTGCTGCATCCTCAATATGAGTGAGAGGTGACCCTGCTGCATCCTCAATATAAGTGTCAGAGGTGACCCTGCTGCATCCTCAATATAAGTGACAGAGGTGACCCTGCTGCATCCTCAATATAAGTGACAGAGGTGGTCCTGCTGCATCCTCAATATAAGTGACAGAGGTGGTCTTGCTGCATCCTCAATATAAGTGACAGAGGTGGTCCTGCTGCATCCTCAATATAAGTGACAGAGGTGACCCTGCTGCATCCTCAATATAAGTGACAGAGGTGGTCCTGCTGCATCCTCAATATAAGTGACAGAGGTGGTCCTGCTGCATCCTCAATATAAGTGACAAAGGTGGTCTTGCTGCATCCTCAATATAAGTGACAAAGGTGGTCTTGCTGCATCCTCAATATAAGTGACAGAGGTGGTCCTGTTGCATCCTCAATATAAGTGACAGAGGTGGTCCTGCTGCATCCTCAATATAAGTGACAAAGGTGGTCTTGCTGCATCCTCAATATAAGTGACAGAGGTGGTCCTGTTGCATCCTCAATATAAGTGACAGAGGTGGTCCTGCTGCATCCTCAATATAAGTGACAAAGGTGGTCTTGCTGCATCCTCAATATAAGTGACAAAGGTGGTCCTGCTGCATCCTCAATATAAGTGACAGAGGTGACCCTGCTGCATCCTCAATATAAGTGACAGAGGTGGTCCTGCTGCATCCTCAATATAAGTGACAGAGGTGACCCTGCTGCATCCTCAATATAAGTCACAGAGGTGACCCTGCTGCATCCTCAATATGAGTGACAGAGGTGACCCTGCTGCATCCTCAATATAAGTGGCAGAGGTGACCCTGCTGCATCCTCAATATAAGTGACAGAGGTGACCCTGCTGCATCCTCAATATAAATGACAGAGGTGGTCCTGCTGCATCCTCAATATAAGTGACAGAGGTGACCCTGCTGCATCCTCAATATAAGTGACAGAGGTGACCCTGCTGCATCCTCAATATAAGTCACAGAGGTGACCCTGCTGCATCCTCAATATGAGTGACAGAGGTGAACCTGCTGCATCCTCAATATAAGTGACAGAGGTGACCCTGCTGCATCCTCAATATAAGTGACAGAGGTGACCCTGCTGCATCCTCAATATAAGTGACAGAGGTGACCCTGCTGCATCCTCAATATAAATGACAGAGGTGACCCTGCTGCATCCTCAATATAAGTGACAGAGGTGACCCTGCTGCATCTTCAATATAAGTGACAGAGGCGGTCCTGCTGCATCCTCAATATAAGTGACAGAGGTGACCCGGCTGCACACTCAATATAAGTGACAGAGGTGACCCTGCTGCATCTTCAATATAAGTGACAGAGGTGACCCTGCTGCACACTCAATATGAGTAAGAGAGGAGGCCCTGTTGCATCTTCAATATGAGTGACAGAGATGACCCTGCTGCATCCTCAGTATAAGTGACAGAAGTGACCCTGCTGCATCCTCAATATGAGTGACAGACGTGACCCTGCTGCATCCTCAATATAAGAGACAGAGGTGGTCCTGCTGCATCCTCAATATAAGTGACAGAGGTGACCCTGCTGCATCCTCAATATGAGTGACAGACGTGACCCTGCTGCATCCTCAATATAAGAGACAGAGGTGGTCCTGCTGCATCCTCAATATAAGTGACAGAGGTGACCCTGCTGCATCCTCAATATAAGTGACAGAGGTGACCCTGCTGCATCCTCAATATGAGTGACAGAGGTGACCCTGCTGTATCCTCAATATAAGTGACAGAGGTGACCCTGCTGCAGCCTCAATATAAGTGACAGAGGTGACCCTGCTGCATCCTCAATATAAATGACAGAGGTGGTCCTGCTGCATCCTCAATATAAGTGACAGAGGTGACCCTGCTGCATCCTCAATATAAGTGACAGAGGTGACCCTGCTGCATCCTCAATATAAGTCACAGAGGTGACCCTGCTGCATCCTCAATATGAGTGACAGAGGTGACCCTGCTGCATCCTCAATATAAGTGACAGAGGTGACCCTGCTGCATCCTCAATATAAGTGACAGAGGTGACCCTGCTGCATCCTCAATATAAGTGACAGAGGTGACCCTGCTGCATCTTCAATATAAGTGACAGAGGCGGTCCTGCTGCATCCTCAATATAAGTGACAGAGGTGACCCTGCTGCATCCTCAATATAAATGACAGAGGTGACCCTGCTGCATCTTCAATATAAGTGACAGAGGTGACCCTGCTGCACACTCAATATGAGTAAGAGAGGAGGCCCTGTTGCATCTTCAATATGAGTGACAGAGATGACCCTGCTGCATCCTCAGTATAAGTGACAGAGGTGACCCTGCTGCATCCTCAATATGAGTGACAGACGTGACCCTGCTGCATCCTCAATATAAGAGACAGAGGTGATCCTGCTGCATCCTCAATATAAGTGACAAAGGTGGTCTTGCTGCATCCTCAATATAAGTGACAGAGGTGACCCTGCTGCATCCTCAATATAAGTCACAGAGGTGGTCCTGCTGCATCCTCAATATGAGTGAGAGAGGTAACCCTGCTGCATCCTCAATATAAGTGACAAAGGTGGTCTTGCTGCATCCTCAATATAAGTGACAGAGGTGGTCCTGTTGCATCCTCAATATAAGTGACAGAGGTGGTCCTGCTGCATCCTCAATATAAGTGACAAAGGTGGTCTTGCTGCATCCTCAATATAAGTGACAAAGGTGGTCCTGCTGCATCCTCAATATAAGTGACAGAGGTGACCCTGCTGCATCCTCAATATAAGTGACAGAGGTGGTCCTGCTGCATCCTCAATATAAGTCACAGAGGTGGTCCTGCTGCATCCTCAATATGAGTGAGAGAGGTGACCCTGCTGCATCCTCAATATAAGTGTCAGAGGTGACCCTGCTGCATCCTCAATATAAGTGACAGAGGTGACCCTGCTGCATCCTCAATATAAGTGTCAGAGGTGGTCCTGCTGCATCCTCAATATAAGTGACAGAGGTGACCCTGCTGCATCCTCAATATAAGTGACAGAGGTGACCCTGCTGCATCCTCAATATAAGTCACAGAGGTGACCCTGCTGCATCCTCAATATGAGTGACAGAGGTGACCCTGCTGCATCCTCAATATAAGTGACAGAGGTGACCCTGCTGCATCCTCAATATAAGTGACAGAGGTGACCCTGCTGCATCCTCAATATAAGTGACAGAGGTGACCCTGCTGCATCTTCAATATAAGTGACAGAGGCGGTCCTGCTGCATCCTCAATATAAGTGACAGAGGTGACCCTGCTGCATCCTCAATATAAGTGACAGAGGTGACCCTGCTGCATCTTCAATATAAGTGACAGAGGCGGTCCTGCTGCATCCTCAATATAAGTGACAGAGGTGACCCGGCTGCACACTCAATATAAGTGACAGAGGTGACCCTGCTGCATCTTCAATATAAGTGACAGAGGTGACCCTGCTGCACACTCAATATGAGTAAGAGAGGAGGCC
This sequence comes from Lissotriton vulgaris, assembly GCF_964263255.1. Classification (NCBI taxonomy): domain Eukaryota; kingdom Metazoa; phylum Chordata; class Amphibia; order Caudata; family Salamandridae; genus Lissotriton; species Lissotriton vulgaris. The sequence continues at coordinate 49,347,325 of NC_141685.1, read as the reverse complement.
CTGTTGCATCTTCAATATGAGTGACAGAGATGACCCTGCTGCATCCTCAGTATAAGTGACAGAGGTGACCCTGCTGCATCCTCAATATGAGTGACAGACGTGACCCTGCTGCATCCTCAATATAAGAGACAGAGGTGGTCCTGCTGCATCCTCAATATAAGTGACAGAGGTGTTCCTGCTGCATCCTCAATATAAGTGACAGAGGTGACCCTGCTGCATCCTCAATATAAGTCACAGAGGTGGTCCTGCTGCATCCTCAATATAAGTGACAAAGGTGGTCTTGCTGCATCCTCAATATAAGTGACAGAGGTGACCCTGCTGCATCCTCAATATAAGTCACAGAGGTGGTCCTGCTGCATCCTCAATATGAGTGAGAGAGGTGACCCTGCTGCATCCTCAATATAAGTGACAAAGGTGGTCTTGCTGCATCCTCAATATAAGTGACAGAGGTGGTCCTGTTGCATCCTCAATATAAGTGACAGAGGTGGTCCTGCTGCATCCTCAATATAAGTGACAAAGGTGGTCTTGCTGCATCCTCAATATAAGTGACAAAGGTGGTCCTGCTGCATCCTCAATATAAGTGACAGAGGTGACCCTGCTGCATCCTCAATATGAGTGACAGACGTGACCCTGCTGCATCCTCAATATAAGAGACAGAGGTGGTCCTGCTGCATCCTCAATATAAGTGACAGAGGTGTTCCTGCTGCATCCTCAATATAAGTGACAGAGGTGACCCTGCTGCATCCTCAATATAAGTCACAGAGGTGGTCCTGCTGCATCCTCAATATAAGTGACAAAGTTGGTCTTGCTGCATCCTCAATATAAGTGACAGAGGTGACCCTGCTGCATCCTCAATATAAGTCACAGAGGTGGTCCTGCTGCATCCTCAATATGAGTGAGAGAGGTGACCCTGCTGCATCCTCAATATAAGTGACAAAGGTGGTCTTGCTGCATCCTCAATATAAGTGACAGAGGTGGTCCTGTTGCATCCTCAATATAAGTGACAAAGGTGGTCTTGCTGCATCCTCAATATAAGTGACAAAGGTGGTCCTGCTGCATCCTCAATATAAGTGACAAAGGTGGTCTTGCTGCATCCTCAATATAAGTGACAAAGGTGGTCCTGCTGCATCCTCAATATAAGTGACAAAGGTGGTCTTGCTGCATCCTCAATATAAGTGACAGAGGTGGTCCTGTTGCATCCTCAATATAAGTGACAAAGGTGGTCCTGTCGCATCCTCAATATAAGTGACAAAGGTGGTCTTGCTGCATCCTCAATATAAGTGACAGAGGTGGTCCTGCTGCATCCTCAATATAAGTGACAAAGGTGGTCTTGCTGCATCCTCAATATAAGTGACAAAGGTGGTCCTGCTGCATCCTCAATATAAGTGACAGAGGTGACCCTGCTGCATCCTCAATATAAATATAAGTGACAGAGGTGGTCCTGCTGCATCCTCAATATAAGTCACAGAGGTGGTCCTGCTGCATCCTCAATATGAGTGAGAGAGGTGACCCTGCTGCATCCTCAATATAAGTGACAGAGGTGGTCCTGTTGCATCCTCAATATAAGTGACAGAGGTGGTCCTGCTGCATCCTCAATATAAGTGACAAAGGTGGTCTTGCTGCATCCTCAATATAAGTGACAAAGGTGGTCTTGCTGCATCCTCAATATAAGTGACAAAGGTGGTCTTGCTGCATCCTCAATATAAGTGACAGAGGTGTTCCTGCTGCATCCTCAATATAAGTGACAGAGGTGGTCCTGTTGCATCCTCAATATAAGTGACAGAGGTGGTCCTGCTGCATCCTCAATATAAGTGACAAAGGTGGTCTTGCTGCATCCTCAATATAAGTGACAAAGGTGGTCTTGCTGCATCCTCAATATAAGTGACAGAGGTGGTCCTGTTGCATCTTCAATATGAGTGACAGAGGTGATCCTGCTGCTCCTTTCAGCTGCATTCGGCACCGGGCTGTGGTACCAGGTAGTTCATTCCATCCTGTCTGACACCGATCCAGGGTAGCGATAGGGCAGGTGTGGACCAGACACTGGACATCACATGTGGACGGTCACAGGGCTCACGCTCTCCTTACTCTCTTCAACTTCCATGAGCCTTGGTTAGAACCAGGACTCCACTTTCAAAGCTGAGCTGATGACCCCCAGCACTAGAGATGAAGGCAGGGCGAGCGGGCCGAGGTCCTCCTCAGTATTCACAGATACACGAATAGAAGCTCATTAAATGATCACCAGTCATTACATTATGATTGTTTTTTTCTCCCTTCTGCATGCCCAAAAATGCTCTGATTATTCTCCAGCACTAGAGATGAAGGCAGGGCGAGCGGACGAGGTCCTCCTCAGTATTCAGAGATACATGAATAGAAGCTGTTTGAGTTGTATTAATTCTTTCTGACACTCACTTTATCACTCATTAAATGATAACCAGTCATTACATTATGATTGGTTTTTCTCCCTGCTGCCTGCCCCAAAATGCTCTAATTATTCCAAATTTTCACATTTTGTTTCTTTGACTCATTTTCCCATCCCGAGTGAAGGCTGCTTGTTTTTATTCCCTCCATGTCTCTGCCACAAGGCATCTTGTTGTGAATTCTAGCTTTTCCCGAAAACAGATGATGTATACACTCATCTGTATGGTGCTCCAATGTCCACAGAATCTGGTCTGTGATATCAAAATATAAATCAAAAAAAAAAATGAATGTGGGGATTGGTTTTACAATTGCAGAAATAACATCTACAACCTTTATTTAACTAAGAGCTCATACCTGATGTGTTGGAATGCAGGGCAGCCGTCATTCCCCATTCTTCATTTTACACTGACCTGTTTGGTAGATGGTTTGATGGTAATGTTTCATCTTGGGCTAAATTCACCCCCACCCCCCAACCTGATAACGCTTCAAACAGGCTTCTGTGAACTAACCTTGAAAGTCGCATGTAAGAAACATATGAAGGAGAGAAGCTGCTCTCAGAGTCAATGAACACAGAGGAAAATACAAAGTGCAGAAGAGACATAAATGCGCCCCTTCCCTCCTCCCTCTGCTCCTTACCCGATCTTCTGCAGCCGGGTGTCCGGGTGCTTCAGGGCGTCACAGATCAGGGTCGCACCAGCGTCACCCAGGTTATTGTCACTCAAGTCCAGGTCCTGCAAAGAGCGGTTGGAGCGAAGGGCGGCGGCCAGAGCTTCACAGGAAGCACCGGTTATCCCACAGCCATAGAGGCTAAGGAGGGGCGAGAAAGAGAGAGAGGTATTTATTGTTAAGAGAATCAAAGAAGGCAAAAATAATCAGAACAGCAGCGGCATGGCCCTGTACTCTCTGATCTGAGGTGCACAAGAAACACTTGAGCCCCTCCCGCTGTCACCTGGTTTCAGTCCTGATGTTGTTGGAATGCAGGGCAGCACTCACTCCTCACCCCTCACCCCTCACCCCTCACCCCTCACCCCTCCCTCCTCCCTCCTCCCTCCTCACCCCCCCTCACCCCTCACCCCTCACCCCTCCTCACCCCCCCTCACCCCTCACCCCTCACCCCTCCTCACCCCCCCTCACCCCTCACCCCTCACCCCTCCTCACCCCCCCTCACCCCTCACCCCTCCTCACCCCCCCTCACCCCTCACCCCTCACCCCTCCTCACCCCTCCTCACCCCCCCTCACCCCTCACCCCTCACCCCTCCTCACCCCCCTCACCCCTCACCCCTCACCCCTCCTCACCCCTCCTCACCCCTCACCCCTCACCCCTCACCCCTCACCCCTCCTCACCCCCCCTCCTCACCCCTCACCCCTCACCCCTCACCCCTCACCCCTCCTCACCCCCCTCCTCACCCCTCACCCCTCACCCCTCACCCCTCCTCACCCCCCTCCTCACCCCTCACCCCTCACCCCTCACCCCTCCTCACCCCCCCTCCTCACCCCTCACCCCTCACCCCTCACCCCTCACCCCTCACCCCTCACCCCTCACCCCTCCCCCCTCCCCCCTCACCCCTCACCCCTCACCCCTCACCCCTCACCCCTCACCCCCCCTCCTCCCTCCTCCTCCCTCCTCACCCCTCACCCCTCACCCCTCACCCCTCACCCCTCACCCCTCACCCCTCCTCACCCCCCTCCTCACCCCTCACCCCTCACCCCTCACCCCTCCTCACCCCCCCTCCTCACCCCTCACCCCTCACCCCTCACCCCTCACCCCTCACCCCTCACCCCTCCCTCCTCCCTCCTCCCTCCTCACCCCTCACCCCTCACTCCTCACCCCTCACCCCTCACCCCTCACTCCTCACTCCTCACCCCTCACCCCTCACTCCTCACTCCTCACCCCTCACTCCTCACCCCTCACTCCTCACCCCTCACCCCTCACTCCTCACCCCTCACTCCTCACCCCTCACCCCTCACCCCTCACTCCTCACTCCTCACTCCTCACTCCTCACTCCTCACTCCTCACTCCTCACTCCTCACTCCTCACTCCTCACTCCTCACTCCTCACTCCTCACCCCTCACTCCTCACTCCTCACCCCTCACCCCTCACCCCTCACCCCTCACCCCTCACTCCTCACTCCTCACTCCTCACTCCTCACTCCTCACTCCTCACCCCTCACTCCTCACCCCTCACCCCTCACTCCTCACTCCTCACTCCTCACTCCTCACTCCTCACTCCTCACTCCTCACTCCTCACTCCTCACTCCTCAATTTACACTGACCTGTTTGGTAGATGGTTTGATGGTAATGTTTCATCTTGGGCTAAATTCACCCCCCCCAACCTGATAACGCTTCAAACAGGCTTCTGTGAACTAACCTTGAAAGTCGCATGTAAGAAACATATGGAGGAGAGAAGCTGCTCTCAGAGTCAATGAACACAGAGGAAAATACAAAGTGCAGAAGATGCAGAAAAGCGCCTCCCCCGCCCCCCTCCTGCTCCTTACTGGATCTTCTGCAGCCGGGTGTTTGGGTGCTTCAGGGCGTCACAGAGCAGGGTCGCACCAGCGTCACCCAGGTTATTGTCGCTCAAGTCCAGGTCCTGCAAAGAGCGGTTGGAGCGAAGGGCGGCGGCCAGAGCTGCACAGGAAGCACCGGTTATCCCACAGCTATAGAGGCTAAGGAGGAGAGAGAGAGAGAGAGGTAAAACATTAATAACTCTCAGCAGGGCTTTAAGTGGCGTGAAAAAACTGGGGGGGTCTCTCAAAGGGCGTGGCTGATGTAATTAAGGGTGTGGCTTAAAAACACGTCATGTGAAAATCCATGCTTAGCATATTGTGCCGTCCGTCTTGTATTTTGCTGTTTTTCTCACTGCATCCAGATATATTATACAACACGTGACATCACACCTACAAAAAGCCTCCACTTACAGCCCTGGCGACAACACAACAATGTTGCTGCTCCTGAGTTTCAAAAAGAGAAGGGAAATCCAGAGAGAGAATGACTCTCTTTAAAGTATTTCCCTTCCCCTACAAGGCCCCCCTGTCATGACGTCATGCTTTAACTTCTCCACTAGTGAGAAGTGAGCAGTGTGAGCAACTCACACTAGTGAGAAGTGAGCAGTGTGAGCAGCGCACACTAGTGACAAGTGAGCAGTGTGAGCAGCGCACACTAGTGACAAGTGAGCAGTGTGAGCAGCACACACTAGTGAAAAGTGAGCAGTGTGAGCAGCACACACTAGTGGCAAGTGAGCAGTGTGACCAGCTCACATTGATGTGAGAAGTGAGCAGTGTGAAGCAGAGCACACTAGTGACAAGTGAGCAGTGTGAGCAGCGCACACTAGTGACAAGTGAGCAGTGTGAGCAGTGCACACCAATGTGCATGCTGTCACTGCAGACTGCCTGTGCCAGGGCACAAAACAGAGCCCGATAGAGACCCTTTTTGAGGACTCCTTTAAAAACTAGTCAGAACAGCAACAGTCATGGCCCAGAACTCTCTGATCGATCTGAGGTGCACAAGTAAAAACTTGAGCCCCTCCCGCTGTCACCTGGTTTCAGTCCTGATGCTGTTGGAATGCAGGGCAGCACTCACCCCTTCGCCCCTCAATCCTCGCTCCTCAATCCTCGCTCCTCAATCCTCGCTCCTCAATCCTCGCTCCTCAATCCTCGCTCCTCAATCCTCGCTCCTCAATCCTCGCTCCTCAATCCTCGCTCCTCAATCCTCGCTCCTCAATCCTCGCTCCTCAATCCTCGCTCCTCAATCCTCGCTCCTCAATCCTCGCTCCTCAATCCTCGCTCCTCAATCCTCGCTCCTCAATCCTCGCCCCTCAATCCTCGCCCCTCAATCCTCGCCCCTCAATCCTCGCCCCTCGCCCCTCGCCCCTCGCCCCTCGCCCCTCGCCCCTCGCCCCTCACCCCTCACCCCTCACCCCTCACCCCTCACCCCTCACCCCTCACCCCTCACTCCTCACTCCTCACCCCTCACTCCTCACTCCTCACTCCTCACTCCTCACTCCTCACTCCTCACTCCTCACTCCTCACTCCTCACTCCTCACTCCTCACCCCTCACCCCTCACCCCTCACTCCTCACTCCTCACCCCTCACCCCTCACCCCTCACCCCTCACCCCTCACCCCTCACCCCTCACCCCTCACCCCTCACCCCTCACCCCTCACCCCTCACCCCTCACCCCTCACTCCTCACTCCTCACTCCTCACTCCTCACTCCTCACTCCTCACTCCTCATTTTACACTGACCTGTTTGGTAGATGGTTTGATGGTAATGTTTCATCTTGGGCTAAATTCACCCCCCCCAACCTGATAACGCTTCAAACAGGCTTCTGTGAACTAACCTTGAAAGTCGCATGTAAGAAACATATGGAGGAGAGAAGCTGCTCTCAGAGTCAATGAACACAGAGGAAAATACAAAGTGCAAAAGATGCAGAAAAGCGCCTCCCCCGCCCCCCTCCTGCTCCTTACTTGATCTTCTGCAGCCGGGTGTCCGGGTGCTTCAGGGCCTCCCAGAGCAGGGTCGCACCAGCGTCACCCAGGTTATTGGATATCAAGCTCAGTTCTAGCAAAGAGCGGTTGGAGCGAAGGGCGGCGGCCAGAGCTGCACAGGAAGCATCGGTTATCCCACACCAATGGAGGCTAAGAAGGGGCGAGAAAGAGAGAGGATTAAAACATTAATAACTCTCAGCAGGGCTTTAAGTGCGGTGAAAAGACTGGGGGTTTCACTAAAAGGGCGTGGCTGATGTAATTAAGGGTGTGGCTTAAAAACACGTCATGTGAAAATCCATGCTTAGCATATTGTGCCGTCCGACTTGTATTTTGCTGTTTTTCTCACTGCATCCAGATATATTATACAACACGTGACATCACACCTACAAAAAGCCTCCACTTACAGCCCTGGCGACAACACAACAATGTTGCTGCTCCTGAGTTTCAAAAAGAGAAGGGAAATCCAGAGAGAGAATGACTCTCTTTAAAGTATTTCCCTTCCCTTACAAGCCCCCCTGTGACAAGCGAGCAGTGTGAGCAGCTCACAATAGTGACAAGCGAGTAGTTTGAGCACCTAACACTAGTGACAAGTGAGCAGTGTGAGCAGCACACACTAGTGAGAAGTGAGCAGTGTGAGCAGCTCACACTAGTGACAAGTGAGAAGTGTGAGCAGCGCACACTAGTGACAAGCGAGTAGTTTGAGCACCTCACACTAGTGACAAGTGAGCAGTGTGAGCAGCACACACTAGTGAGAAGTGAGCAGTGTGAGCAGCTCACACTAGTGACAAGTGAGAAGTGTGAGCAGCGCACACTAGTGACAAGCGAGTAGTTTGAGCACCTCACACTAGTGACAAGTGAGCAGTGTGAGCAGCACACACTAGTGAGAAGTGAGCAGTGTGAGCAGCTCACACTAGTGACAAGTGAGAACTGTGAGCAGCGCACACTAGTGACAAGCGAGTAGTTTGAGCACCTCACACTAGTGACAAGTGAGCAGTGTGAGCAGCACACACTAGTGAGAGGTGAGCAGTGTGAGCAGCTCACATTAGTGACAAGTGAGCAGTGTGAGCAGCGCACACTAGTGACAAGCGAGTAGTTTGAGCACCTCACACTAGTGACAAGTATGCAGTGTGAGCAGCGCACACTAGTGAGAAGTGAGCAGTGTGAGCAGCTCACACTAGTGACAAGTGAGCAGTGTGAGCAGCGCACACTAGTGACAAGCGAGCAGTGTGAGCAGCTCACACTAGTGACAAGTGAGCAGCGCACACTAGTGACAAGCGAGCAGTGTGAGCAGCGCACACTAGTAACAAGCGAGCAGTGTGAGCAGCTCACACTGGTGACAAGTGAGCAGTGTGAGCAGCGCACGCTAGTGAGAAGTGAGCAGTGTGAGCAGTGCACATCGATGTGAGAAGTGAGCAGTGTGAGCAGCGCACAGTAGTGAGAAGTGAGCAGTGTTAGCAGCGCACATGATGTGACAAGTGAGCAGTGTGAGCAGCGCACACTAGTGAGAAGTGAGAAGTGTGAGCAGCGCACACTAGTGACAAGTGAGCAGTGTGAGCAGTGCACATCGATGTGAGAAGTAAGCAGTGTGAGCATGCACACTAGTGAGAAGTGAGCAGTGTTAGCAGCACACATGATGTGACAAGTGAGCAGTGTGAGCAGCGCACACTAGTGACAAGTGAGCAGTGTGAGCAGTGCACATCGATGTGAGAAGTGAGCAGTGTGAGCAGCGCACACTAGTGAGAAGTGAGCAGTGTTAGCAGCGCACATGATGTGACAAGTGAGCAGTGTGAGCAGCGCATACTAGTGAGAAGTAAGCAGTGTTAGCAGCACACATGATGTGACAAGTGAGCAGTGCGAGCAGTGCACACTAGTGAGCAGTGAGCAGTGTGAGCAGCGCACACTAGTGAGAAGTGAGCAGTGTTAACAGCGCACATGATGTGAGAAGTGAGCAGTGTGAGCAGCGCACACTAGTGAGAAGTGAGCAGTGTTAGCAGCGCACATGATGTGGCAAGTGAGTAGTGTGAGCAGCGCACACTAGTGACAAGTGAGCAGTGTGAGCAGTGCACATCGATGTGAGAAGTAAGCAGTGTGAGTATGCACACTAGTGAGAAGTGAGCAGTGTTAGCAGCACACATGATGTGACAAGTGAGCAGTGTGAGCAGCGCACACTAGTGACAAGTGAGCAGTGTGAGCAGTGCACATCGATGTGAGAAGTGAGCAGTGTGAGCAGCGCACACTAGTGAGAAGTGAGCAGTGTTAGCAGCGCACATGATGTGACAAGTGAGCAGTGTGAGCAGCGCATACTAGTGAGAAGTAAGCAGTGTTAGCAGCGCACATGATGTGACAAGTGAGCAGTGCGAGCAGTGCACACTAGTGTGCAGTGAGCAGTGTGAGCAGCGCACACTAGTGAGAAGTGAGCAGTGTTAACAGCGCACATGATGTGAGAAGTGAGCAGTGTGAGCAGTGCACACTAGTGAGAAGTGAGCAGTGTTAGTAGCGCACATGATGTGACAAGTGAGCAGTGTGAGCAGCGCACATCGATGTGAGAAGTGAACAGTTTGAGCAGCGCACACTAGTGAGAAGTGAGCAGTGTTAGCAGCGCACACTAGTGACAAGTGAGCAGTGTGAGCAGCGCACACTAGTGAGAAGTGAGCAGTGTTAGCAGCGCACATGATGTGACAAGTGAGCAGTGTGAGCAGCGCATACTAGTGAGAAGTAAGCAGTGTTAGCAGCGCACATGATGTGACAAGTGAGCAGTGCGAGCAGTGCACACTAGTGAGCAGTGAGCAGTGTGAGCAGTGAGCAGTGTGAGCAGCGCACACTAGTGAGAAGTGAGCAGTGTTAGCAGCGCACATGATGTGACAAGTGAGCAGTGTTAGCAGCGCACACTAGTGAGAAGTGAGCAGTGTTAGCAGCGCACATGATGTGACAAGTGAGCAGTGTGAGCAGCGCATACTAGTGAGAAGTAAGCAGTGTTAGCAGCGCACATGATGTGACAAGTGAGCAGTGCGAGCAGTGCACACTAGTGTGCAGTGAGCAGTGTGAGCAGCGCACACTAGTGAGAAGTGAGCAGTGTTAGCAGCGCACATGATGTGACAAGTGAGCAGTGTTAGCAGCGCACATGATGTGACAAGTGAGCAGTATGAGCAGCGCACATCGATGTGCCTGCTGTCACTGCAGTCTGCCTTTGCCAGGGCACAAAACAGAGCCTGATAGAGACCCATTTTGAGGCCATCTTTAAAAACTGCTGGTGCTCAGCACCGGCGAGACCCAGCCCACTTAAAGCCCTGTCTCTAAGGAATTATTGCTGAAACTATTCAAAACAAGATAAAACTAGTCAGAACAGCAGCGGTCACGGCCCAGAACTCTCTGATCTGAGGTGCACAAGAAACACTTTAACTCCTCCCACTGTCACCTGGTTTTAGTCCTGTTGTTGTTGGAGCGCAGGGCTGCATTCACTCCTCGTTTTACACTGACCTGTCTGGTAGATAGTTTTGATAGTAATGTTTCATCTTGGCCTACAATCACCCCCTCCCCTTCTCCCCCACTGCAACCAATGAATAGACGCAGCTGGATGTAGGCACCCGTAATCTACAGGAAATGAAACGTATGGCAGCAGAAGGAGACTCCTTAAAATCTGCATCCTTTGGGGACATTCTCCTACTCCGTGTACTCGGGGTGCGGATAGCGCCTAAAACAGGCTTCAGAGAGCTGACCCTCAAACCTGCATGTAAGACAAACATATGGAGGAGAGAAGCTGCACTCAGAGTCAATGAATACAGAGGAAAATACAAAGTGCAGATGAGACAGATTAGGCCCCCCCCCCCGCCTCCCCTCCTGCACCTTACCCGATCTTCTGCAGCCGGGTGTCCGGGTGCTTCAGGGCGTCACAGAGCAGGGTCGCACCAGCGTCACCCAGGTAATTGTCACTCAAGTCCAGGTCCTGCAAAGAGCGGTTGGAGCGAAGGGCGGCGGCCAGAGCTTCACAGGAAGCACCGGTTATCTCACTGAGACCGAGGCTAAGAAGGGGCAAGAGAGCGAGAGAGAGGGGATTAAAACATTAACGATTCGAAGGATTTATCACTAGCAGTATTAAAAACAAGGTATAAATACCGAGAACAGCAGCTGTGCTGGCCCAGGACTCTCTGATCCGAGGTGGACAAGAAACACTTTAACTCCTTCCTCTGTATGAATTTATGGGGGACCTTGGGTCCACTTATAAAAGCACATATACCATCTCTTAGTGGGGCCGCTCATGGGATGGATTCCTTTAGTAGACGTTTAGGTCACAGTCATATTAAATCAGTTATAGACATTTACAATGCAAAGTGTGTCCCCACGGTGGCGTTTGGTGTGGAAATATAGGGATACAAGTCTTGTAGTTCAATTCCAGTTCCTGAAAACAAAATGTAAAGAAAGCGATCAAGAATACCCCAGAGTGTCCCAGAGAAATGTGTCCATCAAGAAATGGGAGCAGATGTTATAACTGATTTTGTTTGACTCCGTCCAACACTTCTTTGGCTCTCAATACGGCTTAAGAGTGAATTGGAATTTAACGGGACGATTGAGACTGATTGGATACATTTGGAACTAAGTCATCGCATTCCTTGGGTAAGACTACTCTGGGGGGGTTGGGTAAACAACGGTTGTTTAGTCCCCCAGAGCTAATTAGTAAATCAGACAGAGGCTGGTGGAAGAGGCTTTTAGATAACCACTGGTGAGGTGAACAGCGTTTACAACATAACTTTTACCACACAGTACCTTTACCACGCAACTTTTACAACGCAAGTCGTTACAACGACTTGCGCTGGGGGGCGCTCTAGGATAGGGAATAGTTTAATTTCCTATCCAAAACCTTCCCTACTATCCACGGGGACTGGAGTTGGAATAGTAAATTAAACTATTCACTATACAGCGCCCCCAAACGCAAGTCGTTGTAACGACTTGCGTTGTAAAACCTGCGTGGTAATATATCCACTGGTGAAGCGTGGCTACAAGTGGCTCAATCCAAAAATGGTTATAAGCACTTTATAATCGTGAAATCCCTTCGTAGAAGACTACTGTAGGAGGCAGTCTTAGTATATGGTGAACACTTATTATAGTGAAGCACCCTGCACTAATCCAGACAACCCTTACGGTGATTCTAGTGCTCTTAGGCAACCTTAGAAAGCTCTCTAAGTGGTAGCTGTGGAACGCAGCCACCCGGCTTAGTCCAGGAGGAGTGTTACGCAGCTTGTTTTACCAGAAGGAATCATATCATTTCACTAGAACAGGAGCCCGTGACCGGAAGGTTGATCACAGTCCCCTGGGATAGGTGCATTTGCTCGCTGAGCCATCTCACCAGAATAGGAGCCCGTGACCGGAAGGTTGAGCACAGTCCCCTGGGATCAGTGCATTTGCTCGCTGAGCCATCTCACCAGAATAGGAGCCCGCGACCGGAAGGTTGAGCACAGTCCCCTGGGATCGGTGCATTTGCTCGCTGAGCCATCTCACTAGAACAGGAGCCCGTGACCGGAAGTTTGAGCACAGTCCCCCGGGATAGGTGCATGTGCTCGCTGAGCCATCTCACCAGAATAGGAGCCCGTGACCGGAAGGTTGAGCACAGTCCCCTGGGATCGGTGCATTTGCTCGCTGAGCCATCTCACTAGGATAGGAGCCCGTGACCGGAAGGTTGAGCACAGTCCCCTGGAATAGGTGCATTTGCTCGCTAAGCCATCTCACTAGAGCAGGAGCCCGTGACCGGAAGGTTGAGAACAGGCCCCTGGGATAGGTGCATGTGCTCACTGAGCCATCTCACCAGAATAGGAGCTTGTGAGCTGAAGGTTGAGCACAGTCCCCTGGGATAGGTCCATTTGCTCGCTGAGCCATCTCACCAGAACGACTTGCACTGGGGGGGGCGCTCTAGGATAGGGAATAGTTTAGGGCGCTCTAGGATAGGGAATAGTTTAATTTCCTATCCAAAACCTTCCCTACTATTCACGGGGACTGGAGTTGGAATAGTAAATTAAACTATTCACTACACAGCGCCCCCCAACGCAAGTCGTTGTAACGACTTGCATTGTAAAACCTGCGTGGTAATATATCCACTGGTGAAGCGTGGCTACAAGTGGCTCAACCCAAAGATGGTTATAAGCACTTTATAATCGTGAAATCCCATCGTAGAAGACTACTGTAGGAGGCAGTCTTAGTATATGGTGCACACTTATTATAGTGAAGCACCCTGCACTAATCCAGACAACCCTTACGGTGATTCTAGTGCTCTTAGGCAACCTTAGAAAGCTCTCTAAGTGGTAGCTGTGGAACGCAGCCACCCGGCTTAGTCCAGGAGGAGTGGTACGCAGCTTGTTTTACCAGAAGTAATCATATCATTTCACTAGAACAGGAGCCCGTGACCGGAAGGTTGATCACAGTCCCCTGGGATAGGTGCATTTGCTCGCTGAGCCATCTCACCAGAATAGGAGCCCGTGACCGGAAGGTTGAGCACAGTCCCCTGGGATCAGTGCATTTGCTCGCTGAGCCATCTCACCAGAATAGGAGCCCGCGACCGGAAGGTTGAGCACAGTCCCCTGGGATCGGTGCATTTGCTCGCTGAGCCATCTCACTAGAATAGGAGCCCGTGACCGGAAGGTTGAGCACAGTCCCCTGGGATCGGTGCATTTGCTCACTGAGCCATCTCACTAGAATAGGAGCCCGTGACCGGAAGGTTGAGCACAGTCTCCTGGGATAGGTGCATTTGCTCCCTGAGCCATCTCACTAGAACAGGAGCCCGTGACTGGAAGTTTGAGCACAGTCCCCCGGGATAGGTGCATTTGCTCGCTGAGCCATCTCACCAGAATAGGAGCTTGTGAGCTGAAGGCTGAGCACAGTCCCCTGGGATAGGTCCATTTGCTCGCTGAGCCATCTCACCAGAATAGGAGCCCGTGACCGGAAGGTTGAGCACAGTCCCCCGGGATAGGTGCATTTGCTCGCTGAGCCATCTCACCAGAATAGGAGCTTGTGAGCTGAAGGCTGAGCACAGTCCCCTGGGATAGGTGCATTTGCTCACTGAGCCATCTCACTAGAATAGGAGCCCGTGACCGGAAGGTTGAGCACAGTCCCCTGGGATCGGTGCATTTGCTCACTGAGCCATCTCACTAGAATAGGAGCCCGTGACCGGAAGGTTGAGCACAGTCTCCTGGGATAGGTGCATTTGCTCCCTGAGCCATCTCACTAGAACAGGAGCCCGTGACTGGAAGTTTGAGCACAGTCCCCCGGGATAGGTGCATTTGCTCGCTGAGCCATCTCACCAGAATAGGAGCTTGTGAGCTGAAGGCTGAGCACAGTCCCCTGGGATAGGTCCATTTGCTCGCTGAGCCATCTCACCAGAATAGGAGCCCGTGACCGGAAGGTTGAGCACAGTCCCCCGGGATAGGTGCATTTGCTCGCTGAGCCATCTCACCAGAATAGGAGCTTGTGAGCTGAAGGCTGAGCACAGTCCCCTGGGATAGGTGCATTTGCTCACTGAGCCATCTCACTAGAATAGGAGCCCGTGACCGGAAGGTTGAGCACAGTCCCCTGGGATAGGTGCATTTGCTCACTGAGCCATCTCACTAGAATAGGAGCCCGCGACCGGAAGGTTGAGCACAGTCCCCTGGGATCGGTGCATTTGCTCGCTGAGCCATCTCACTAGAATAGGAGCCCGTGACCGGAAGGTTGAGCACAGTCCCCTGGGATCGGTGCATTTGCTCACTGAGCCATCTCACTAGAATAGGAGCCCGTGACCGGAAGGTTGAGCACAGTCTCCTGGGATAGGTGCATTTGCTCCCTGAGCCATCTCACTAGAACAGGAGCCCGTGACTGGAAGTTTGAGCACAGTCCCCCGGGATAGGTGCATTTGCTCGCTGAGCCATCTCACCAGAATAGGAGCTTGTGAGCTGAAGGCTGAGCACAGTCCCCTGGGATAGGTCCATTTGCTCGCTGAGCCATCTCACCAGAATAGGAGCCCGTGACCGGAAGGTTGAGCACAGTCCCCCGGGATAGGTGCATTTGCTCGCTGAGCCATCTCACCAGAATAGGAGCTTGTGAGCTGAAGGCTGAGCACAGTCCCCTGGGATAGGTGCATTTGCTCACTGAGCCATCTCACTAGAATAGGAGCCCGTGACCGGAAGGTTGAGCACAGTCTCCTGGGATAGGTGCATTTGCTCCCTGAGCCATCTCACTAGAACAGGAGCCCGTGACCGGAAGGTTGAGCACAGTCCCCTGGGATAGGTGCATTTGCTCGCTGAGCCATCTCACCAGAATAGGAGCCCGGGACCGGAAGGTTGAGCACAGTCCCCTGGGACAGGTGCATTTTCTCGCTGAGCCATCTCACCAGAATAGGAGCCCGTGACCGGAAGGTTGAGCACAGTTCCCCAGTATAGGTGCATTTGCTCGCTGAGCCATCTCACTAGAGCAGGAGCCCGTGACCGGAAGGTTGAGCACAGTCCCCCGGGATAGGTGCATTTACTCGCTGAGCCATCTCACCAGAATAGGAGCCAGTGAGCTGAAGGTCGAGCACAGTCCCCTGGGATAGGTGCATTTACTCGCTGAGCCATCTTACCAGAATAGGAGCCCGTGACCGGAAGGTCGAGCACAGTCCCCTGGGATAGGTGCATTTACTCGCTGAGCCATCTTACCAGAATAGGAGCCCGCGACCGGAAGGTTGAGCACTGACCCCTGGGATAGGTCCATTTGCTCGCTGAGCCATCTCACTAGAACAGGAGCAGACAGGTGGAAGTCACTGCATCTTATAATAACTGCTGCTAAAAGCAGAAGAAAGGTTCAAACTTTATACCCTTAAGAGCAGCTCCTATGTCTGAACCTAACACGGTCTCGTGAGAATGATGTAACCCCCCCTCCCACCTTCCCATGGACATTCCTATTAGACTCACCTGAGCTCCTTGAGGCGGCTCCGCGGATCCCTCAGCGCCTCACACAGCACAGATATGTCTTGCTCCGGCTTCTTGAAGGGGAAGGAATAAGATCGAATATCCTCATCCCACATCTTACATCTGCTGAATCTGTGGAGGAAAGAGCAGCCATGAGCCTCACAGGTGGGTGCAGGGGTCAGTGCAGGGGTCAGTGAAGGGGTCAGTGCAGGGGTCAGTGCAGGGGTCAGTGCAGGGGTCAGTGCAGGCGTCAGTACAGGCGTCAGTACAGGCGTCAGTGCAGGGGTCAGTGCAGGGGTCAGTGCAGGGGTCAGTGCAGGGGTCAGTGCAGGCGTCAGTGCAGGCGTCAGTGCAGGCGTCAGTGCAGGCGTCAGTGCAGGCGTCAGTGCAGGGGTCAGTGCAGGGGTCAGTGCAGGGGTCAGTGCAGGGGTCAGTGCAGGGGTCAGTGCAGGGGTCAGTGCAAGGGTCAGTGCAGGGGTCAGTGCAGGGGTCAGTGCAGGGGTCAGTACAGGCGTCAGTACAGGCGTCAGTACAGGCGTCAGTACAGGCGTCAGTACAGGCGTCAGTACAGGCGTCAGTACAGGCGTCAGTGCAAGGGTCAGTGCAAGGGTCAGTGCAGGGGTCAGTGCAGGGGTCAGTGAAGGGGTCAGTGAAGGGGTCAGTGCAGGGGTCAGTGCAGGGGTCAGTGCAGGCGTCAGTACAGGCGTCAGTGCAGGCGTCAGTACAGGCGTCAGTACAGGCGTCAGTACAGGCGTCAGTGCAGGGGTCAGTGCAGGGGTCAGTGCAGGGGTCAGTGCAGGGGTCAGTGCAGGGGTCAGTGCAGGGGTCAGTGCAAGGGTCAGTACAGGCGTCAGTGCAAGGGTCAGTGCAAGGGTCAGTGCAGGGGTCAGTGCAGGGGTCAGTGCAGGGGTCAGTGCAGGGGTCAGTGCAAGGGTCAGTGCAGGCGTCAGTGCAGGGGTCGGTGCAGGGGTCGGTGCAGGGGTCGGTGCAGGGGTCGGTGCAGGGGTCGGTGCAGGGGTCAGTGCAGGGGTCAGTGCAGGGGTCAGTGCAGAGGTCAATGCTGGGGTCAGGGCAGGGGTCTGTGCAGGGATCAGTGCAGGGGTCAGTGCAGGGGTCAGTACAGGCGTCAGTACAGGCGTCAGTACAGGCGTCAGTACAGGAGTCAGTACAGGCGTCAGTGCAAGGGTCAGTGCAGGGGTCAGTGCAGGGGTCAGTGCAGGGGTCAGTGCAGGAGTCTGTGAGTGCAGGGGTCAGTGCAGGGGTCAGTGCAGGCGTCAGTACAGGCGTCAGTACAGGCGTCAGTACAGGCGTCAGTACAGGCGTCAGTACAGGCGTAAGTGCAAGGGTCAGTGCAGGGGTCAGTGCAGGGGTCAGTGCAAGGGTCAGTGCAAGGGTCAGTGCAAGGGTCAGTGCAAGGGTCTGTGCAGGGGTCAGTACAGGCGTCAGTACAGGCGTCAGTACAGGCGTCAGTACAGGCGTCAGTACAGGCGTCAGTACAGGCGTCAGTGCAAGGGTCAGTGCAGGGGTCAGTGCAGGGGTCAGTGCAGGCGTCAGTGCAGGCGTCAGTACAGGCGTCAGTACAGGCGTCAGTGCAAGGGTCAGTGCAAGGGTCAGTGCAAGGGTCAGTGCAAGGGTCAGTGCAGGGGTCAGTGCAGGGGTCAGTGCAGGGGTCAGTGCAGGGGTCAGTGCAGGGGTCAGTGAAGGGGTCAGTGCAGGAGTCTGTGTGTGCAGGGGTCAGTGCAGGGGTCAGTGCAGGGGTCAGTGCAGGCGTCAGTACAGGCGTCAGTACAGGCGTCAGTGCAAGGGTCAGTGCAGGGGTCAGTGCAGGGGTCAGTGCAGGGGTCAGTGCAGGGGTCAGTGCAGGGGTCTGTGCAGGGGTCAGTGCAGGGGTCAGTGCAGGGGTCAGTGCAGGGATCAGTGCAGGGGTCAGTGCAGGGGTCAGTGCAGGGGTCAGTACAGGCGTCAGTGCAAGGGTCAGTGCAAGGGTCAGTGCAGGGGTCAGTGCAGGGGTCAGTGCAGGGGTCAGTGCAGGGGTCAGTGCAGGGGTCAGTGCAAGGGTCAGTGCAGGGGTCAGTGCAGGGGTCAGTGCAGGGGTCAGTGCAGGACTCAGTGCAAGGGTCAGTGCAGGGGTCAGTACAGGCATCAGTACAGGGGTCAATGCAGGGGTCTGTGCAGGGGTCTGTGCAGGGATCAGTGCAGGGGTCAGTACAGGCGTCAGTACAGGCGTCAGTGCAAGGGTCAGTGCAGGGGTCAGTGCAGGGGTCAGTGCAGGGGTCAGTGCAGGGGTCAGTGCAGGGGTCAGTGCAAGGGTCAGTGCAAGGGTCAGTGCAAGGGTCAGTGCAGGCGTCAGTGCAGGCGTCAGTGCAGGGGTCAGTGCAGGGGTCAGTGCAGGGGTCAGTGCAGGGGTCAGTGCAGGGGTCAGTGCAGGGGTCAGTACAGGCGTCAGTACAGGCGTCAGTACAGGCGTCAGTACAGGCGTCAGTACAGGCGTCAGTGCAAGGGTCAGTGCAAGGGTCAGTGCAAGGGTCAGTGCAAGGGTCAGTGCAAGGGTCAGTGCAAGGGTCAGTGCAAGGGTCAGTGCAAGGGTCAGTGCAGGGGTCAGTGCAGGGGTCAGTGCAGGGGTCAGTGCAGGGGTCAGTGCAGGGGTCAGTGCAGAGGTCAGTGCAGGGGTCAGTGCAGAGGTCAATGCTGGGGTCAGGGCAGGGGTCTGTGCAGGGATCAGTGCAGGGGTCAGTGCAGGGGTCAGTGCAGGGGTCAGTGCAGGGATCTGTGCAGGGGTCTGTACAGGGGTCAGTGCAGGGGTCAGTGCAGGGGTCAGTGCAGGGGTCAGTGCAGGGGTCAGTGCAGGGGTCAGTGCAGGGGTCAGTGCAGGGGTCAGTGCAGGGGTCAGTGCAGGGGTCAGTGCAGGACTCAGTGCAAGGGTCAGTGCAGGGGTCAGTACAGGCATCAGTACAGGGGTCAATGCAGGGGTCTGTGCAGGGGTCTGTGCAGGGATCAGTGCAGGGATCAGTGCAGGGGTCAGTGCAGGGGTCAGTGCAGGGGTCAGTGCAGGGGTCAGGGCAGGGGTCAGGGCAGGGGTCAGGGCAGGGGTCAGGGCAGGGGTCAGTGCAGGGGTCAGTGCAGGGGTCAGTGCAGGGGTCAGTGCAGGACTCAGTGCAAGGGTCAGTGCAGGCATCAGTACAGGGGTCAATGCAGGGGTCTGTGCAGGGGTCTGTGCAGGGATCAGTGCAGGGATCAGTGCAGGGATCAGTGCAGGGATCAGTGCAGGGGTCAGTGCAGGGGTCAGTGCAGGGGTCAGTGCAGGGGTCAGTGCAGGGGTCAGGGCAGGGGTCAGGGCAGGGGTCAGGGCAGGGGTCAGGGCAGGGGTCAGGGCAGGGGTCAGGGCAGGGGTCAGGGCAGGGCTCAGTACAGGGTTCAAGGCAGGGCTCAGTACAGGGGTCAGGGCAGGGGTCAGGGCAGGGGTCAGGGCAGGGGTCAGGGCAGGGGTCAGGGCAGGGCTCAGTACAGGGTTCAAGGCAGGGCTCAGTACAGGGGTCAGGGCAGGGGTCAGGGCAGGGGTCAGGGCAGGGGTCAGGGCAGGTGTCGGTGCAGGGGTCGGTACAGGGGTCAGTGCAGGGGTCAGTTCAGGGGTCAGAGCAGTGGTCACCAATGCAATGTTTTCTTCACAGGTGTCTTTTTTCTTCACATTTTAAAAGGTTATTTCTTGTCAATGAGGGCAGTAAACAACTCAACAGTGACAGGTCTGATTTGCTCGTGTCCCAGGAGGCGTCAGGGGGACGCCACACCTACCTCTGGCAGCAGAAACGGAAATAGCGCCTAGAAGACTCGAGACTGGAAACATGTTTTAAAAGTATGTCTTTGGTGGAGAAACTCTGAAGATTGCCACAGGAGTGACACTAGTTCTTCAGCGAGAGTAACCCAGGACACAAGAGGTTTTACCTCTGGTCACTGTGAGTCCCGTAAACCGCGCTATGATCCTGAGTCTAAAGCTCTGCTTTTAAAACTTTAATATAAGTTCATTTTCACATTGAAATGGTTTGTAACAAACTCCACAGGAAATAAATATTGACGGAATATTTACTAATTATTCAACACCAAAGAAGCTCCCAGTGGAGAAGAAAAGAATGAATGAATAAGAGACATCTGTGACTGCCACCAGGGAGCTACAGAAAGAAATTAATGAATGAATGAAGCACACACAGGGCTACAATGAGGGAACTACACAATGGATGAATGAAGCACACACTGGGCTCCAATGAGCGAACTACAAAATGAATGAATGAAGCACACACAGGGCTCCAATGAGGGATCTACTCAGTGAATGAATGAATGAAGCACACACAGGGCTCCAATGAGGGAACTACACAATGAATGAATGAAGCACACACAGGGCTCCAATGAGGGAACTACACAATGAATGAATGAAGCACACACTGGCCTCCAATTAGGGAACTACACAATGAATGAATGAAGCACACACAGGGCTCCAATGAGGGAACTACACAATGAATGAATGAATGAAGCACACACAGGGCTCCAATGAGGGATCTACTCAGTGAATGAATGAATGAAGCACACACAGGGCTCCAATGAGGGAACTACACAATGAATGAATGAAGCACACACAGGGCTCCAATGAGGGAACTACACAATGAATGAATGAAGCACACACAGGGCTCCAATGAGGGAACTACACAATGAATGAATGAAGCACACACTGGCCTCCAATTAGGGAACTACACAATGCATGAATGAAGCACACACAGGGCTCCAATGAGGGAACTACACAATGAATGAATGAATGAAGCACACACAGGGCTCCAATGAGGGATCTACTCAGTGAATGAATGAATGAAGCACACACAGGGCTCCAATGAGGGAACTACACAATGAATGAATGAATGAAGCACACACAGGGCTCCAATGAGGGAACTACACAATGAATGAATGAAGCACACTCAGGGCTCCAATGAGGGATCTACTCAGTGAATGAATGAATGAAGCACACACAGGGCTCCAATGAGGGAATTACACAATGAATGAATGAAGCACACACAGGTCTCCAATGAGGGAACTACAAAATGAATGAATGAATGAAGCACACACAGGGCTCCAATGAGGGATCTACTCAGTGAATGAACGAATGAAGCACACACTGGCCTCCAATTAGGGAACTACACAATGAATGAATGAAGCACACACAGGGCTCCAATGAGGGATCTACTCAGTGAATGAATGAATGAAGCACACACAGGGCTCCAATGAGGGAACTACACAATGAATGAATGAAGCACACACAGGTCTCCAATTAGGGAACTACACAATGAATGAATGAATGAAGCACACACAGGGCTCCAATGAGGGAACTACACAATGAATGAATGAAGCACACACAGGGCTCCAATGAGGGAACTACACAATGAATGAATGAATGAAGCACACACAGGGCTCCAATGAGGGAACTACACAATGAATGAATGAAGCACACACAGGGCTCCAATGAGGGAACTACACAATGAATGAATGAAGCACACACAGGGCTCCAATGAGGGAACTACACAATGAATGAATGAATGAAGCACACACAGGGCTCCAATGAGGGAAATACACAATGAATGAATGAAGCACACACAGGGCTCCAATGAGGGAATTACACAATGAATGAATAAAGCACACACAGGTCTCCAATTAGGGAACTACACAATGAATGAATGAATGAATGAAGCACACACAGGGCTCCAATGAGGGAACTACACAATGAATGAATGAAGCACACACAGGGCTCCAATGAGGGAACTACACAATGAATGAATGAAGCACACACAGGGCTCCAATGAGGGAACTACACAATGAATGAATGAATGAAGCACACACAGGGCTCCAATGAGGGAACTACACAATGAATGAATGAATGAAGCACACACAGGGCTCCAATGAGGGAACTACACAATGAATGAATGTAGCACACCCAGGGCTCCAATGAGGGAACTACACAATGAATGAATGAAGCACACACAGGGCTCCAATGAGGGAATTACACAATGAATGAATGAAGCACACCCAGGGCTCCAATGAGGGAACTACACAATGAATGAATGAAGCACACTCAGGGCTCCAATGAGGGAACTACACAATGAATGAATGAAGCACACAAAGGGCTCCAATGAGGGAACTACACAATGAATGAATGAAGCACACACAGGGCTCCAATGAGGGAACTACACAATGAATGAATGAAGCACACACAGGGCTCCAATGAGGGAACTACACAATGAATGAATGAAGCACACTCAGGGCTCCAATGAGGGAACTACACAATGAATGAATGAAGCACACCCAGGGCTCCAATGAGGGAACTGCACAATGAATGAATGAAGCACACACAGGGCTCCAATGAGGGAATTACACAATGAATGAATGAATGAATGGCGCACATACAGGGCCCCAATGAGGGAACTACACAATGAATGAATGAAGCACACTCAGGGCTCCAATGAGGGAACTACACAATGAATGAATGAATGAAGCACACACAGGGCTCCAATGAGGGAACTACACAATGAATGAATGAATGAAGCACACACAGGGCTCCAATGAGGGAACTACACTGTTGGACAGGCCACATGAAGGGCCGCTCTTCCCCGGCCCGACCAGGCCCGAGCCCGGTCACGCAAGCACCACACACCACCATTGCACGTCCTCCGTCCCCTCAGGGACCCCTGCCTTCGAACATATCGACCTCGTGGGCCCGATCCACTGCTGGCCCGCGCGCCCATCCGGGACGCCATCTTGGACACTCCACCACGAGGCCGCCTGGCCCCCGATCGACCTCAACCCTGGGCCTAGCCAGGCCTCAGACATCCCGGCACCACCATCCACCCAGGAGGTGAGCGGGCTACTTGGCAAGTCAATGGGAGAAAGAGGTGTCGATGGCTCCCCCCCGCCAAGTGCCGCTCGGCCATCGCCTCCCCGGGCGCTGGCTCCACCCCCCTGCTGGGTGTCGGGACACCCTCATCCCGGACCTCCCGACCTCCAGGTGCGAGGGTCCGGACATCAAAGAACATCAGCCCTATAACTGGGGCAGCTCCAGAGCAGGAAGGCAGTTGTATCTTGGAGTCGAGAGACGCAAAGAAGAACTCATCCTTGACGGACTACTGGCGCTGCCGTAGCTCTGCCTTGTGCACCTTCGTCTTGCCTGCTGGCGCTGCCGCAACCTTCATAACCTTCCGATCCTTCATCGTCGTCGGGACCTGCTGGCGTGGCCGCGGACCGTTTGCAACCATCATCTCATCGGGACCTGCTGGCTCCGCCGCGGACCGTCGTTTCCTTCATCCATCTCGGGACCTGCTGGCTCCGCCGCGGCCCGATCATCTAGAACGCCGAGCTCGAGGATTGAGAGCTATTTCCACCTTTTTGGTAACAAGACTGTCCCGCTACCCTTTTCCCAAACCAGAGACCAGAATAGAGGGGACCCCTGAGTCCAGACCTCCTTGTACCATTCCATCGTACTTAAAGAATTGCCTATAAAATCTCGTTGAACTTTACCCTTGTGTGGTGTCTGTCTGTGGGGGGGAAGTTACTTGTCTGTACGATCGCTGGAGACGGCTCTCCCCGGAGACCTCTCCCCTTATCCTCGGCCGACCCTCCCGGTCCGTCTAACATTGGTGGCCAGCGGCGCGATCCGAATCACCGCATAATCGTACAGAGAGTAGCTCACCCCACGACGAAATCACGATGACGACTAAAGAAAGCGGAGCAACTGAGAAATTCCAGATGGAGAAATTGGACGAGTACAGCCATCGTGAACTAAAACAATTCTGCATCGAACTAGGTATCGCTACCACCGGACTAAGTACCAAAGACGATTTTAAGCATGCCCTAGAATCGTGGGCAGAAACCGGGGCTGCCGGAACCCCTGATCAAAGCATCTCAGCAAAAACCACCACGGGCCCTGAAGAGCGAAGAACGGGTCTCTCACAAGACGAGATCCAGGAACGAGAAAAAACCCGACTACACGAGCTGGAAATGGCCCGGCTCAAAATGGACATTGAACTTAAGTTGGCCGAACAAAAAATCAATTTAGAGCACCTGCGTCTCCGGGAAGAAAGAGAGGAGAAACAGAGACAAAGGGAGCTCGAGGAAAAGAGACTGGCATATGAACACGAGCGAAAACTAGCTGAGATCGACCTACGCAAGCAGAATAAAGAAGTAGGGGTGTCCGAGCAACCCCACACCCCAGGGGCAACAGAGAAAAAGGTACACATCCCCAAGGATGTCGTTCGAGAATACTTCCGAGAGGACGACATCCAGCAATGGTTTAAGGCCTATGAAATCGCTATGACTGCACACCGGATCGATAGAAGCGATTGGGGAGCCGGTCTATGGGGGAGATTCCTCAATGAGGGCCGCGACGCCCTGCTACAGCTCCCGGACCACCAGATGACCTCCTATGACCATATGAAAGCTGCACTCCTCACTCGCTATGGCCTCACGCCCGAGATGTACCGTCAGAGGTTCCGAGACTGCACCCGCATCCCGGGTACAACTTGGGTGGACTATGTAAACTACTTTAGCCGAGCCTTCGAGGGCTGGATCAAAGGAAGCAAGGTCACAACCTACGAACAACTGTTCAATCTTATGGTATGGGAGCACCTGTCGAACAATTGCTTCATTGAACTCCGCCAGCACCTCCTCGACAGCAAGTTAACAGATCCCCGGCAGCTCGCAGCCGAAGCTGACCGGTGGGAAATCACCAGAGTGGGACGGAATGGGTCCTACGAACAGAACCGGAACAACCATGGTCAGCACCGTCCCCGAGGAGGAGGAGGGGGCCAAGGACGAGGAAGAGACAACGCCCCGGTCGCCCCCGCTACCAGCACCACCCCCCCGGCCAACCGGGGCAGCACCCCGGCGCGACCGGGATACCGAGCCAATGTTACGTGCCATCGATGCCAACGAGTCGGCCACTATGCAAACGACCCAAACTGCCCCCAGTACCAGAGCCCAAGACCCCGCCAAGTAGCCGCTGCTGCTCTGGGGGAGGAACAGATCTCAGAGGAACAAGAGGAATATGAACAGGAACATCAAGAATGGGAGCCAGCCGCCATGGCTCTAGCCTGCTTAGGGGGGAAAGACATGGTCCCGCGGGTCCCCCTACCCGCTAACACCCAGAAGTACAGCCAATGGGTGAGCATCAATGGACGCCGGGCCGAAGCCCTTCGTGACACCGGGGCCAGTGTAACAGCCGTCCGCTGTCACCTGGTGACCCCAGAACAGTATCTACCAAACATTCTCTGCCCTGTACGTTCCGACGATAACTCGGAAAGTCTGTGCCGGATGGCCTGCGTCCCCTTCGAATGGGGAGGGGTCACCGGCATGTTGAAGGTAACGGTCCGAGACGATGCCCCCGTAGACTGCCTCCTGGGGAATGACCTTGAAAGCTCTCCGTGGGCAGCCGTAGAACGAAGAGAACACCTGGGGATGTTAGGCGTCCCGGACTGGGCGTGTGTCACCACCCGGTCCATGGCCGCCCGTGCCAACCCCCGCCCAGAGGAACCAGAATGGCCGGCGCCGCCGCCTCCGGTCGCCCCGGCCGAAACCACCGACCGTGACGTCCCCCCAGAACCAGCTCAACCTCCAGACCTCGCTAACCTCGACCAGTGGCCTCAAGAGGGGGGGCCCACGCAAGAACAATTTCGCCAAGAACAGAAGACCTGTCCCTCCCTCGAGGGACTCCGCCAGCAAGCGCTCGCCCAAGGCGCAGGGGATACCTCCGGAACACACTGGATCTACTGGGACAATGATCTGCTGTACAGTGAGCAAAGAATCGCGGAACTGGGGGCCAGCCGAGTACTAGTGGTGCCCCTCCGTTTTAGAGACTTTCTGCTAAACCTGGCCCACGATGTCCCCCTGGCGGGACACCTGGGTCAAGATAAAACCTACAGTCGTCTGGTGACCCACTTCTTCTGGCCCAAAATGAGGAACGATGTACACCAGCATTGCCGATCTTGCCCCACGTGCCAAGCCAGTGGAAAGAGCGGCCGCAAACTAAAAGCCCCCCTGCAACCTTTTCCCGTGGTCACCACCCCGTTCGAGAGGGTCGGGATCGACATCGTGGGGCCCCTGGACCCGCGTACAAAACAAGGCCATCGATTCATCCTGGTGCTAGTGGACCACGCCACCCGCTACCCCGAGGCTGTTCCCCTGCGAACTGTGACAGCCCCGGTAGTCGGCCGGGCTCTAATGGGGATCTTCTCCCGTGTGGGCTTCCCCCGAGAAGTCGTCAGCGACAGAGGCACGAACTTTATTTCTAAATATATGAAGTCCCTCTGGCAACAATGCGGGGTTACCTACCGATTCACGACCCCCTATCACCCTCAAGGAAACGGACTCGTTGAGCGGTTCAACCGCACGCTCAAAGGGATGATCGGGGGGTTGGAAGAGCCCCTCCGTCGCCAGTGGGATGTGCTGCTGCCGTGCCTCCTCTTCGCATATCGAGAGGTCCCCCAGAAGTCCCTGGGCTTCAGCCCGTTTGAACTGCTGTATGGACACCCAGTACGGGGGCCGCTCAGCCTAGTCAAGGAAGGCTGGGAGATGCCCCCTCTCAAGAACCCACCAGATGTCTTCCGGTACCTCCTAACCCTCCGCAACCAGACCCGGCGGTTCAGAGAGCTGGCAAAAACCAACCTAGAGGCCAGTCAAGAGGACATGAAAAAGTGGTATGACCGGAATGCCTCCTCCATCGAATTTGAACCTGGGCAACAGGTATGGGTGATGTCCCCCACCGAACCCTGCGCCCTGCAAGACAAGTGGACGGGGCCCTTCAAAGTAGTCGAGCGCAAGGGTCCTGCCACCTATCTCATCGACATGGAATCTTCCCGGAACCCCCTCCGGGTCCTCCACGCTAACAGACTGAAGCCCCACTTTGTGCGTTCAGAACTCAGCCTCCTGATGGCCACAGACAATGGGGCTGAAGAAGACTCCGAGCCCCTCCCTGACCTCCTACGGACTCGGGAGAAAGACGGCTCCGTGGATGGGGTCCGACTCTCAGAGGTCCTCACCCGAGAGCAACGCCAGGAGTGTCGAGTCCTCCTATCACAGTTCGCCAGCCTGTTCTCCCTCACCCCAGGTGTCACTTCCTGGTGTGTGCACGATGTGGACACGGGGGACAGCCCCCCTATCCGCCACCGGGCCTACCGCGTGCCAGATCGGGTACGGGCCTGTGTCCAGGAAGAGGTAGCAAAAATGCTCACGCTCGGGGTCATCGAGCCCTCAGACAGCCCCTGGGCCAGCCCTGTAGTACTGGTCCCCAAAGCGGCCGCCCCAGGCACCACACCGGAACTCCGGTTCTGCGTTGACTACCGGGGCTTGAATGCGGTCACCCGAACAGACGCACATCCCATCCCCCGGGCAGATGAACTAATTGACCGCATGGGAGCTGCCCGCTACCTCAGTATTTTCGACCTGACGGCGGGCTACTGGCAAATCGGCCTCACACCCCGGGCCCAAGAACGTTCTGCTTTTTCCACCCCCGATGGCCATTACCATTTCAAGGTCATGCCCTTCGGCATGAAGAATGCTCCCGCAACATTTCAGCGGCTCGTCAATCAGGTCCTGGCGGGGCTCGAAGGGTTCAGCGCCGCCTACCTAGACGACATCGCTGTATACAGCCACCATTGGCCCGAGCACCTCCACCACCTCCGAGCAGTGCTACAAGCCCTTCAGCAGGCTGGCCTCACGATCAAGGCCAGCAAATGTCAAATTGGTCAAGGGTCTGTAACCTACCTCGGACACCAGGTGGGAAGCGGCCTGGTGGCCCCTCTGCAGCTCAAAATTGCCGCCATCCAGTCCTGGCAGCCCCCCATCACCCAGACCGAGGTACGAGCCTTCCTGGGCCTCACGGGCTATTACCGAAGGTTTGTGAAAGACTATGGTACTATAGTGGGGCCCCTCACAGAACTCACGTCCAAAAATCAACCCAAGAAAGTCAACTGGACCGCAGATTGTCAGACAGCATTCGAACAATTGAAAGCCGCCATGTGTTCCGCCCCTGTGCTCCAGGCCCCCGACTACAGCAGGGAGTTCGTCGTCCAGACGGATGCCTCCGACCATGGCATTGGGGCAGTCCTGTCTCAAGTGAACACCGAAGGCCTTGATCAGCCAGTGGCCTTCATCAGCAGACGACTCCTACCACGAGAACAACGCTGGAGCACCATAGAGAGGGAGGCCTTCGCTGTGGTATGGGCCCTCAAGAAGCTCCGGCCCTACCTCTTTGGCACACACTTTCGGGTGCAGACCGACCACCGACCCCTGCAGTGGCTGATGCAGATGCGGGGGGAAAACCCGAAGTTACTACGTTGGTCCATCTCCCTACAAGGGATGGACTTCACTGTTGAACACCGGCCTGGGCCAGATCACGCCAACGCGGATGGCCTGTCCCGGTTTTTCCGCCTCGACGAGGAGAGTCCCCAGGAGGATGGGTAACTCTCCCCGCCTTCAGCTGGGGGGGACGCACGTTGGACAGGCCACATGAAGGGCCGCTCTCCCCCGGCCCGACCAGGCCCGAGCCCGGTCACGCAAGCACCACACACCACCATTGCACGTCCTCCGTCCCCTCAGGGACCCCTGCCTTCGAACATATCGACCTCGTGGGCCCGATCCACTGCTGGCCCGCGCGCCCATCCGGGACGCCATCTTGGACACTCCACCACGAGGCCGCCTGGCCCCCGATCGACCTCAACCCTGGGCCTAGCCAGGCCTCAGACATCCCGGCACCACCATCCACCCAGGAGGTGAGCGGGCTACTTGGCAAGTCAATGGGAGAAAGAGGTGTCGATGGCTCCCCCCCGCCAAGTGCCGCTCGGCCATCGCCTCCCTGGGCGCTGGCTCCACCCCCCTGCTGGGTGTCGGGACACCCTCATCCCGGACCTCCCGACCTCCAGGTGCGAGGGTCCGGACATCAAAGAACATCAGCCCTATAACTGGGGCAGCTCCAGAGCAGGAAGGCAGTTGTATCTTGGAGTCGAGAGACGCAAAGAAGAACTCATCCTTGACGGACTACTGGCGCTGCCGTAGCTCTGCCTTGTGCACCTTCGTCTTGCCTGCTGGCGCTGCCGCAACCTTCGTAACCTTCCGATCCTTCATCGTCGTCGGGACCTGCTGGCGTGGCCGCGGACCGTTTGCAACCATCATCTCATCGGGACCTGCTGGCTCCGCCGCGGACCGTCGTTTCCTTCATCCATCTCGGGACCTGCTGGCTCCGCCGCGGCCCGATCATCTAGAACGCCGAGCTCGAGGATTGAGAGCTATTTCCACCTTTTTGGTAACAAGACTGTCCCGCTACCCTTTTCCCAAACCAGAGACCAGAATAGAGGGGACCCCTGAGTCCAGACCTCCTTGTACCATTCCATCGTACTTAAAGAATTGCCTATAAAATCTCGTTGAACTTTACCCTTGTGTGGTGTCTGTCTGTGGGGGGGAAGTTACTTGTCTGTACGATCGCTGGAGACGGCTCTCCCCGGAGACCTCTCCCCTTATCCTCGGCCGACCCTCCCGGTCCGTCTAACATACACAATGAATGAATGAATGAATGAAGCACACACAGGGCTCCAATGAGGGAACTACACAATGAATGAATGAAGCACACACAGGGCTCCAATGAGGGAATTACACAATGAATGAATGAAGCACACACAGGTCTCCAATTAGGGAACTACACAATGAATGAATGAATGAAGCACACACAGGGCTCCAATTAGGGAACTACACAATGAATGAATGAATGAAGCACACACAGGGCTCCAATTAGGGAACTACACAATGAATGAATGAATGAAGCACACACAGGGCTCCAATGAGGGAATTACACAATGAATGAATGAAGCACACACATGGCTCCAATGAGGGAACTACACAATGAATGAATGAAGCACACACAGGGCTCCAATGAGGGAATTACACAATGAATGAATGAAGCACACACAGGTCTCCAATTAGGGAACTACACAATGAATGAATGAATGAAGCACACAAAGGGCTCCAATGAGGGAACTACACAATGAATGAATGAAGCACACTCAGGGCTCCAATGAGGGAACTACTCAATGAATGAATGAAGCACACTCAGGGCTCCAATGAGGGAACTACACAATGAATGAATGAAGCACACACAGGGCACCAATGAGGGAACTACACAATGAATGAATGAAGCACACACAGGGCTCCAATGAGGGAACTACACAATGAATGAATGAATGAAGCACACCCAGGGCTCCAATGAGGGAACTACACAATGAATGAATGAAGCACACACAGGGCTCCAATGAGGGAACTACACAATGAATGAATGAAGCACACACAGCGCTCCAATGAGGGAACTACACAATGAATGAATGAAGCACACTCAGGGCTCCAATGAGGGAACTACACAATGAATGAATGAAGCACACCCAGGGCTCCAATGAGGGAACTACACAATGAATGAATGAAGCACACTCAGGGATCCAATGAGGGAACTACACAATGAATGAATGAAGCACACACAGGGCTCCAATGAGGGAACTACACAATGAATGAATGAAGCACACACAGGGCTCCAATGAGGGAACTACACAATGAATGAATGAATGAAGCACACACAGGGCTCCAATGAGGGAACTACACAATGAATGAATGAATGAAGCACACACAGGGCTCCAATGAGGGAACTACACAATGAATGAATGAAGCACACACAGGGCTCCAATGAGGGAACTACACAATGAATGAATGAAGCACACACAGGGCTCCAATGAGGGAACTGCACAATGAATGAATGAAGCACACACTGGGCTCCAATGAGGGAACTACACAATGAATGACTGAAGCACACACAGGGCTCCAATGAGGGAACTACACAATGAATGAATGAAGCACACCCAGGGCTCCAATGAGGGAACTACACAATGAATGAATGAATGAATGAAGCACACACAGGGCTCCAATTAGGGAACTACACAATGAATGAATGAATGAAGCACACACAGGGCTCCAATGAGGGAACTACACAATGAATGAATGAAGCACACACAGGGCTCCAATGAGGGAACTACACAATGAATGAATGAAGCACACACAGGGCTCCAATGAGGGAACTACACAATGAATGAATAAATGAAGCACACCCAGGGCTCCAATGAGGGAACTACACAATGAATGAATGAATGAAGCACACACAGGGCTCCAATGAGGGAACTACACAATGAATGAATGAAGCACACACTGGGCTCCAATGAGGGAACTGCACAATGAATGAATGAAGCACACACAGGGCTGCAATGAGGGAACTACACAATGAATGAATGAATGAATGAAGCACACACAGGGCTCCAATGAGGGAACTACACAATGAATGAATGAAGCACACTCAGGGCTCCAATGAGGGAACTACACAATGAATGAATGAAGCACACACAGGGCTCCAATGAGGGAACTACACAATGAATGAATGGATGAAGCACACACAGGGCTCCAATGAGGGAACTACACAATGAATGAATGAAGCACACTCAGGGCTCCAATGAGGGAACTACACAATGAATGAATGAAGCACACACAGGGCTCCAATGAGGGAACTACACAATGAATGAATGAATGAAGCACACACAGGGCTCCAATGAGGGAACTACACAATGAATGAATGAAGCACACTCAGGGCTCCAATGAGGGAACTACACAATGAATGAATGAAGCACACACAGGGCTCCAATGAGGGAACTACACAATGAATGAATGAATGAAGCACACACAGGGCTCCAATGAGGGAACTACACAATGAATGAATGAAGCACACTCAGGGCTCCAATGAGGGAACTACACAATGAATGAATGAAGCACACTCAGGGCTCCAATGAGGGAACTACACAATGAATGAATGAAGCACACACAGGGCTCCAATGAGGGAACTACACAATGAATGAATGAAGCACACACAGGGCTCCAATGAGGGAACTACACAATGAATGAATGAAGCACACACAGGGCTCCAATGAGGGAACTACACAATGAATGAATGAATGAAGCACACACAGGGCTCCAATGAGGGAACTACACAATGAATGAATGAAGCACACACAGGGCTCCAATGAGGGAACTACACAATGAATGAATGAAGCACACACAGGGCTCCAATGAGGGAACTGCACAATGAATGAATGAAGCACACACTGGGCTCCAATGAGGGAACTACACAATGAATGAATGAAGCACACACAGGGCTCCAATGAGGGAACTACACAATGAATGAATGAAGCACACCCAGGGCTCCAATGAGGGAACTACACAATGAATGAATGAATGAAGCACACACAGGGCTCCAATTAGGGAACTACACAATGAATGAATGAATGAAGCACACATAGGGCTCCAATGAGGGAACTACACAATGAATGAATGAAGCACACACAGGGCTCCAATGAGGGAACTACACAATGAATGAATGAAGCACACACAGGGCTCCAATGAGGGAACTACACAATGAATGAATGAATGAAGCACACCCAGGGCTCCAATAAGGGAACTACACAATGAATGAATGAATGAAGCACACACAGGGCTCCAATGAGGGAACTACACAATGAATGAATGAAGCACACACTGGGCTCCAATGAGGGAACTGCACAATGAATGAATGAAGCACACACAGGGCTCCAATGAGGGAACTACACAATGAATGAATGAATGAAGCACACACAGGGCTCCAATGAGGGAACTACACAATGAATGAATGAAGCACACTCAGGGCTCCAATGAGGGAACTACACAATGAATGAATGAAGCACACACAGGGCTCCAATGAGGGAACTACACAATGAATGAATGAATGAAGCACACACAGGGCTCCAATGAGGGAACTACACAATGAATGAATGAAGCACACTCAGGGCTCCAATGAGGGAACTACACAATGAATGAATGAAGCACACACAGGGCTCCAATGAGGGAACTACACAATGAATGAATGAATGAAGCACACACAGGGCTCCAATGAGGGAACTACACAATGAATGAATGAAGCACACTCAGGGCTCCAATGAGGGAACTACACAATGAATGAATGAAGCACACACAGGGCTCCAATGAGGGAACTACACAATGAATGAATGAATGAAGCACACACAGGGCTCCAATGAGGGAACTACACAATGAATGAATGAAGCACACTCAGGGCTCCAATGAGGGAACTACACAATGAATGAATGAAGCACACACTGGGCTCCAATGAGGGAACTGCACAATGAATGAATGAAGCACACACAGGGCTCCAATGAGGGAACTACACAATGAATGAATGAATGAAGCACACACAGGGCTCCAATGAGGGAACTACACAATGAATGAATGAATGAAGCACACACAGGGCTCCAATGAGGGAACTACACA
Source organism: Lissotriton vulgaris (assembly GCF_964263255.1). Lineage (NCBI taxonomy): Eukaryota > Metazoa > Chordata > Amphibia > Caudata > Salamandridae > Lissotriton > Lissotriton vulgaris. The sequence continues at coordinate 49,314,098 of NC_141685.1, read as the reverse complement.
ATGAATGAATGAAGCACACTCAGGGCTCCAATGAGGGAACTACACAATGAATGAATGAAGCACACACAGGGCTCCAATGAGGGAACTACACAATGAATGAATGAATGAAGCACACACAGGGCTCCAATGAGGGAACTACACAATGAATGAATGAAGCACACACAGGGCTCCAATGAGGGAACTACACAATGAATGAATGAATGAAGCACACACAGGGCTCCAATGAGGGAACTACACAATGAATGAATGAAGCACACACAGGGCTCCAATGAGGGAACTACACAATGAATGAATGAAGCACACACAGGGCTCCAATGAGGGAACTACACAATGAATGAATGAAGCACACACAGGGCTCCAATGAGGGAACTACACAATGAATGAATGAAGCACACACAGGGCTCCAATGAGGGAACTACACAATGAATGAATGAATGAAGCACACACAGGGCTCCAATGAGGGAACTACACAATGAATGAATGAAGCACACACAGGGCTCCAATGAGGGAACTACACAATGAATGAATGAAGCACACACAGGTCTCCAATTAGGGAACTACACAATGAATGAATGAATGAAGCACACACAGGGCTCCAATGAGGGATCTACACAATGAATGAATGAAGCACACACAGGTCTCCAATTAGGGAACTACACAATGAATGAATGAATGAAGCACACACAGGGCTCCAATGAGGGATCTACTCAGTGAATGAATGAATGAAGCACACACAGGGCTCCAATGAGGGAACTACACAATGAATGAATGAAGCACACACAGGGCTCCAATGAGCGAACTACAAAATGAATGAATGAATGAAGCACACACAGGGCTCCAATGAGGGAACTACACAATGAATGAATGAATGAAGCACACACAGGGCTCCAATGAGGGAACTACACAATGAATGAATGAATGAAGCACACACAGGGCTCCAATGAGGGAACTACACAATGAATGAATGAATCACACACAGGGCTCCAATGAGGGAACTACACAATGAATGAATGAAGCACACACAGGGCTCCAATGAGGGAACTACACAATGAATGAATGAAGCACACACAGGGCTCCAATGAGGGAACTACACAATGAATGAATGATTGAAGCACACACAGGGCTCCAATGAGGGAACTACACAATGAATGAATGAAGCACACACAGGGCTCCAATGAGGGAACTACACAATGAATGAATGAATGAAGCACACACAGGGCTCCAATGAGGGAACTACACAATGAATGAATGAAGCACACACAGGGCTCCAATGAGGGAACTACACAATGAATGAATGAATGAAGCACACACAGGGCTCCAATGAGGGAACTACACAATGAATGAATGAATGAATGAAGCACACACAGGGCTCCAATGAGGGAACTACACAATGAATGAATGAAGCACACACAGGGCTCCAATGAGCGAACTACAAAATGAATGAATGAATGAAGCACACACAGGGCTCCAATGAGGGAACTACACAATGAATGAATGAATGAAGCACACACAGGGCTCCAATGAGGGAACTACACAATGAATGAATGAAGCACACACAGGGCTCCAATGAGGGAACTACACAATGAATGAATGAAGCACACACAGGTCTCCAATTAGGGAACTACACAATGAATGAATGAATGAAGCACACACAGGGCTCCAATGAGGGATCTACTCAGTGAATGAATGAATGAAGCACACACAGGGCTCCAATGAGGGAACTACACATTCAATGAATGAAGCACACACAGGGCTCCAATGAGCGAACTACAAAATGAATGAATGAATGAAGCACACACAGGGCTCCAATGAGGGAACTACACAATGAATGAATGAATGAAGCACACACAGGGCTCCAATGAGGGAACTACACAATGGATGAATGAAGCACACACAGGGCTCCAATGAGGGAACTACACAATGAATGAATGAAGCACACACAGGGCTCCAATGAGGGAACTACACAATGAATGAATGAAGCACACACAGGGCTCCAATGAGGGAACTACACAATGAATGAATGAATGAAGCACACCCAGGGCTCCAATGAGGGAACTACACAATGAATGAATGAATGAAGCACACACAGGGCTCCAATGAGGGAACTACACAATGAATGAATGAAGCACACACTGGGCTCCAATGAGGGAACTGCACAATTAATGAATGAAGCACACACAGGGCTCCAATGAGGGAACTACACAATGAATGAATGAATGAAGCACACACAGGGCTCCAATGAGGGAACTACACAATGAATGAATGAAGCACACTCAGGGCTCCAATGAGGGAACTACACAATGAATGAATGAAGCACACACAGGGCTCCAATGAGGGAACTACACAATGAATGAATGAATGAAGCACACACAGGGCTCCAATGAGGGAACTACACAATGAATGAATGAAGCACACTCAGGGCTCCAATGAGGGAACTACACAATGAATGAATGAAGCACACACAGGGCTCCAATGAGGGAACTACACAATGAATGAATGAAGCACACACAGGGCTCCAATGAGGGAACTACACAATGAATGAATGAAGCACACTCAGGGCTCTAATGAGGGAACTACACAATGAATGAATGAAGCACACACAGGGCTCCAATGAGGGAACTACACAATGAATGAATGAATGAAGCACACACAGGGCTCCAATGAGGGAACTACACAATGAATGAATGAAGCACACTCAGGGCTCCAATGAGGGAACTACACAATGAATGAATGAAGCACACACAGGGCTCCAATGAGGGAACTACACAATGAATGAATGAAGCACACACAGGGCTCCAATGAGGGAACTACACAATGAATGAATGAAGCACACACAGGGCTCCAATGAGGGAACTACACAATGAATGAATGAATGAAGCACACACAGGGCTCCAATGAGGGAACTACACAATGAATGAATGAAGCACACACAGGGCTCCAATGAGGGAACTACACAATGAATGAATGAAGCACACACAGGGCTCCAATGAGGGAACTGCACAATGAATGAATGAAGCACACACTGGGCTCCAATGAGGGAACTACACAATGAATGAATGAAGCACACACAGGGCTCCAATGAGGGAACTACACAATGAATGAATGAAGCACACCCAGGGCTCCAATGAGGGAACTACACAATGAATGAATGAATGAAGCACACACAGGGCTCCAATTAGGGAACTACACAATGAATGAATGAATGAAGCACACATAGGGCTCCAATGAGGGAACTACACAATGAATGAATGAAGCACACACAGGGCTCCAATGAGGGAACTACACAATGAATGAATGAAGCACACACAGGGCTCCAATGAGGGAACTACACAATGAATGAATGAATGAAGCACACCCAGGGCTCCAATGAGGGAACTACACAATGAATGAATGAATGAAGCACACACAGGGCTCCAATGAGGGAACTACACAATGAATGAATGAAGCACACACTGGGCTCCAATGAGGGAACTGCACAATGAATGAATGAAGCACACACAGGGCTCCAATGAGGGAACTACACAATGAATGAATGAATGAAGCACACACAGGGCTCCAATGAGGGAACTACACAATGAATGAATGAAGCACACTCAGGGCTCCAATGAGGGAACTACACAATGAATGAATGAAGCACACACAGGGCTCCAATGAGGGAACTACACAATGAATGAATGAATGAAGCACACACAGGGCTCCAATGAGGGAACTACACAATGAATGAATGAAACACACTCAGGGCTCCAATGAGGGAACTACACAATGAATGAATGAAGCACACACAGGGCTCCAATGAGGGAACTACACAATGAATGAATGAATGAAGCACACACAGGGCTCCAATGAGGGAACTACACAATGAATGAATGAAGCACACTCAGGGCTCCAATGACGGAACTACACAATGAATGAATGAAGCACACACAGGGCTCCAATGAGGGAACTACACAATGAATGAATGAATGAAGCACACACAGGGCTCCAATGAGGGAACTACACAATGAATGAATGAAGCACACTCAGGGCTCCAATGAGGGAACTACACAATGAATGAATGAAGCACACACTGGGCTCCAATGAGGGAACTGCACAATGAATGAATGAAGCACACACAGGGCTCCAATGAGGGAACTACACAATGAATGAATGAATGAAGCACACACAGGGCTCCAATGAGGGAACTACACAATGAATGAATGAATGAAGCACACACAGGGCTCCAATGAGGGAACTACACAATGAATGAATGAAGCACACTCAGGGCTCCAATGAGGGAACTACACAATGAATGAATGAAGCACACACAGGGCTCCAATGAGGGAACTACACAATGAATGAATGAATGAAGCACACACAGGGCTCCAATGAGGGAACTACACAATGAATGAATGAAGCACACACAGGGCTCCAATGAGGGAACTACACAATGAATGAATGAATGAAGCACACACAGGGCTCCAATGAGGGAACTACACAATGAATGAATGAAGCACACACAGGGCTCCAATGAGGGAACTACACAATGAATGAATGAAGCACATACAGGGCTCCAATGAGGGAACTACACAATGAATGAATGAAGCACACACAGGGCTCCAATGAGGGAACTACACAATGAATGAATGAAGCACACACAGGGCTCCAATGAGGGAACTACACAATGAATGAATGAATGAAGCACACACAGGGCTCCAATGAGGGAACTACACAATGAATGAATGAAGCACACACAGGGCTCCAATGAGGGAACTACACAATGAATGAATGAAGCACACACAGGTCTCCAATTAGGGAACTACACAATGAATGAATGAATGAAGCACACACAGGGCTCCAATGAGGGATCTACACAATGAATAAATGAAGCACACACAGGTCTCCAATTAGGGAACTACACAATGAATGAATGAATGAAGCACACACAGGGCTCCAATGAGGGATCTACTCAGTGAATGAATGAATGAAGCACACACAGGGCTCCAATGAGGGAACTACACAATGAATGAATGAAGCACACACAGGGCTCCAATGAGCGAACTACAAAATGAATGAATGAATGAAGCACACACAGGGCTCCAATGAGGGAACTACACAATGAATGAATGAATGAAGCACACACAGGGCTCCAATGAGGGAACTACACAATGAATGAATGAATGAAGCACACACAGGGCTCCAATGAGGGAACTACACAATGAATGAATGAAGCACACACAGGGCTCCAATGAGGGAACTACACAATGAATGAATGAATGAAGCACACACAGGGCTCCAATGAGGGAACTACACAATGAATGAATGAAGCACACACAGGGCTCCAATGAGGGAACTACACAATGAATGAATGAATGAATGAAGCACACACAGGGCTCCAATGAGGGAACTACACAATGAATGAATGAAGCACACACAGGGCTCCAATGAGGGAACTACACAATGAATGAATGAATGAAGCACACACAGGGCTCCAATGAGGGAACTACACAATGAATGAATGAAGCACACACAGGGCTCCAATGAAGGAACTACACAATGAATGAATGAATGAATGAAGCACACACAGGGCTCCAATGAGGGAACTACACAATGAATGAATGAATGAATGAAGCACACACAGGGGTCCAATGAGGGAACTACACAATGAATGAATGAAGCACACACAGGGCTCCAATGAGCGAACTACAAAATGAATGAATGAATGAAGCACACACAGGGCTCCAATGAGGGAACTACACAATGAATGAATGAATGAAGCACACACAGGGCTCCAATGAGGGAACTACACAATGAATGAATGAAGCACACACAGGGCTCCAATGAGGGAACTACACAATGAATGAATGAAGCACACACAGGTCTCCAATTAGGGAACTACACAATGAATGAATGAATGAAGCACACACAGGGCTCCAATGAGGGATCTACTCAGTGAATGAATGAATGAAGCACACACAGGGCTCCAATGAGGGAACTACACAATGAATGAATGAAGCACACACAGGGCTCCAATGAGCGAACCACAAAATGAATGAATGAATGAAGCACACACAGGGCTCCAATGAGGGAACTACACAATGAATGAATGAATGAAGCACACACAGGGCTCCAATGAGGGAACTACACAATGGATGAATGAAGCACACACAGGGCTCCAATGAGGGAACTACACAATGAATGAATGAAGCACACACAGGGCTCCAATGAGGGAACTACACAATGAATGAATGAATGAAGCACACACAGGGCTCCAATGAGGGAACTACACAATGAATGAATGAAGCACACACAGGGCTCCAATGAGGGAACTACACAATGAATGAATGAATGAAGCACACACAGGGCTCCAATGAGGGAACTACACAATGAATGAATAAAGCACACACAGGGCTCCAATGAGGGAACTACACAATGAATGAATGAATGAAGCACACACAGGGCTCCAACGAGGGAACTACACAATGAATGAATGAAGCACACACAGGGCTCCAATGAGGGAACTACACAATGAATGAATGAATGAAGCACACACAGGGCTCCAATGAGGGAACTACACAATGAATGAATGAATGAAGCACACACAGGGCTCCAATGAGGGAACTACACAATGAATGAATGAAGCACACACAGGGCTCCAATGAGCGAACTACAAAATGAATGAATGAATGAAGCACACACAGGGCTTCAATGAGGGAACTACACAATGAATGAATGAATGAAGCACACACAGGGCTCCAATGAGGGAACTACACAATGAATGAATGAATGAAGCACACACAGGGCTCCAATGAGGGAACTACACAATGAATGAATAAAGCACACACAGGGCTCCAATGAGGGAACTACACAATGAATGAATGAATGAAGCACACACAGGGCTCCAACGAGGGAACTACACAATGAATGAATGAAGCACACACAGGGCTCCAATGAGGGAACTACACAATGAATGAATGAATGAAGCACACACAGGGCTCCAATGAGGGAACTACACAATGAATGAATGAATGAAGCACACACAGGGCTCCAATGAGGGAACTACACAATGAATGAATGAAGCACACACAGGGCTCCAATGAGCGAACTACAAAATGAATGAATGAATGAAGCACACACAGGGCTTCAATGAGGGAACTACACAATGAATGAATGAATGAAGCACACACAGGGCTCCAATGAGGGAACTACACAATGAATGAATGAATGAAGCACACACAGGGCTCCAATGAGGGAACTACACAATGAATGAATGAAGCACACACAGGGCTCCAATGAGGGAACTACACAATGAAAGAATGAATGAAGCACACACAGGGCTCCAATGAGGGAACTACACAATGAATGAATGAATGAAGCACACACAGGGCTCCAATGAGGGAACTACACAATGAATGAATGAAGCACACACAGGGCTCCAATGAGGGAACTACACAATGAATGAATGAATGAAGCACACACAGGGCTCCAATGAGGGAACTACACAATGAATGAATGAAGCACACACAGGGCTCCAATGAGGGAACTACACAATGAATGAATGAAGCATACCCAGGGCTCCAATGAGGGAACTACACAATGAATAAATGAATGAAGCACACACAGGGCTCCAATGAGGGAACTACACAATGAATGAATGAAGCACACACAGGGCTCCAATGAGGGAACTACACAATGAATGAATGAATGAAGCACACACAGGGCTCCAATGAGGGAACTACACAATGAATGAATGAAGCACACACAGGGCTCCAATGAGGGAACTACACAATGAATGAATGAATGAAGCACACACAGGGCTCCAATGAGGGAACTACACAATGAATGAATGAAGCACACACAGGGCTCCAATGAGGGAACTACACGATGAATGAATGAAGCATACCCAGGGCTCCAATGAGGGAACTACACAATTAATGAATGAATGAAGCACACACAGGGCTCCAATGAGGGAACTACACAATGAATGAATGAATGAAGCACACACAGGGCTCCAATGAGGGAACTACACAATGAATGAATGAAGCACACACAGGGCTCCAATGAGGGAACTACACAATGAATGAATGAATGAAGCACACACAGGGCTCCAATGAGGGATCTACTCAGTGAATGAATGAATGAAGCACACACAGGGCTCCAATGAGGGAACTACCCAATGAATGAATGAAGCACACACAGGGCTCCAATGAGCGAACTACAAAATGAATGAATGAATGAAGCACACACAGGGCTCCAATGAGGGAACTACACAATGAATGAATGAATGAAGCACACACAGGGCTCCAATGAGGGAACTACACAATGAATGAATGAATGAAGCACACACAGGGCTCCAATGAGGGAACTACACAATGAATGAATGAAGCACACACAGGGCTCCAATGAGGGAACTACACAATGAATGAATGAATGAAGCACACACAGGGCTCCAATGAGGGAACTACACAATGAATGAATGAAGCACACACAGGGCTCCAATGAGGGAACTACACAATGAATGAATGAATGAAGCACACACGGGGCTCCAATGAGGGAACTACACAATGAATGAATGAAGCACACACAGGGCTCCAATGAGGGAACTACACAATGAATGAATGAATGAAGCACACACAGGGCTCCAATGAGGGAACTACACAATGAATGAATGAAGCCCACACAGGGCTCCAATGAGGGAACTACACAATGAATGAATGAATGAAGCACACACAGGGCTCCAATGAGGGAACTACACAATGAATGAATGAATGAATGAAGCACACACATGGGTCCAATGAGGGAACTACACAATGAATGAATGAAGCACACACAGGGCTCCAATGAGCGAACTACAAAATGAATGAATGAATGAAGCACACACAGGGCTCCAATGAGGGAACTACACAATGAATGAATGAATGAAGCACACACAGGGCTCCAATGAGGGAACTACACAGTGAATGAATGAAGCACACACAGGGCTCCAATGAGGGAACTACACAATGAATGAATGATGCACACACAGGTCTCCAATTAGGGAACTACACAATGAATGAATGAATGAAGCACACACAGGGCTCCAATGAGGGATCTACTCAGTGAATGAATGAATGAAGCACACACAGGGCTCCAATGAGGGAACTACACAATGAATGAATGAAGCACACACAGGGCTCCAATGAGCGAACTACAAAATGAATGAATGAATGAAGCACACACAGGGCTCCAATGAGGGAACTACACAATGAATGAATGAATGAAGCACACACAGGGCTCCAATGAGGGAACTACACAATGGATGAATAAAGCACACACAGGGCTCCAATGAGGGAACTACACAATGAATGAATGAAGCACACACAGGGCTCCAATGAGGGAACTACACAATGAATGAATGAATGAAGCACACACAGGGCTCCAATGAGGGAACTACACAATGAATGAATGAAGCACACACAGGGCTCCAATGAGGGAACTACACAATGAATGAATGAATGAAGCACACACAGGGCTCCAATGAGGGAACTACACAATGAATGAATGAAGCACACACAGGGCTCCAATGAGGGAACTACACAATGAATGAATGAATGAAGCACACACAGGGCTCCAATGAGGGAACTACACAATGAATGAATGATGCACACACAGGGCTCCAATGAGGGAACTACACAATGAATGAATGAATGAAGCACACACAGGGCTCCAATGAGGGAACTACACAATGAATGAATGAATGAAGCACACACAGGGCTCCAATGAGGGAACTACACAATGAATGAATGAAGCACACACAGGGCTCCAATGAGCGAACTACAAAATGAATGAATGAATGAAGCACACACAGGGCTCCAATGAGGGAACTACACATTGAATGAATGAATGAAGCACACACAGGGCTCCAATGAGGGAACTACACAATGAATGAATGAATGAAGCACACACAGGGCTCCAATGAGGGAACTACACAATGAATGAATGAAGCACACACAGGGCTCCAATGAGGGAACTACACAATGAATGAATGAATGAATGAAGCACACACAGGGCTCCAATGAGGGAACTACACAATGAATGAATGAATGAAGCACACACAGGGCTCCAATGAGGGAACTACACAATGAATGAATGAAGCACACACAGGGCTCCAATGAGGGAACTACACAATGAATGAATGAATGAAGCACACACAGGGCTCCAATGAGGGAACTACACAATGAATGAATGAAGCACACACAGGGCTCCAATGAGGGAACTACACAATGAATGAATGAAGCATACCCAGGGCTCCAATGAGGGAACTACACAATGAATGAATGAATGAAGCACACACAGGGCTCCAATGAGGGAACTACACAATGAATGAATGAAGCACACACAGGGCTCCAATGAGGGAACTACACAATGAATGAATGAATGAATGAAGCACACACAGGGCTCCAATGAGGGAACTACACAATGAATGAATGAATGAAGCACACACAGGGCTCCAATGAGGGAACTACACAATGAATGAATGAAGCACACACAGGGCTCCAATGAGGGAACTACACAATGAATGAATGAATGAAGCACACACAGGGCTCCAATGAGGGAACTACACAATGAATGAATGAAGCACACACAGGGCTCCAATGAGGGAACTACACAATGAATGAATGAAGCATACCCAGGGCTCCAATGAGGGAACTACACAATGAATGAATGAATGAAGCACACACAGGGCTCCAAAGAGGGAACTACACAATGAATGAATGAAGCACACACAGGGCTCCAATGAGGGAACTACACAATGAATGAATGAATGAAGCACACACAGGGCTCCAATGAGGGAACTACACAATGAATGAATGAAGCACACACAGGGCTCCAATGAGGGAACTACACAATGAATGAATGAATGAAGCACACACAGGGCTCCAATGAGGGAACTACACAATGAATGAATGAAGCACACACAGGGCTCCAATGAGGGAACTACACAATGAATGAATGAAGCATACCTAGGGCTCCAATGAGGGAACTACACAATGAATGAATGAATGAAGCACACACAGGGCTCCAATGAGGGAACTACACAATGAATGAATGAATGAAGCACACACAGGGCTCCAATGAGGGAACTACACAATGAATGAATGAAGCACACACAGGGCTCCAATGAGGGAACTACACAATGAATGAATGAATGAAGCACACACAGGGCTCCAATGAGGGATCTACTCAGTGAATGAATGAATGAAGCACACACAGGGCTCCAATGAGGGAACTACACAATGAATGAATGAAGCACACACAGGGCTCCAATGAGCGAACTACAAAATGAATGAATGAATGAAGCACACACAGGGCTCCAATGAGGGAACTACACAATGAATGAATGAATGAAGCACACACAGGGCTCCAATGAGGGAACTACACAATGAATGAATGAATGAAGCACACACAGGGCTCCAATGAGGGAACTACACAATGAATGAATGAAGCACACACAGGGCTCCAATGAGGGAACTACACAATGAATGAATGAATGAAGCACACACAGGGCTCCAATGAGGGAACTACACAATGAATGAATGAAGCACACACAGGGCTCCAATGAGGGAACTACACAATGAATGAATGAATGAAGCACACACAGGGCTCCAATGAGGGAACTACACAATGAATGAATGAAGCACACACAGGGCTCCAATGAGGGAACTACACAATGAATGAATGAATGAAGCACACACAGGGCTCCAATGAGGGAACTACACAATGAATGAATGAAGCACACACAGGGCTCCAATGAGGGAACTACACAATGAATGAATGAAGCACACACAGTGCTCCAATGAGGGAACAACACAATGAATGAATGAATGAATGAAGCACACACAGGGGTCCAATGAGGGAACTACACAATGAATGAATGAAGCACACACAGGGCTCCAATGAGCGAACTACAAAATGAATGAATGAATGAAGCACACACAGGGCTCCAATGAGGGAACTACACAATGAATGAATTAATGAAGCACACACAGGGCTCCAATGAGGGAACTACACAGTGAATGAATGAAGCACACACAGGGCTCCAATGAGGGAACTACACAATGAATGAATGAAGCACACACAGGTCTCCAATTAGGGAACTACACAATGAATGAATGAATGAAGCACACACAGGGCTCCAATGAGGGATCTACTCAGTGAATGAATGAATGAAGCACACACAGGGCTCCAATGAGGGAACTACACAATGAATGAATGAAGCACACACAGGGCTCCAATGAGCGAACTACAAAATGAATGAATGAATGAAGCACACACAGGGCTCCAATGAGGGAACTACACAATGAATGAATGAATGAAGCACACACAGGGCTCCAATGAGGGAACTACACAATGGATGAATAAAGCACACACAGGGCTCCAATGAGGGAACTACACAATGAATGAATGAAGCACACACAGGGCTCCAATGAGGGAACTACACAATGAATGAATGAATGAAGCACACACAGGGCTCCAATGAGGGAACTACACAATGAATGAATGAAGCACACACAGGGCTCCAATGGGGGAACTACACAATGAATGAATGAATGAAGCACACACAGGGCTCCAATGAGGGAACTACACAATGAATGAATGAAGCACACACAGGGCTCCAATGAGGGAACTACACAATGAATGAATGAATGAAGCACACACAGGGCTCCAATGAGGGAACTACACAATGAATTAATGAAGCACACACAGGGCTCCAATGAGGGAACTACATAATGAATGAATGAATGAAGCACACACAGGGCTCCAATGAGGGAACTACACAATGAATGAATGAATGAAGCACACACAGGGCTCCAATGAGGGAACTACACAATGAATGAATGAAGCACACACAGGGCTCCAATGAGCGAACTACAAAATGAATGAATGAATGAAGCACACACAGGGCTCCAATGAGGGAACTACACAATGAATGAATGAATGAAGCACACACAGGGCTCCAATGAGGGAACTACACAATGAATGAATGAATGAAGCACACACAGGGCTCCAATGAGGGAACTACACAATGAATGAATGAAGCACACACAGGGCTCCAATGAGGGAACTACACAATGAATGAATGAATGAAGCACACACAGGGCTCCAATGAGGGAACTACACAATGAATGAATGAATGAAGCACACACAGGGCTCCAATGAGGGAACTACACAATGAATGAATGAAGCACACACAGGGCTCCAATGAGGGAACTACACAATGAATGAATGAATGAAGCACACACAGGGCTCCAATGAGGGAACTACACAATGAATGAATGAAGCACACACAGGGCTCCAATGAGGGAACTACACAATGAATGAATGAAGCATACCCAGGGCTCCAATGAGGGAACTACACAATGAATGAATGAATGAAGCACACACAGGGCTCCAATGAGGGAACTACACAATGAATGAATGAAGCACACACAGGGCTCCAATGAGGGAACTACACAATGAATGAATGAATGAAGCACACACAGGGCTCCAATGAGGGAACTACACAATGAATGAATGAAGCACAGGCAGAGCTCCAAGTAGGGAATTACACAATGAATGAATGAATGAAGCACACACAGGGCTCCAATGAGGGAACTACACAATGAATGAATGAAGCACACACAGGGCTCCAATGAGGGAACTACACAATGAATGAATGAATGAAGCACACACAGGGCTCCAATGAGGGAATTACACAATGAATGAAGCACACACAGGGCTCCAATGAGGGAACTACTCAATGAATGAATGAAGCACACACAGGTCTCCAATGAGGGAACTACACAATGAATGAATGAAGCACACACAGAGCTCCAAGCAGGGAACTGCACAATGAATGAATGAAGCACACACAGGGCTCCAATTAGGGAACTACACAATGAATGAATGAAGCACACCCAGGGCTCCACTTAGGGAACTACACAATGAATGAATGAAGCACACACAGAGCTCCAAGCAGGGAACTGCACAATGAATGAATAAAGCACACACAGGGCTCCAATGAGGGAACTACACAATGAATGAATGAAGCACAGGCAGAGCTCCAAGTAGGGAATTACACAATGAATGAAGCACACACAGGTCTCCAATGAGGGAACTACAAAATGAATGAATGAAGCACACACAGGGCTCCAATGAGGGAACTACACAATGAATGAATGATATAGACAGATAGTTGTTTGGAAATGTAGTTCCACAGCCTTTATGGGGACTGATTCGTCATACGGATCATGCACAAGAGTTAGGTGATACATGGGCCAATATTGGTGCCTCAGATGGCAGACTGGTTGGTGGTGCTAAACCTGAGCCTTTAGTTGCAGAACTCCCTGGTAGGATTATTAATTATATGAAAACTTCGATGCCTGCTATGCGTGTCAACTGGGACAAATTGTCTGCATGTAAGCAGAAGAAAGACGAAAGTGTGTCTGATTTCTTCACTAGGTTCGAAGAAACGTTTATCAACCATAGTGGTCAGGACATGAGTACGGAAGGTGCTCAACGGTTGTTTGTTGATAAGTTTGTGCATAATCTGCTTCCAGAATTGTGCATTAAGTTGAAGGATTCTGAGAGTTCTTGGGCTGTTTCTTCGTCAGCGCAAATATTGGCTACTGCCCATACTATGAGAATAGACATAAGGACGAGAAAGATAGAGCCGACAAGAAGACTAAAGAATTAAAGACGAAGGTTCTTTTGCAGCGAGCGTATCCGCCTCGTAGTAATCAGCGCAATTATCAGCAACCTCAACAGTTTCAGAGAAACTCGCAAAGGTTCGAGTCTTCTCAACAGCGTTTTCCTGTGGGCCCTAATCAGTGTGCGTATTGTAAGGAAGAGGGTAATTTCAAGAATAGTTGTCCGGTTCTGTTACAGCGCACGAATGGTGCTTCTGGTGTGAGAGGTCGAGGTGTTCAGCAAGCTCCACGAGGTAGAGGACGTGGTGTGTCTCAGAATGCGCGTCCCTTGCCTCCACAGAATTCGATGAATAGTTTGATCAGCAGAATGGTGTGTTTGGTAGGACGGCTCAGTACTATGTGGACGATTTTTACGTCGAAGGTGAGAATATGGATGGTAATGATTGCTAGGACAGCCATAGACAAAGAGAGGGAGTTGTTTCAGTTCCAGTAGATCGAAGTGGACCTTATGTTGAAGTGATTGCATCAGGTGTGTCAGAGCCTTTTCTGTTGGATACTGGTGCTGCGAAGAGTTCTATCATGCACTCTAAACTCCCTGGCGCACCTTTGTCTGGCTTAACAAATGTTTCAGTAGGTTTTTCTGGCGCCCCGGTTAGTAATCCGATTTCTAGTCCTTTGTCTCTTTCTGTTGGACCTTGTGATTTCGAAGCACCCCTTATTTTGACGACAGGTTGTGGTGAGAACTTGTTGGGATTGGATTTGTTGAAAAGATTGTATGCAACATTACATTGCTCTCCTTCAGGAGTACAGCTTACATTGGGAAAGAGAGTAATCTCTCCGATGTATTTGTCTAAAGACCGACTTCCAGCTGAATTGTCTTCTCTCCCTGATTCTCTTTGGGCTACTGGTCCTAATGATGTGGGTCTATTGGAGATCCCGCCGTATGTTGTGACGCTGAAAGAGAATGTTAGATTGCCTCGTATTCCCCAATATCGGATTTCCAGCGATGGTAAAAGAGCACTTTTTGCGATCATTTATGATCTGATTGAGAAAGGTGTGATTGAAGAAACGAGAGGTAATGTGTGCAATAGTCCGGTTTTGCCTGTTTTGAAACGTACTGATTCTTCTCAGCCGCCTGTGTACAGGTTTGTGATCGATCTCCGCGAGGTGAATAAGATTGTAGTTCCGCAATTCCCATTTGTGCCAGATATCACTGCTTTACTGACTTTGATTCCAGCTTCTGCTACTTGGTTTTCGGTGATTGATTTGAAGAATGCTTTCTTCAGCATCCCGATTGCCGAAGAGAGTAGAGATATTTTTGGTTTCTCTTTAGGAGGCCAAAGTTTCCGGTTCAAGCACGCTCCTCAAGGCTATTGTGAGAGTCCATCGATCTATAGTCAGGCTTTGAAAACACAGCTTGATACGATTGTCTTACTTGATGGTGCTGCCCTTATCCAGTACGTCAACGATTTGTTAGTTGCTGCTGATAATGAGGAGATTTTTAAAGAGGCTACTTTGTCGTTGTTGTGTCATTTGTCTGCTTTCCATCATAAGGTGTCTCTTTCGAAGTTGCAGTATTGTCAACAAGAAGTGACCTACTTAGGTCATCTCTTATCGAAGGAGGGAAGAAGATTGACCCCAGAAAGAATTCAAGCTATTGCGAAAATGAGTGTGCCTACGACACAGAAAGAAGCACGTGCTTTTCTGGGTATTGCATCGTACTGTAGACAGTGGATCACGAATTTTTCGCTTCTTGCGAAACCTTTGATAGCTCTTACTGTTAAGGATACTCCGAATCCTATTCCTTGGACTGACGAATGTCAGAAGAGTTTTTCAGAATTGCGTGATGCGTTGTGTTCGGCTCCTGTGTTGGGTACTCCCGATTACAGTAAGCCTTTTACACTCTATGTCCACGAGAGAGAGGGATGTGCATTGTCAGTTTTCAGGCTCCAATGAGGGAACTACACAATGAATGAAGCACACACAGGGCTCCAATGAGGGAACTACTCAATGAATGAATGAAGCACACACAGGTCTCCAATGAGGGAACTACACAATGAATGAATGAAGCACACACAGAGCTCCAAGCAGGGAACTGCACAATGAATGAATGAAGCACACACAGGGCTCCAATTAGGGAACTACACAATGAATGAATGAAGCACACCCAGGGCTCCACTTAGGGAACTACACAATGAATGAATGAAGCACACACAGAGCTCCAAGCAGGGAACTACACAATGAATGAATAAAGCACACACAGGGCTCCAATGAGGGAACTACACAATGAATGAATGAAGCACAGGCAGAGCTCCAAGTAGGGAATTACACAATGAATGAAGCACACACAGGTCTCCAATGAGGGAACTACAAAATGAATGAATGAAGCACACACAGGGCTCCAATGAGGGAACAACACAATGAATGAATGAAGCACACACTGGGCTCCAATGAGGGAACTACACAATGAATGAATGAAGCACACACTGGGCTCCAATGAGGGAACTACACAATGGATGAATGAATGAAGCACACACAGGGCTCCAATGAGGGAACTACACAATGAATGAATGAAGCACAGGCAGAGCTCCAAGTAGGGAATTACACAATGAATGAATGAAGCACACACAGGTCTCCAATGAGGGAACTACAAAATGAATGAATGAAGCAGACACAGGGCTCCAATGAGGGAACTACACAATGAATGAATGAAGCACACACTGGGCTCCAATGAGGGAACTGCACAATGAATGAATGAAGCACACACTGGGCTCCAATGAGGGAACTGCCCAATGAATGAATGAAGCACAGACTGGGCTCCAATTGAGGTTCAGTGAATTCTGAACCTGGGTCATAAAAATTATGGTTCCGTTACAATTTTGGTAACAACGAACCGTAAACAGTGAGATCAGCAAGCACGAGTGTTTTCATCATTTTACACTGATGGATTCACTGTGTATTTGACAATTTCATTCTGAAACCCTTGGGTTCCATTTTGTCCATGGCAGCCATTTTGTGATTGCCCTCACATAGGCTGATGACTGTGGCCAAACGAGTCTTTGGGACATGTACACCTTAGCTTGAGTTTGTGCTGACGTCTGTTTGACCTGAGTGAACTGACCCTGTTGCCTGAAGCTGACCTTACCAAACCAGTTCTTGCCCTTTAGCTGATCAAGATTAAGGATCTGAGCACAGAACATCGTAAAGGTTTACCACACACAGACATGCCTTATCCTACTTCTATCGGTTTTGTTCCTTCTTTATGGTCTATTTATGATGTGGCTGCGGGCCTTTTTACTATGGTTTTGTCCGGCCTTGTTTAAAGAAGAATGTTGGGTTTGTTTAATAATTTATTATGGGCTGGACAACTGGAATGTGGGTTTGTCATCATGCAATGCTTTGGTCGTGTATACATGGGATTGGTCAACTGTAAATAAGGAATGTTTGCCCGAAGCACAATTTTTGGCATAAAAAGGGACGACCTGCTTTGTAAAGTTGAGCAGTCTCCTGAGAACATACACCGTGTTGTACTTCTAGGACCTCTGTTACTGGCTGCAGCTAATAAATTTGATCTTTGACGCCACCAAGAAGTATCCTGTGTCTCTGTATTCCAGGACAGGTGAACCCGAAGACTTTGGGCGTGCCCCTGGCGCCGCTGGGTTTAAATCCCGGTTCTTCAGTTGGTGCTTCCAACGTGGGGCGACTTCAGCGGTACCGGTCCAAGCCTGAAGATCGTGAGGAGCTTCGTGTGAAAATTCTGGAGGAAGGCCTACCACTTCATCGACCCCTGTATGTCGTCGTGGTCCGAAAGTCTTTGCTGCGAGGTTCTCCGCTTTCTGACGGCTACGAAGGACAGCTGCCCTGACGGTCGCCCTGTCTTGGAGCCATTAGACGATTTGTAAAGCAAGACGATAGACGGGTCTTCTGGCGACGCCATCGACATTTCAGTTAAGTATGAGTGGAGCGTCTCCCAGTCCTTAGTTTTGTTTTGGGTATCCCTTGGGATCTCTGATTTGGGACTTGCAAGCTCCAAAGCCGAGGGACTCGTGTATTCGCGAGGCTATCGTATTCGATATTCCCTTGAAGTTTGAAGCTAGACTAGTGAGCGAAGATGCCTAGTCTTAGCAGACTTGGAAAGATATTTTGTTGTGGTTGTAATAGGGATTCCCGACTGGAGGACTCGTGTCAGGTGCCTCGGATTGGAACTCCGACCTATGAGCTCTATTTGAAACATGGCGTGGGCCCCATCACGTATAATGAAGTATGGATTAGATATACTAGGCAGGACAGTGTCCTAAAGTGGCCCCAATATGGTAGTTATGACACAGAGAATTTAGATAATCTAGAAGTTAAACTGTTCAAGAAGAAAGCCCGGCCGGCGATGTTTGACTCTTTCCGCCTATGGCGAAAGGAAGCCAAACAGAAAGAAATTAAATTGACAAAGAGAAATAAAAGAGAGAAGGGTATTTCGATAATGCAAGCTGCTATACAGTTTAAAGATAACGAAGAAGAACAAGCGAGTGAGCAGTTGCAAAGGCAACGTAAATTGGTGATTGATAAATGTTATCCAGCTTTGCCGCCTCCACAGCAGGATGCAGCCTTTAGTTGCGCAACCTCCCGTTGCTTTGCCTCCTGTTATTGCATAGCTGCCAGCTCCTCTTCAGTTGGCTCCTATTCCTTTGGCGCAGCCTTCTCAAGGGCCACGGACTTTGCTACCTACTCCACCTCCAATTCCTACGACTTTGTTTCCTGTGCTTGCCACTTCTTCTGCTATTGCTCCTACGTTGGTTTCCTCTCAGTCTGCTTTGTCTCCTGTTCTCTTGTCAACTTCTCCTTTGGTTCGACAGAGAATAACCAATACTGTTACTGGTCTCTTTTCTCCTCTTTTTGGGTCATTGCGTATGACCCCTGTTTCAGCGCGTAAACAATTGCGTAGCCAATTGCCTGGTTCCGATGAGCGGACAGTATTGGATCATTTAGCGCGTAAATGGGTTACTTATCCTTTGAGGCATAATTTTGAGTCTGTTATGGATGTCTTCCGTCAATGGGAAGCACCGACGCAGAGATATGTTTTTGATAAGATGTGTACTTTCCTTCGTGAAGAATGGGAAGATGGTGATTTGGGACAGACTCCGTCTGAGTTGTTTCGTGTACAGTCTGAGTTTGCGAAGGGAACTATAGTGGGTGTTGACGTTGAAAGAGCAATTGCGACGTTGTTGTCGTTTAGGAGTGAGTCTCCTTCTCAGCCGCTGTTTGAGCCTGATCCTTCTGTTAGGAGAAAAGTGCGACAATATCCAATGAGAGAGGTTCCTTCGGTGTGGTAGGAAGCAGTTCAGGCTGACGCTGGGTTGGGTATTGTAGCTGCGCCGGCTCATTTTCAGTGTGTTTGGGTACATGTTCCATGGAAGCGAGCTGAAGTTTTGGCCCTTAAGCAGACTTTGCCTGATCCTCGTAAAAATCCTGCAGGGTACTATAAGGAATTATCACAGACTGCAGACTCATGTGTTATGAATTTAGCTGATATAGACAGATAGTTGTTTGGAAATGTAGTTCCACAGCCTTTATGGGGACTGATTCGTCATACGGATCATGCACAAGAGTTAGGTGATACATGGGCCAATATTGGTGCCTCAGATGGCAGACTGGTTGGTGGTGCTAAACCTGAGCCTTTAGTTGCAGAACTCCCTGGTAGGATTATTAATTATATGAAAACTTCGATGCCTGCTATGCGTGTCAACTGGGACAAATTGTCTGCATGTAAGCAGAAGAAAGACGAAAGTGTGTCTGATTTCTTCACTAGGTTCGAAGAAACGTTTATCAACCATAGTGGTCAGGACATGAGTACGGAAGGTGCTCAACGGTTGTTTGTTGATAAGTTTGTGCATAATCTGCTTCCAGAATTGTGCATTAAGTTGAAGGATTCTGAGAGTTCTTGGGCTGTTTCTTCGTCAGCGCAAATATTGGCTACTGCCCATACTATGAGAATAGACATAAGGACGAGAAAGATAGAGCCGACAAGAAGACTAAAGAATTAAAGACGAAGGTTCTTTTGCAGCGAGCGTATCCGCCTCGTAGTAATCAGCACAATTATCAGCAACCTCAACAGTTTCAGAGAAACTCGCAAAGGTTCGAGTCTTCTCAACAGCGTTTTCCTGTGGGCCCTAATCAGTGTGCGTATTGTAAGGAAGAGGGTAATTTCAAGAATAGTTGTCCGGTTCTGTTACAGCGCACGAATGGTGCTTCTGGTGTGAGAGGTCGAGGTGTTCAGCAAGCTCCACGAGGTAGAGGACGTGGTGTGTCTCAGAATGCGCGTCCCTTGCCTCCACAGAATTCGATGAATAGTTTGATCAGCAGAATGGTGTGTTTGGTAGGACGGCTCAGTACTATGTGGACGATTTTTACGTCGAAGGTGAGAATATGGATGGTAATGATTGCTAGGACAGCCATAGACAAAGAGAGGGAGTTGTTTCAGTTCCAGTAGATCGAAGTGGACCTTATGTTGAAGTGATTGCATCAGGTGTGTCAGAGCCTTTTCTGTTGGATACTGGTGCTGCGAAGAGTTCTATCATGCACTCTAAACTCCCTGGCGCACCTTTGTCTGGCTTAACAAATGTTTCAGTAGGTTTTTCTGGCGCCCCGGTTAGTAATCCGATTTCTAGTCCTTTGTCTCTTTCTGTTGGACCTTGTGATTTCGAAGCACCCCTTATTTTGACGACAGGTTGTGGTGAGAACTTGTTGGGATTGGATTTGTTGAAAAGATTGTATGCAACATTACATTGCTCTCCTTCAGGAGTACAGCTTACATTGGGAAAGAGAGTAATCTCTCCGATGTATTTGTCTAAAGACCGACTTCCAGCTGAATTGTCTTCTCTCCCTGATTCTCTTTGGGCTACTGGTCCTAATGATGTGGGTCTATTGGAGATCCCGCCGTATGTTGTGACGCTGAAAGAGAATGTTAGATTGCCTCGTATTCCCCAATATCGGATTTCCAGCGATGGTAAAAGAGCACTTTTTGCAATCATTTATGATCTGATTGAGAAAGGTGTGATTGAAGAAACGAGAGGTAATGTGTGCAATAGTCCAGTTTTGCCTG
Organism: Lissotriton vulgaris; assembly: GCF_964263255.1. NCBI lineage: Eukaryota > Metazoa > Chordata > Amphibia > Caudata > Salamandridae > Lissotriton > Lissotriton vulgaris. The sequence goes on along the minus strand of NC_141685.1, from coordinate 49,292,360 downwards.
TTTTGAAACGTACTGATTCTTCTCAGCCGCCTGTGTACAGGTTTGTGATCGATCTCCGCGAGGTGAATAAGATTGTAGTTCCGCAATTCCCATTTGTGCCAGATATCACTGCTTTACTGACTTTGATTCCAGCTTCTGCTACTTGGTTTTCGGTGATTGATTTGAAGAATGCTTTCTTCAGCATCCCGATTGCCGAAGAGAGTAGAGATATTTTTGGTTTCTCTTTAGGAGGCCAAAGTTTCCGGTTCAAGCACGCTCCTCAAGGCTATTGAGAGAGTCCATCGATCTATAGTCAGGCTTTGAAAACACAGCTTGATACGATTGTCTTACTTGATGGTGCTGCCCTTATCCAGTACGTCAACGATTTGTTAGTTGCTGCTGATAATGAGGAGATTTTTAAAGAGGCTACTTTGTCGTTGTTGTGTCATTTGTCTGCTTTCCATCATAAGGTGTCTCTTTCGAAGTTGCAGTATTGTCAACAAGAAGTGACCTACTTAGGTCATCTCTTATCGAAGGAGGGAAGAAGATTGACCCCAGAAAGAATTCAAGCTATTGCGAAAATGAGTGTGCCTACGACACAGAAAGAAGCACGTGCTTTTCTGGGTATTGCATCGTACTGTAGACAGTGGATCACAAATTTTTCGCTTCTTGCGAAACCTTTGATAGCTCTTACTGTTAAGGATACTCCGAATCCTATTCCTTGGACTGACGAATGTCAGAAGAGTTTTTCAGAATTGCGTGATGCGTTGTGTTCGGCTCCTGTGTTGGGTACTCCCGATTACAGTAAGCCTTTTACACTCTATGTCCACGAGAGAGAGGGATGTGCATTGTCAGTTTTGACACAGCAGTTCGGCGATAAGCAACGTCCATGTGCGTATTTCTCGTCGACTTTGGATCCAGTAGCTAGAGTGTTGCCGAGTTGTTTGAGAGCTACAGCAGCAGCGGCTGTCTCTATTCAACAGTCTGCTGGTTTGGTGATGGATAATACTTTGATTGTGATGGTTCCACATGCAGTGGATACCATGTTGAATTGGACCAAGACACAGCAGTTAACTAGTGCTCGGTTTCAGGTTATGAGTTGACACTCTTAGCGAGTCATGTGCATATAAAGAGATGCAACACGTTGAATCCAGCTACGTTGTTGCCGATTTCAGTTGAGACAGATGTTTCTGAACAGCATGATTGTTTTCTTAGGACAGAGGAGTAAACGAAAGGGAGAATAGACCTTAGGGAAACTCCTCTTGCAAAGTGTGATGGTACTTTATGGGTGGATGGTTGGTGCTTCAAGCTTCCGAATGGTGAGACGACTGCGGCATATGCTGTTATGACTTTGCATACGATTGTTGAAACTGCACGTATCCCACATAATACCAAGAGCTTGTGTGTTGTCGAAAGGGAAACGAGTGACTGTGTATACCGATAGCCAGTATGCGTTTGGTGTGGCTCATAGTTTTGGACGATTGTGGAAAGAGCGTGGGTTCCTGACTTCGCATGGGACTAAGATTCAGCATGGTCAGTTGGTGAATGAGCTCCTTGAGTCACTTACTTTGCCGTTGCAAGTTGCGATTGAGAAATGCAGTGCGCATAAGAAAGTTACTGATGATGTAGGCCGTGGTAATGCGTTTGCAGACGAAGTCGCGAAAGAAACTGCGAGAACTGTGATGAGTCGAATGTATGTTGCGGGTCCGGCGAGATGGGTTCCGGATAGAAGTATGTGTGAAGATACGATAGAGAGTGTGAAGTCAATTCAAGCTGAAGCTACAGAGAAAGAGTTGAGTGAATGGAGAGAAAGTAAGGGTAAATTGGATTCGAATGGTTGTTGGGTTGAGTTGTCATAGCATCAACGATGGTTGTTACCCGATGCGTATGTGCTTGCAGTGGTTACGATGGCGCATGGAATGGCTCATATCAGTGTGAAAGGGATTTGTAAGTTGTTGGCTCCAGTATGGCAAAATGCTGGAATTCCTAAGTGTGCAGAAAATTTGGTTAAGAACTGTATGGTTTGTCTGATGTACAATCCTGGTAGGGGAACTCCAACTCCAGCTGGTCATTTTGCGCCTCCGACGTATCCGTTTGAGGTTTTGCAGCTTGACTTCATCCACATGGAGAGGTGCAACAACTTAAAGTATGTGCTCGTGGTTGTTTGTGCCTTTTCGAGATGGGTAGAAGCATACCCCCTGAAAGATAACACTGCCTTATCTACAGCTAAAGCCCTTGTCACGGAATTCTTCCCTAGGTTTGGTTTGCCGAGAATGGTCTGGAGTGACAATGGGAGTGAATTTGTGGGTTAAGTGATGAAGAGAGTGTGTGTTGGTTTAGGAATCAGCCAGAAATTTCACGCTGCAAATCATCCCCAATCAGCTGGCCTAGTCGAGTGCTACAATGGCACCCTTAAGTTAAAACTAGCCAAGATTCAGGCAAGCTCTGGTCTTCAATGGCCTGATGCCTTGCCGTTAGTACTTCTGTCTACAAGAATGACTGTGCATTCACGAATGGGACTTAGTCCGTATGAGATAGTTTTTGGTCGCCCGGCGAATATATGGGGAGTGCCGTGGCCAACCAAATTTAGTGAAATAGAGCATCCTGTACTGCTTGATTACCTGTACGAATTGACGGCTAAATTGCGTGTTTTGCATCAACAGGTTCATGATACCTTTCCACAAGCATCTGAAGATCCAGGACATGCTATCGAACCTGGATCATGGATCTTCGTGAAGAATTTCCAGCGGACTAAGACGAGGAGCCCCGCTGGACTGGTCCTTACTTGGTGCTTTTATTCACGCGTTCAGCAGTACGAGTGCGCGGTAAAAAGAACTGGATCCACACTGTACATTGTAAGAGGGCCCCTTTGCCTCTGCCGCACGACCGGTGGGTCCAGAACAGACTTCCGACTCGGAGACTGAAACCGTGCCTCGTTTTCTGCCTTTTAGCAATGCACGTTTATTTGGAACGAATTCTGAGCATGAAAGCGACGATCTTCTGCAAGGAGCTGTGCCTCCGTCAGTTCGGTTGGACACTTCTGAACCTGAACTTTTGTTTTGTAATCAGACATTGCCTGATAAAGGCCGTTATAATTTGCTACCAAGAGTCGTGGGACTAATAAAAGAATACATTCTTTCTTTGCTGTTTTTTTTTTAAGGTTAAGCTCTCCTCTGTGAAACTGTTTTGACCGATTTTTGTTTTTCGAACCGCCATCCGGGTTCAGCTGTAAGGTCGCGGTGCAAAGACTTTGGAGTGCAAGCCGAAGACACTAGGTTGACGGTTCTGGTTGGTCTAAGGGCGTTCCCTGGACTGACACGCATTCCTTAGCACGGAATACCCAACCGCCGCGAACAGCACGATTAGAGGATGGAGTTTTTCGAGATGGAGAGACCTGTTGAAAGAATGAGCTTTAAGAGCAAAATATGTACAGCAATGAGCAGAAAACGTTTTTTAATATTATGTTTGTTGACGTTATTTAGTTTTATGATGTTTCTGTTGGGATATGTTATATTCTCTTTTCAAGTGACATTTGCACCAACTACACAACCTATGCCTCCTCCTACTGTTTCCTCGCATTCTTTTCACCCTCTGCCCGAACATGAATCTGTTAGAAGGTTGGAATTCGCTAATAATTCCTTTGTTCAGCTTCTGCACCAACACCAGCTAGTAGTGAACACCACTAATTGTTGGGTGTGTGGCCTTATGCCCCATACTACTCATAAAGGTATTCCTTACCTGGTCCTGCCTTTTAGCTACAATGGTTCTGTGTGGGCATACAGAACGATGTTCATCTATGCTCGTGAAGTTTACCCCCTACGTTCTGTGAAAGATAATCCAAAGAATAGTGCTCTAGTTAAGGGAATAGTAGATATGATTAGAGGAATAGATTCCTATGAGACTATCCCGAGAGATGAGACGCTAGCATATATTGGATGGAACGTTACTGGATATGGAGTTAGTCTGAGTGAGAACCAGCGAGCGAAAAGATCCTCTCCGATTTGGATTGTACCCCATCAGGGTCATTATTGTCTGCAAGGTAATGGCAAGAATCAGAGAGCTCAGTTAGGGAACAGTGTTTGCACTGAGACGCATGTTTTTGCGTCCCAGACTTCCCCATCGTTTCTAGCAGCTAAGGGTACCTATTTTGTCTGTTACGATAGAGCGTATACATGGTTGCCCCCTGATTTCTCGGGCATATGTTTTGTGTCGTTCCTGTTGCCTCCTACGAATACAGCTGCAGCAGATTACCACAAGATGAGAGTTGTTAGAGGTGTCTTCAGTAAGGAAGATACTGCAGGACAAGAATTGGGAGATTTTCTGAAGGGTTTTCTGCCGTTTTGGGGACCTATGGTTAACAGCAGGAACATACGGCAATTGACGAGAGTGATTGAGTCCACCATAGTTGAAACTGCCGGTGCCCTTAGTAACTTGACTACTGAGCTCCAGTCGGCTCGCCTTATAACTCTTCAGAACAGAGTTGCGTTAGATGTCATACTTGCAGATAGAGGAGGGGTATGTAAATTGATTCAATCGAGCTGCTGCGTTTTCATTCCAGACAACGCTCCGACAGTGTACCAAGCCATTTCCAAGCTACATAAGATCTCCGAGTCTGTGCATGTGGACGAAGGAGATTGGTCGTTGATGGGATGGTTTTGGGGATTGTTATCCACTTGGGGATGGAAGATCCTGATGGTCAGTGGGATGGTATTAGCTATCCTTTTCCTGTTCTGTCTTTGCGTACAGTGTGCTTCTGCTATATGTGGCCTTTGTGCTACTTTGTGTTCGAGGAGACCTGTCCAGAGAGAGTTACTAAGTACTAGGATGATGCTACAGCAACATCTTGATGATCTGATGAATATAGACCTAGATTCAGACTGACATGAGTTTAGGTTATTGCCTATGTAAGGGCAAAAGGAGGGTCTGAGGTTCCGTGAATTCTGAACCTGGGTCATAAAGGTCATGGTTCTGTTACGATTTTGGTAACAACGAACCGTAAACAGTGAGATCAGCAAGCATGAGTGTTTTCGTCATGTTACACTGATGGATTCACTGTGTATTTGACAATTTCATTCTGAAACCCTTGGGTTCCATTTTGTCCATGGCAGCCATTTTGTGATTGCCCTCACATAGGCTGATGACTGTGGCCAAACGAGTCTTTGGGACACGTACACCTTAGCTTGAGTTTGTGCTGACTTCTGTTTGACCTGAGTTAACTGACCCTGTTGCCTGAAGCTGACCTTACCAAACCAGTTCTTGCCCTTAGCAACTCCAAAATCTTGGCTGGCCGCATCAACGCTTGTTGGGGGTTACATTGAATCCTAATGCAGAACCCCAAGTTCAGATTCAGAAGATTGAAGGTAAAATAAATCACTTAGTGTCTGAATTTCCGGGTTTGTTAAAAAATTAATTAGGTTGATAAAGGGTTATTAACCTTGCATCAAACTTAAAAATGGAGCTGCACCATCCGTGGCCAAATTGAGAAGGATTCTCATGGCCCTACAAGAAAAGGTGGAACAGGAGCTTGATAAGTTATTCAAACAAGAAGTAATTTCTCCTGTGGAAGCTTCTGAGTGGTTAGCCCCAGTTGTTGTTGTGAAAAAACCCAATGGTGACATAAGACTTTGTGTGGACTTGAGGTCCCTTAATGAGGAGGTGGTCGTTGACAAATTTCCCTTGCTTAACCTTGATGAACTAATGTCTACTTTGAGTTGTGCAAATTTTTTTCAATGTTGGATTTCCCATAGGCCTATCACCAAATTGAACTGATGCAGGACTCACAAGACTTAACGGCGTTCATCACTCCCATGGGTGCTTTCAAACATAAAAGAATGCTGTTTGGTCTTGTGTCTGCTGCATCAGTCTTTCAAAGGGTTATGTCCACAATTTTAAAAGGTGTAAAAAATGTTAAATGTTATCAAGATGTCATATTGATATTTGGTTCATGTCAACAGGAACATGACATGTATGTGAGATTGGTACTTGGGAAACTTGAAAAAGCAGGTCTCACATTACAATTTGAGAAATGCAAGTTTTTTTGCACAACAGGTTAACTGTTTAGGTCATTGCATCACAGCATCAGGTATTATTCCCAAGAAAGAATGGGATGATACCATTCTCAATTTAGCAACTCCAAAATCTAAAGAGGAAGTTGTCTCCTTCTTGGGAATGATTGAGTATTATGGGAAGTTTGTAAACAATTTAGCAAGCAAATTAAGTAACATGAGACAGTTGCTTGTAAAAAATAAAGAGTTTATTTAGTCGAATGACTGTCAAGAGGAATTTGTGGCGTAAAAAGAAGATTTAAAAAATTTACCCAGTTTACAAGCATTTATTCCAGATGGAGAAACTACTGTGGTGACTAATGCAAGCTCGAAAGGGTTAGGTGCCATTTTAAAACAAACTAGAGATGGTGAAAAACATTTGGGTGCATGTGCATCAAAGAGCTTACGTGGGCCAGGATTAAATTACTCTGTAATTAAAAAGGAGGCGTTGGCTATCTACTGGGCACTTAATAAGTTTAGAAACTTTGTTTGGGGAACATATTTTAAGGTATGTTCAGACCACAAACCGTTAAAAGAAATTTTTACAAGAAGGGACTTGATTCATATGAAAGACTATGTTAATGAGAGTTTATGTGAATTCATGACTTTCCTTTGTAAAATCTTGCTTATATCTCATATTGTATCTCATGTTCACTTCATTATTGGAAGGGAGATGTGTGGTGTCATTCTTTCTCTCTTCCCTGGGATCTAGGTTCTACAGAACATGGAACTTGGAATCCAGATCATGTCTTATGTGTCAGTTACTCCTGGGTGGCTGATGGATGAGGTGTTAAGAATAAACCTCTGTATTAACTTCCACATGTGTTCCCGTTTCATTTAAGAACATTACAGAACCCACTGGTCAGAAATCAGACTTCACCAATGATCCAGAAACCAACGGAGCCGAGCACCCACCTTGGCATAGTCCCTTTTTCCCAGCACCCTGAGGCGGCTGCTGCTGTCAGGACATGTAATGGGATAGAGCCCCCTCCCCCCTGATTCTGGGTCTGTCCATGAAAGGACTGAGAAGAGAAGAGAACTTTCTGAACGCCCTGCTTATGGAAAAAGTATTTCTTCTTCTGCACACTTTGAAAAGGCTTCAATAACTTCTTCTACTCCACAGACTGCAGCGCCATTGTGTTCAAATCATCCCCAAAAAGCCGGGGACCATCAAAAGGCAGTTTATGAATCAAGGCCTTCTGAGCAGCCTCAAGACGCCAAGGCTTGGTCCACAGAGGCCACCAACCAGCCACCGCTGCCCTGGCATCCGAGGAAAAGACCCACAGCTTATTAAAAGTTACATCAGACAGAAACTGCGCAAAGAACTCCACCTCCACCAAGATAGGAGTAGGAAGAAAGAGAGAAACCCCCAAACCATTCCTTAGGCAGAATATCCTTAATGACATTATGTAAAGGCAAGTCATCTACCATTGAGGTACTATATTGGGAATAAAACCCATCATCCACCAAAGACTTAGGATCAAACCCCAAGACCCCACAAATATGGGCCAACATGTCCACAAAAGCTTTACCCTGGATATATTTCCCTTTAGGAGAATTGTCCATGTCCTCATCCTCCTCCCCTTTAGATTTCTTTGCAGAAGGCTCCAGAAGCGCAGTTTGAACAGCAGAATTAATCAAATCCTGCAAATCTGACCTAGAACAGGTCATACTCACGCAGGTCCTGCACATTCCTCTTAGAAAGAGATCTGGCAGGCACTGGGGCGGAATCCTCTTCCTCCATGGCTAAGGCAGAATGCACCAGCACCAACAGGAACCAACCGAGAATAAACAAAATGCCCATCAACTCCCCCTAAATACCACCTCCCAGCTGTCAAGTCTCAAAATCCACGAGACTTGAATTGCTAAAAAAACAGCCCCGCTGCCTTCCCCAAAGCCATATACACACAAGACATGGCCGCAGGAGTCATTTGCTGCTGGAAGTCCTCGGCCCCAGAGCGACCTGTCAACTGAACGCAGCAAAAAGCTCCCTGCCCCAGCAAAGCACAGGCGCGCGTCTGAAAAACAGAGGAGAGACTGATACCATTTACAAGACCTTTTATTTTTACTCAAAGGATTGAACTGCTTATACGGTTGCAGGGTAATTATGTGCTCGGTAATAACTGCAGTAATAGTTCATGGAAAGATGGGACATACACCAACCATTAGCCAATCGGAGGCTTCAATTTTTAAATAACACATTACGAAGCCAATCCAAATCGTGGGAGGAGTCAGACTCCACAAAACAAATGCAGCAGATCACCTAACAGTGCACGCACTGTATTGGCTCGACCTCGAAAGGACAGTACCATTCACACCACTCCACAGCGACTGCTCTTCTAACACAAATATTCTCCATAAGCCTCGGTTTAAAGAGCTGGACCAGGCGGAAGATCCCTTTTTGTGCCTGCTGTTCACCCACTGCGTTTTCTTGGACTAATTTCTTCACTCTCACTGTTTAGGAAAAGACTACAAGCTTTACTTTCTTCGACCTATCCGTAGTGTGTGATCTTCTTGATTAATACCAGTTTTGTGAGCCTCAGCATCATGAGACCTTCAGGTGTAAGTGCGCTCTATAAATCCAAGTAACATAGCATAGCATAAAATAACATAACATCTTGAGCCTGATTTGCCAAATGTTTGACAGCTCAGTTTAGGAAAGCATAGTATTTCCAAACCTGAACGGACTGCATTTTCAGTGGCAATGCACATTTACAAATGCAGAAATTCTCCCAGTGTGTGAGAATCACCAATTTCACAAACCTAGTTGTCTAATGGGTTTGTAGGTATTGTTGGGTGGAGCTCCCTGTGAATATTGTTGACCAAAGAATATTCATGTTTGTGAGCATCCTTCAACCATCTCCACCTAGGTGTGCACCTGGGTAACACATACATTTATTTATTTCAAGTGCAGAAGTGAAAACAAAAATAGCAAACATTGTGAAAGCTAAAATGATCTGGCCTTTGTGGGGTAAAGCATACAAAAGGAGAAATGCACAAGATGATGTGTTGGTGGTAATTGTGGTGGAGGTAATGGTGCTGGTGTGAGTGTTGATAATGGTATAGGTGGTGGTAATAATGGTAGTAGTACTGGTTCTATTAATGGTGGTTAAATGCTGGTGTTAATGGTGCTGGTGTGAGTGTTGATAATGGTAAAGGTGGTGGTAATAATGGTAGTAGTATTGGTTCTATTAATGGTGGTTAAATGCTGGTGTTAATGGTGCTGGCGTGCGTATTGATAATGGTAAAGGTGGTGGTAATAATGGTAGTAGTAAAAGTGGAAAAGTAAATTCTGCCATGTTCTGTGTCCCTACGCGTCCTCCATCATATGTTATGTGTGCATGATTAATATGCATATGTATTCCCCATGTTCGATTAAAGACGCAATTATAGTTGTGTCCACCTCTAGTATGCCTGTTTCCAGTTCTCGTGAATACTACGAATATCAGGCCTATGTAAAGCTACGTTGCCACGTTTCTCAGTGTGCACGTTATTTCATTGTAAAGTCCCCGTTCCTAGGCCTCAAAAGGGCCCGGACACCAGATTCAGCTCCTGTCTCCTGAAGCCCTCGCTGAGGAGCGACACGGCCCCCACCTGTATCCCTGACCCTTCACTTACTTCCTGCCTCACAGTGCCCGGTTCAGCCTGGCTCTGCCTCTGAGTCTGCCAAGAGTATGTTATGATTCTAGTTATCAGTCCAGCCCTCCTTCTCTGCATTCCTAAAGCTACTGAATCGCATCAATAGTTACCGTCATAGTCTAGCCTTTACGTCTCCATGTTAGAGAAATACTGTATTTTATGATCATTTAATATTCTTCATCTCGCACTACATGTAGAATAATGCATGCTCCAGTCTTAGAGTCTGTTAGCCTTTCCCCTCCTGACTTCTAGTTTATATCAACATGTTCTCTAAACATCAGATACTAGATACTGTTTAGGTACATGTCGCCCTGACTCTCCAGACTTCAGTCTCTGCTCCTAGCACAGAGTTCATAGCCCCCAGCTTCTCCTAGTAACACGTCATTGCCAGCTTGCGCGCACCATTAGGTTAGAGGTCCCGGCTCCTTAGGTAGCCCCCTCCATGTTTCCGCCCCATTCATGACATATTCTGTTACGTTTGCATCACATGTCTATGTATACGCCCTGTTACACCCACTTTCACCCTTATCTTTCGCGACTGCTACGCGTCACACCCTTTGCTCCACCCACTGCTCCGCCTATCGTATGTACTGTAATGCAACTGTTTTACTATATATGCTTGTGTACTGTTATTAAATGTTACGCCAGTCCTTTCCCCAGAGCACGCCGATTCCGATCCTGCCCCCGGCAGCGCTGCCATCCTATTCCTGTGCAGGTTGTCCTGTTCCTGTCCTTTATGCTGTAATAAACCTGCAAACTCCTACTACCTCGAATCTTGACTCTTATTTATTGAGCTATCTGTTATTGCTATGCCTAGTCAAACCTAGATCCGGTATTATTTATTTATATACCACATAATGGCGCCCGAATAGGGACTTGCCCTTTCCCCACGCGCCGGTGAAGCCACGCCGGCCCCCTGACCCTCTGCAGCCGTGACGGAACCATACCGTGCACGTGCAGATATTTCTGCTTCAAGTATCCCTCAGGCCCACGGAGGAGACGGAGGTGGCGGTCCAGCATCCAGACGAGGCGGTGGAGGAACGCGGCGAGTCCGACCAGAGCCCAAGCCGAGAGTCCAAGGTCCGAGGTATCCGGAGGCCCACCCGTAACAGAAGTCCGAAGTTCGTCCGTCAGGCGTCGAAGCAGTCCCGTCCAGTCTGAGGCCTTCCGTTCTTGCTGCCCGGTGAGTACCGTTGCTGGGGTAGTATCTAGACAGGGTCAATCTAATTGTCTCTGGTCTGTGGGTTGGTGGTATACAGACCCACAAAACGAAGTGTCCACTTCGGTGGATGCGGGTCCTGACGTGTCTCTTTATGAGACCGGTGAGTTTCGTACTGTTTCAGCAGTGCATCTAGTTTCTGTTCTAGTCAGTTCTGTTCTCGAGAAAATTCATGTATTCTGTTTTCCGTATTCCAGGTAGTATTCTGTTCGAACTGTTATTTTAAATGTTCTTCATGTATTTTAATGTTGTGGTATGAATGTGGAGTAATTATCGTGTTCATTGTGTATTGTAATTACGTATTGTGTCTAAGTTACAGTTCAGTCATGCCGTTATTATCTAAATTACGTCAGTTAAAAACCAGAAAAGGTCTGCTAGAAGCAGCAGTTCCTGTCCCGCCTAGGGACAGTCCAGGTCATTTTATGTACCAGAAGCATGGCATAAGCGCCATATTGTATCTAGATTTATGGGTAGAGTATACCAAACAGTTAGAGGAAAAGTATAGATGGCCCGTATCAGGTACGTGGGATGCCGAGTGCATCATGAGAGTAGAAGAAGCATTATGGAAAAAGAAAGCCAGACAGTCACAGAAAGATGCCATCGAGCTATGGCGCAAAGAATCTCATAAAAGAACCGAAAAAGAAATCAGAAAGTCAGAATTAAGTAGAGAATCCTTAGAACGAGCCCAAGAAAAAGAATTAATCGAGATAGGTGAACGAGTTAAAACCGAACAGTCAGACAGACAGAGGAACGCCCTTATTAGGGGTATGTACCCTCTTCTTGCCGAGGGCTTGCCAAAAGCGACCCCGGAGGCATCCAGTAACTTTCCGCCACCATTAGTTCCGACCAAGCTACGTCACAAACCGACCGCAGCTGATATTTTCATCTCGTCCTATTTGGACGACACGGTCCCAGAATATGCAAATCCCGCTCCGCCAGTCCCTGTAAATCAGGCACTTCCTGCTCCTCCAGATACCGCAGTACCTGCTACGGCACCCCCGGTCCAGCCCGTCCTACAAGTTCAGCCCGCATTTCAACTTCCCACTCTGCCAGCACGAAGAGCATCAGTCGATGGTTCCAGTTTAGGGGCCGCAGGAGGAGGTCCTCCTCAGACCCCGCCGCCAAATAGACGTCCAGGAGCAGTCGAGTTACATGAACGTGCGTTACAGCGTACGCCTAAATATCAGTCCATTGCAGAAATCAGGCGAGCTCTTACTGAATGCTGTTATGATCCAGTTCCAGGCGAGGATAGTATGGTTATATTTTCCGTGCGTGTTAGGCAGGTGTCCGAATACTTGGTCACTTTACCGAATATGAAGGAAGATCTAGACAGAATATATCGTTTCATCCGTACAGGGGATGATCCAGAAAGTATTAGTGACGTCATGTCTCAAAGGAAAGTTGAGATCCAGCTCATGATATTAAAGTTTCTGATTAATTGTCTAATAAGGGAACAAGATTATCCGACCAAAGATCAAGTCGAAATGAGAACCCTGACAAGGTGGAGTGAGAATATAGCCGAGGGTAAGCACAAGACTATCAGTAGTATAGAGAGTATGTATAAGAAAATTCGTAAGGAAATAATAAGGTTACATGACCAACGTAAAGCAGCACAAGTAAGCGAGAAAGAAAATGACTCTACTGAAGAGGTAGAGGACGAGAATCCCGCCAGAATAGCGTATGTAGGAAAATCTAGATTTCCAGATCGCCATTTACGCCTAGAACACAAGTCAACTTTCCATCATCCGGCACCAGAACAAGGTTCTCTAGAACAAGTATTTCAAGCTACCGACCATATTCTGAAATCACGAATCGGTTATAGCGAATTAAGTACTATGCATGAACAAGATCTAGTCCGATCAGCAGTCCGATGGATTACTGATTCTACCACTTTTCCAGACGAAATAGTGGCACAAATGTTTCTGAAATTGCCCCCAGCCGAGCAACGACTGGTGGGTATGTATATGATCCAGCACCTCATTACATTGTATGAGGGTCAACATTCTGATCCAGGTCCGTTACATGATGTCCTGAACGAGTTACTCCAGTATAGATGGAAAGGTTTAGGTACTGATTTAATTAGTGTCATTCTAGAAAAGCGCCACAAATATAGAACGTTCTTGAACCCGCATTTTGTTCATGTCTCACCCCCAGAAAGTAAACCCTTTTACATAGACAGACAGAATACGTTACGAGAAGTCCACCCAGTTAGAGGAACGGGTGGCGAACTAGAACGAGTGTTTGTTTACACCCCGATTACAAAGATGGAACTCTTAGAGATGAAGAAGTTAATTCCCTGTCATGATAAAGATCCAGCAGGGTTCCACCGAGAATTAAAAGACATGCTCCGTATGGGAGAATACACGTATCCAGATATTATTAAAATGTTAAAAGTCCTGTTGCCCGCAGGGGTATATGAGAAACTCAAGGAAAAAGAATGGGAGGTGGGAGGGAAAAAGATCGATTGGGCGGTTCTAGAAGCTGAAGATAAGGCACGAGTACCAGGTACCGGTCTTGGAGATAAATGTAAAGAATTACCTGAATTATTGATTCAAGTTTTACCCAGATTATTAACAACTAAAAAGGAAGACTGGGATGCAATCTCAGCCTGTAAACAGAAACAAGACGAAGACATTAGTGATTTTTATTCTAGATTTGAGAAATGTTTTAGCATCAACAGTGGCCTCAAGACAAGTAGCGAGTCATACCCTCACCTTTTTGTCACTAAATTAGTCGAGAATTCAAGTCCACCAATTAAAAACCGAGTTTTGAAAGTCGAAAGTACCTGGCAAGCTAATACCCCGTCCCAGATGTTACAGATGCTTCAATATCATCAGAATAGAATCAGAGAAGAGCAAGAACACGAGAGAAAACGTATGAAAGATACGAAAATGAAAGTACTAGTTGCACAATCTGTTCCTCAGGACAGTCAGAAGAGGGGTCCGAATCAAGCCAGTCATCCTGCAGCTCCCGTTAAAGGGAACTGCAATTATTGTAAACAGCCAGGTCATTTTATAAACGAGTGTGCAGTTCTGAAACACAATATAGCTACCGGTAAGACTAAAGAAAGACCACGTCCGCCTAGACAAGAGCAAGTTTCACAGACTCCTCAGCCACAGAATGCACAACAGACAGTTACAGCACCGCAGCCTATTGCTGCAACACAGCATGTTACACAACAGATGTACCAGTATGCACAGTCCGAGTATCCAGAGTACCAGCCATATTCATGAAACAGCCTAGAGAGGGAGGTAGGCTTGCCTCTCATCGAGATACCTGTAGATCAAGAAGGTCCCTATGTTCACAGTCAAGTATTAGGGAAAGACAGAAAGTTTCTGATTGATACAGGGGCAAGTAGGACCACCATCAGTCACGCCGAAGTTCCAGGGGCTCCGCTCTCAGGCTCTAGAAATGTTTCCCTTGGATTTTCAGGAAAACCTATCGTAAATGAAATTTCAAAGCCAGTTACTCTAGAAGTAGGTCCATTGTCCCGCACTACTGATCTGTTACTTACGAAGTCATGTCCAGAAAATCTATTAGGCATTAAGACACTGAAAGAGTTAGGTGCAGTTATTTGCTGCTCCCCCGAGGGAATACGATTGTTCCTACGTGACTTCAAGGGTCACTATGTATTACGAGATTTTGATCCGAGATTGTCTAATGTTCCGCAGCATCTATGGGCGCGAGGTCCAACTGATGTTGGTTATATGCAAATCACACCCCATCGTGTGACTCTCAAGCCAGGTGTAGTCCTGCCACGAATCAGACAGTACAGATTGCCACCTGAGGCTGTAGCAGCCTTATCCAAAATTATTGACGAGCTCATGGCTCAAGGAGTAGTTGTAGAAACTGACTCCAATGTATGTAATTCTCCGATCATTCCAGTCATGAAACGTACTGGTCCAAATGCACCCCCGGTATATCGATTAGTGATTGACCTTCGAGAACTCAATACATGTATTATTCCCCAGTACCCAGTTGTCCCAGATATCTCTTCCCTATTGACGGCCATTGATTCCGAAGCTTCATTTTTTACAGTCATGGACCTCAAGAACGCGTTTTTCAGTGTCCCCATTCATCCAGACAGCCAGTTTCTTTTCGGATTTTGTTTAAATGGAAGGAGCTATATGTTCACACGCACTCCTCAAGGTTTCACAGAAAGCCCTAGTATTTACGGTCAGGCACTCAAGAGACAACTAGACAACATTCACATGCCAACTGACACTGCCCTGCTCCAGTATGTCGATGATCTACTGATCACAGCCCGTTCTGAACGTGCTTGCGAGCGAGCATCACTCACAGTTTTGTATTTCCTTGCCGAGATGGGGCACAAGGTGTCCCCTTCGAAGCTTCAATTCTGTGTCCAGCAAGTGATCTACTTAGGCCACTTACGGTCCAAGTGGGGTAGGCAGTTGACACCAGACCGTATCCAGTTAATAGCGAGTCTTCCTCAGCCCAAGACCCAGAAGGAGGTACGTGCTTTTATTGGCCTCACTTCTTATTGCAGACAATGGATTCCTCAGTATGCATTTCTAGCCAAACCACTGATACAGTTAACGACACAGGAGGCAGCCGTATCGACTGTCCTCCCATGGACATCTGAACATACACTTAGTTTCAATGAGTTAAAGAAAGCTTTATGCCAAGCTCCAGTCCTAGCTACACCGAACTACAGTAAGCCTTTTACACTTTTCGTCACAGAACGTGAAGGTACAGCATTATCTGTTCTCACACAAGATCAAGCAGGACAATACAAGCCTTGTGCTTATTTTTCGAGCACATTAGATCCTGTAGCCCAGGCTCTGCCTGCGTGCCTCAAGTCAGTTGCAGCCACAGCACTAGCTATCAGACAAAGTGATTCCATAGTCTTAGGACACTCCCTGACAGTACAAGTTCCACACTCTGTGGAAGTTCTTTTAAACCGAACACAAACTCAGCACTTGACAATTGCACGTTTAACAGGTTATGAATTGACACTGTTCCAGCCACACATAGAAATCAGACGCTGCAACGTTCTAAATCCTGCTACACTGTTACCGTCAGTTACTTTGAATCCTGCCACACACGACTGTGTGGAAGTAGTTAACATTACGACAAAGCCAAGACAAGATCTGACAGATATTCCATTACCAGATCCCGACCTGACACTTTATGTGGATGGTTCATGTATGAGAACAAGTACAGGAGAACTAGTAGCCGCGTATGCAGTGACTACTGACACTGAAGTTATAGAGACCCACCGTATTGACACCCTGTCTGCTCAAGCCGCAGAGCTAGTTGCTCTGACACAAGCCTGCATACACGCCAAGAACCTGAAAGTTAATATTTACACAGATTCACGTTACGCATTTGGAGTCGTACACGACTTTGGAGTGCTCTGGCAGGAGAGAGGTTTTATGACTTCTCATGGAACCAAGATTCAGCACGGTCTCCTTATTCAGGCTCTGTTAGATGCCATACACTTACCGACATCTATTGCTATCATGAAATGCAAAGCACATACGAAAGTTACTGACACTATTTCCCAAGGTAATGATCTAGCAGATCGCACAGCCAAGCTTACAGCACAGACTCCAGACATTCCAGTTAACCCGACACAGACACATACTCCAGATCCGACTACATGTATGACAGTTAAGGACCCTACTCAAGATGTCATAGATATCCAGTTACATGCTACTCCCGATGAAATCAAGAAATGGTCCGAACAAGGAGGGGTCCAGACAGATCAGGGATGGGTGACGAAGGGTAAAGCCATATGGTTTCTCCCCGACTCTATGGTTCAAGTCATTATCAATACCGCACATAGTCCAGCACATTTAGGAGAAAAAGCTATGTTAGACAGTATCCAGAACATTTGGTCCAACAAGCATTTACGAGCTGCAGCCAAGCAGAAAGTCCGTACCTGTATGATATGTTGTCAGTTCAATCCAGGTAAAAGTGTCCCGGTGGAACAAGGTGGATTCCAGCCCCCTGACCACCCTTTTGAAGTCCTCCAGATGGATTACATTCAGATGGAGCGATGTCGAGGTTTCAAGTATGTCCTTGTAGTTGTATGCGCTTTGTCCAGGTGGACAGAAGCATATCCAGCTCCAGATTACACAGCCGCGACCACTGCCAAGCAGTTGGTTCGTGAGTTCTTCCCCCGTTATGGACTCCCTAGAGTCGTATATTCTGATAACGGCCAGCCATTCTCATCCGAGCTAATGAAACACGTGTCCCTTTTGTTAGGGTACCAGTGGAAGTTCCATTGTGTACGCCATCCTGAAGCAGCCGGTCTCGTAGAGAGACATAATCAGACTTTGAAAATTCGCATCGCAAAAGTTTGTCAAGAGAAAGGTGTGGACTGGCTAGTAGCTCTGCCGGTTGCCCTGTTCTATATGCGCATGGTCGCACATTCCAGATCAGGTCTGTCCCCGTATGAGGTCGTTTTCGGCCGCCCCCCTAACATGTGGGGTACTCCTAGACCTCGAAGTATTACCGATGTTTCAAGTAATATGCTGACAGATTACCTAGCTTCCTTGATGTCTGCCCTCAACTCTTGTCGTTCACAGGTTGCCGCCGCATTTCCAGACAATACCGAGGTGGCACCGCATGAAATCGTTCCCGGATCCATGGTCCTAGTGCGAAATTTTGATCGTTCAAGTCCGCTGGAGCCTCGCTGGAAGGAGCCCCGACAGGTCCTCCTGGCCACCCGTACAGCCGTGAAGTTGGAGGGACGCAAAGGCTGGGTGCATCTTTCGCATATCAAAAAGTTTTATGGATTGAAACCAGTTTCAAAGAACATTTCCGAGGACTTAAAGGACTGCCAAAGTACTATTCTTAAGGACTGTCCCGCAAAAGACAATGTTACTGCACCCTCCCTGTTAGAGAAAACTCCGCAACAGGAGTATAAATTAAAACTAAGGTCTAGTAAAATAAGTCAGCCAGTTTGATTGTCTAAGTCCTCCCCTAGGTGAAACGGTTAGACCGGTTTCTGACATGTATAAAATAGACCCCCATAGTGAGAGAGTTAGTCAAAACTCAATCCGATGTATCGTTTTTCTAAGTTTCATATTATTTCTCAGCATTATGATTTCCTGCACCAGTTATGCATTTTATCTGTATTTTCCAGTTTCTCATGTGAATAAGTCTTCTAATGTTACAGTAGAGCACACGTTTAGTGATCTGCCTCCTCATGAACTCTCTTACCGCCTCGCTATGCGTAACAATTCTTTTATCCGCATGTTACATTATTCACACCAGACCAGCAATGCCACTAATTGTTGGGTGTGTGGTCGACTCCCCCCTTTTCAGACACCGAAGGGAGTTCTGCCACTCTTTCCTTATCCATTTTCACATAATGGTTCGTGTGGAGCATGGTCCACGTTAACGTCATCCTCAACAGATATGTCTTTTCTTAACAGTACATGTTTTCCAGACAAGCAAGGTCTTCCCCACAGAACAGGGTTAGATCTAGAAAACGAAGTTTACAATTTAGGAAATTATTCTTCGAATTTCATGGTCCTGAATGTTCAGTCTGATACTACTCCAGACTTACCTGCTATTTCAGTACTACCAGTCAAAGGCGAATTATGTGTCCGAAATAATGGTTCCGTACATGTAGGACATAGTGATTGTACTACTATTGTCAAGTATAGTGACAGTGGGAAATCTATTTTCAAAGCTTCACGTCATTCTTATTTTATTTGTGGTCA
Source organism: Lissotriton vulgaris (assembly GCF_964263255.1). NCBI lineage: Eukaryota > Metazoa > Chordata > Amphibia > Caudata > Salamandridae > Lissotriton > Lissotriton vulgaris. The sequence goes on along the minus strand of NC_141685.1, from coordinate 49,273,782 downwards.
AACCGCATATGTTCGTCTGCCCCTCGATTGGGAGGGAACCTGTTACATTGCCTTCCTACTGCCACCTGTTTTCCTAGCCCCATCTGATTATCACAGAAACACACATCCAGTACACATTAGACATAAAAGGGAGATCGAGTCCCCAATTGTCGATTATACTGAAACCACTCTAGAACAGTATACAGATTTTAATAAAGGTTTCTTCTTCTTTATAGGCCCTGTCCAGAATAGTAAGCTAATCCGTAGGTTAACAAGAACCCTTGAAGCAGTAGTGAATGAGACTGCCTCTGCCCTAGGTAACTTAACCGAAGAGCAATCTGCTATGAGATTTGTCGTGCTCCAGAATCGTCTCGTCCTTGACGTCATACTGGCCGATAGGGGCGGGGCATGTAGAGTCATCGGATCTAGTTGCTGCATTTTCATTCCAAATAACGCGCCGTCTGTTTATTCAGCTATAACCAGACTTCATAAAATCGCCCATCTGTTACACCAAGATCCAGGCACCTGGACATGGTCCGGTTGGTTCTGGAATATAATTTCCGCTTGGGGATGGAAAGTATTGTCCTTTCTAGGTATTGCAATAGCGATCATATTCGGTTGCTGCCTCTGTTTACAATGTGGCCCTGCGATTTGCGGCATTTGTGCTACCTCTTGTATTCCTAGTCCCAAGCCCCGTTCTAAATCCTGTTCCAAGAAAATTCGAGACGAGCAAATGATACTGTATGAAATGATAGATGGTATCATGAATATTGATGTTTCCTGATGGAAACGTAGTGACAAGGAGGGAATGTGGAAAAGTAAATTCTGCCATGTTCTGTGTCCCTACGCGTCCTCCATCATATGTTATGTGTGCATGATTAATATGCATATGTATTCCCCATGTTCGATTAAAGACGCAATTATAGTTGTGTCCACCTCTAGTATGCCTGTTTCCAGTTCTCGTGAATACTACGAATATCAGGCCTATGTAAAGCTACGTTGCCACGTTTCTCAGTGTGCACGTTATTTCATTGTAAAGTCCCCGTTCCTAGGCCTCAAAAGGGCCCGGACACCAGATTCAGCTCCTGTCTCCTGAAGCCCTCGCTGAGGAGCGACACGGCCCCCACCTGTATCCCTGACCCTTCACTTACTTCCTGCCTCACAGTGCCCGGTTCAGCCTGGCTCTGCCTCTGAGTCTGCCAAGAGTATGTTATGATTCTAGTTATCAGTCCAGCCCTCCTTCTCTGCATTCCTAAAGCTACTGAATCGCATCAATAGTTACCGTCATAGTCTAGCCTTTATGTCTCCATGTTAGAGAAATACTGTATTTTATGATCATTTAATATTCTTCATCTCGCACTACATGTAGAATAATGCATGCTCCAGTCTTAGAGTCTGTTAGCCTTTCCCCTCCTGACTTCTAGTTTATATCAACATGTTCTCTAAACATCAGATACTAGATACTGTTTAGGTACATGTCGCCCTGACTCTCCAGACTTCAGTCTCTGCTCCTAGCACAGAGTTCATAGCCCCCAGCTTCTCCTAGTAACACGTCATTGCCAGCTTGCACGCACCATTAGGTTAGAGGTCCCGGCTCCTTAGGTAGCCCCCTCCATGTTTCCGCCCCATTCATGACATATTCTGTTACGTTTGCATCACATGTCTATGTATACGCCCTGTTACACCCACTTTCACCCTTATCTTTCGCGACTGCTACGCGTCACACCCTTTGCTCCACCCACTGCTCCGCCTATCGTATGTACTGTAATGCAACTGTTTTACTATATATGCTTGTGTACTGTTATTAAATGTTACGCCAGTCCTTTCCCCAGAGCACGCCGATTCCGATCCTGCCCCCGGCAGCGCTGCCATCCTATTCCTGTGCAGGTTGTCCTGTTCCTGTCCTTTATGCTGTAATAAACCTGCAAACTCCTACTACCTCGAATCTTGACTCTTATTTATTGAGCTATCTGTTATTGCTATGCCTAGTCAAACCTAGATCCGGTATTATTTATTTATATACCACAACTGGTTCTATTAATGGTGGTTCAATGCTGGTGGTAATGGTGCTGGTGTGAGTATTGATAATGGTAAAGGTGGTGGTAATAATGGTAGTAGTACTGGTTCTATTAATGGTGGTTAAATGCTGGTGTTAATTGTGCTGGTGTGAGTATTGATAATGGTAAAGGTGGTGGTAATAATGGCAGTAGTACTGGTTCTATTAATGGTGGTTAAATGCTTGTGTTAATGGTGGTTTGGTAATTGTGTGTCTGAAGGAATTTACACAGGTGGTAATCCTGTTAATGGAAATCTTACATGTCTGAGTACTCCTGAAAAACGTCTGCTGTTGTACTTTTTTCAGGCGTTATTAGTCAGGTCTATTGAGAACAAACATTTGAATGTGCTTTATCAAGTACTTAACCCAACCATGAAGGGGTTGTGTGTACCTCTGAGGGGGTTTTAGACTCTGGGAACATTTCCAGTGAAGGAGCTTGAGAATGATCTTACTTTACTGAGTCTAAGCGGTGTAAGTATGAGTGAGTCTGAGCCACGCAGAGTGCGTCTCCACAGCCCGACCCCCGACATACTGAAGCCCTGAGCGTGGTTTGTCAAGCACCAGAGGCAGCATCATGTCAGAGGCTGATCGCCTGTGAGCAGTCTAGGAGGCCAAGTCCTCTGCACCGGCTGCGGCCATGCTGAATGGAGGAGGCATCTCCAGCTGGGGTGTCTCCTACCAATGGCGTAAAGAAACTTGAGGGGGTCCCCTGCAAAGTACATGTAATGGGCCACCTACGCTCTGGATCCAGTCTGGAGTTCTTATGCCAGGAACCTGCCAGTGTGGGAGGGGACCCCCAGAGCTCAGGACCCCACGCACCATGTGGTCCTGCGGGGGCTTTTGTTTCACCAATGTCCCCTACCAGAAGAGGGAGCAAGAAGGAAGCATGCTGCAGGCCCCCACTGACTACTTAGAAAGGACTAAAGTAACACTGCTAGGGTGAGAACTAAGAAACAGGCAGAATTTTGGAATAACTGAGTGCACAAATGTTTGCAAGGGGTAATCTGCAGCCGGACCTTGATACCGACCTTGGAATGCAAACCTGAGAGGGGGACCTGTTTAGTACAATGAAGGAGGGACATCATCGAAAAGGAGGAAGGAAGCCCAGGGCCTTACAAGCACAGTAGGCCAAGTGCAAGGAAAGTAATTGCACCTGTTGTGTGTAATACTAGCTTTTATATGTGTCTTAAAGTACCTTTTCTTCATCAAAGTAAAGCACTGGGTTGGGTAGTAAGTTATTGCGCTGATGGCTGATTTTTTAGTTCTGAGCTTTCAGCACCCACACCTACCTCAACGGAGAGCCTGAGACTTGTCACTAGAGCTACCATGGAGAGTCAAGTGCTGACGGGGTTGCAGTTGACTCAATTTGTAGAACCACTGTGGAATAGACCCGGGGCATCACAGGCAAACAATCCCACCCTCAAAGGCTGAAGCCAGGGGGCCCCTTCTTGTTCCGTGGCCCCTCTAACAGGGTTTAACAGGCATAGAATAGGGAACAAACACAGGCACAAAACTGAATGTAGAGTCTGAAGGTTTAACACAAAGAGACACAAACCTGAATGTAGAGTCTGTAGGTTTAACAAGAAGAGGCACAAAAATGAATGTTGATTGTATCTCTGTCTTTGACTCTGTACCGCACCCCACTCTCTCTGGCTAGGAGTGTGTTACACAAATACTACATAGGTGGAACATTTACATGTAACACACAGAGCCACATACCTACACATTAAACATTTATGGGTAACATACAGAGGCACACACCTGAGAGTAGAGCAATTCATCACCCCGGGCCTCATGATTTCTTGAGCTTTTGGTCCGAAGTATATGTCTGACATTTTGAGAGTCTTCTCTCCTTGGCAATGCTTTAAACAAAATGAAATCGCTTTCAAATTGACTATACTATAATGGTACGATACTATTTCAATGCTCTGAATATTGTCCATGGCCCTGGAAGTGATCTCTTCATCTTGAGTCTCATGCAAGCAGTGGAAAGCATCCAGTAGCAGGCTTTCCTCTTTTGGCTCTTGAAGCCACGCTACCAGGCCAGCTCTGGCGCTGGGAGATATTTTACACCCTAGGATTTTCTCTAGATGGTGCAATAGTTCCTTGTTGATCAGGCCACATAAGAATCTCACTGTTAGCATTAAATGGCCTTTTGTCTCCTCACTATATTCCTTCAATAATTGCTTTAAATCTCTCTGAGGGTTTAGTGCACCCACATCCAAGTCAAGGATGTAGAACAGGGCTGCAAAAAACTCCTGAAAGCTGAGGTGGATGAAGCTGTAGGCTGTGTAGATGTCAATGTCTTGCTGGAAGATGGTCTGATTGAGAAACAGCGACTGGATGTCTGACACTTCGAGGCCGGACTGCGTAAGGTCCTCCTCACCAAAGAGGATTCTCTGCTCAAAGATGCCATTGAGTGCCAGGGAGCAGAGCTTCTCCAGGCTCCTTCGCATGTTCTGTACCGAAGCATCACTGTGGTCCCTCAACAAAGTGGACAAGAAGAACAAGTAGACAGATGTTGTGGTCTTTGAAGAATTCGTAATGTCCTGGAGTCTGTCCAGCTGCTGCTTCATGACCGTGCACACGATCCAGCAGACGATGGGGAGGAAGCACATGGTGTACAGGGTGTCATTGTCTTCCACCACGGCGAGGGCTCGGGAGGCCTGTTCATCACTGGCAAAGAAACCACTGAAGTAAGCCTTCCTGTGCTCTTCTGTAAATCCCATTATCTCAGCGCAAAGATCAGCCTTTATGCACTGCTTGAGCCGTGCCAGAGCCGTCAGACGTGTGGTGATGATGATGGAGCACCGTGGCAGGATATTTCTTCTCAACAGGTTACTCAGAGTGACTTCCACAGGATTCTTCTGCCATGGATCCCTGCAGAGCTGGACCACCTGCAAGTCGAGAGAGAACCTGAGCTCATCAAAGCCATCAAGGATGATCAGTATCTTGCTGGGATCCGCCAGCAGCATGCTCGCTGGTACCGTCCTGTCGGGGCAGCAGGCTGCAATCACACCTACGATGCTTATATGGCTTCTGACCTCGTTGATTTCTCTGCATCTGAGGTAGAACACGTAATCAAACACTCCCTGGTAGATCTCTTCTAGAGCCCAGTCCAGCATGAGTTTTTGGGCTGTGATGGTCTTCCCGATGCCTGCTGGCCCCTGCAGGACTACGGTCCTGGGTCTGTGCCCATCCTCCATGGGATCGAAGAGAGCGTCTAAATGAATGTAGTGCTTGGCCAGGCCGTCCATCATCGCTGTGTGCCTCCTTCCACGGGACATGACCTCGTGCTGACGCTCCTCCTCGTCGCGAGGGTTCTGGACAATCAGCAGCTTTGTGTACCTTTTCTTCAGTGGGACCCTCTCACCCACCCGGGCGTTCCTGTCTTCCATCAGTCGGTACCGCTCTACAACATGCTCCATGTATCTCCTCCTGAAATCTGAGAATAAGAACATGGTAAATATCTCATGGACACAGATTCAAATTCATAAACATCAGCAAAGCAACTTACAGAAGGATATTTTAGTTTATTTGTCTTTAGAAATTTACAAACTGCTGCCCCAAAGGAACTCCTGGCGCCAGCAAAGACAGATCAGACAGGAAATAAAAGGCAGAACCATCCTGGGTCAGCGTTTAACAATTCAATTTACAAGGGACTGTTCTACAAGTGATGCAGATGTAGGTTAGAGCACATTCCCAGCCTTTGGTGTCCAATGAGACAGAGCTCCAAGGCCTGCAACCATGAGGAGGCTTCTGGGAATCATGAGGAGGCTTCTGGGAATCATGAGGAGGCTTCTGGGAATCATGAGGAGGCTTCTAGGAATCATGAGGAGGCTTCTGTGAATCATGAGGAGGCTTCTGGGAATCATGAGAAGGATTCTGTGAATCATGAGGAAGTCTTCTAGGAATCATGAGGAGGCTTCTGGGAATCATGAGGAGGCTTCTGGGAACATCAGCAGCTCAGGATGTGAGGGGCTCAGTAAACATGGACAGGAGCATCACTTGAGCTTCAATTGGAGAAAGGCAGGGCCCTGCCTGAGCCTTGAAAACACACCTCTTGGCCTCAAAAGACTATGAGTATTGTAGGCGTGTCCAGAAATAGATCTGTGGCAGAACTTTCTTTGCTCTACAGGTGAGTTAGGAAAACTCTGAACCTCCTTGCAGAGGAAAATACTAGAGCCAAAGGGACAAATGTACCTGCCGGGATCACAGTTTTTAGGATCTCAGAGGGGATAAGAAAAGTAACTTCCTAGAGATGTCAAACTCCAAATGTTCTTATGTGTGATTGAATACTTGCAATCATTACATAATAAAGCATTGATATTAAAAAACAAAGCGCCAACACACAGCTGGTTGTACTATAAACCTTTATGAAGGCTTCTTTCTCATTCACTTAGCTTCCTTACTGCCAACAAGAGAGATTTTACCAAACTGGGGGTTATTCACAGGCCCCTTGAGCCGCCGGATTTTTTCCATGTTGAAAGTGATGCCCTGGCGGCGCAAGGAGCTTTAAATAAGCCCCTTAGAGTTTAAAACGGAGTCCGAAGGATTTAGGCAACTAATGACGGCCCGATGACGAGTTCTTATGCGTCGTAAATGGAACCGATTTTTAAGGCATTCCTTTCTTTCAATCAGTAAGGCCGGACACATGCAGAGCACATGTGTCAACATTTCTTCTGCGTGATCACAGAGTCTGGGCATGAGGTTTACCCCACCCCCTTCCCTGTTTACCACATCGGACGGGGCCGCAAGAGGAAACAGGAGGCGAAGTGACAGGACTTTAAACTGTGGGGCAGATTTACAAGAAACTGACGCATCTCTAGAGATGCGTCAGTTTCTCTGTGCCAGCCTGCGATGCCCTTGCGCCACCATGGTTGCGCCGTATTTACAATACGGCACACCATGGCGCAAGGATTGATAGATGTGTCAGAAATTGACGCATCTGTTGGGCCAAAAGTCACGCATTGCTGGAGTTGTGTCGCAAGCACGACGCAAGTCCAGCAATGCATGTTGAGGCCTATTCTTAATGTACTGCATCACTCCTTACTCCTGCTTGAAGCAGGCGTAAGGTTTTGACGCAGTGGCATCCTAGAAGTGACGCAGTGAAGTCATGTAGATTTCACTGCGTTTACTTCTACAAGCCTTTACTGCAAGGGAACGCCCCCCCTGCATACATTGTACCTGGTGCAGGTATATTGTGACCCAGAGCTTACAAAGTGACACATGTCCCTAGATGCGCCTTGTTGTAAATTTACTGCATTTTTTACCCCACGGCTGCATCCCAAAAGTGACTTAATGGTGGCGCAAAAGTGCCGCAAGTAGGTTGTGAATCTGATCCTGAGTATTTAGGACCATCCGGGGTGTGCTGGTTGCGTCAGTGCCTGCAGGTCCCGGCAGCTCCACAGACCCTGTTTTATTCAGGAGTTTTTTAAAAACCTGTGAAGTAACTGGGAAGATGTGCGTCACAGCTGGTTATTTCAGCCCACAGCAGTTTATTTCGAGACTGTTCTTGTGTGGAGCTAAGCTTGACACCACATTTTAAGAAAGCTCCTCCCCTTGGTACATCTTGCTATGTTTTATAGCATTTTAAGACACCTAGTGTAATTATACAGATTCATGCCATTATGTAGGTATAATTCAATTGCCCTTATATAGGCATAGAAATCACAATCATATTTAGACAAAGCCCATGCAGTCCAAATACAGACATGGATACTTCCACTAGTTCCAAAAAGCCACAACGATTTCTTGGAAAACTTAGCTTCAGCAGTCAGGGACATCCCCTTTCTTGCATATTGATTTGTCCTAGAAATCATGGCGTTTTCAAAGAACAACCATTCCCTCTGGGTTCTTTGATGACATTATTATGTCGGACTTTACGTCAAAGCAGGCACCTTCAAGGTATAAGTATACCCACACTTGCCCTAGCAAACACACGGTTGTTTGGAGCAGTTCGGCTATCTACTTGCCACAGCAAGTGCCGAAGGAAGCCTACCCTCCAGCTGACGCACTGACAGAGAGGATGCCTTTCTCTCGCTGATAATCCAGCTCCAGTGTTTCCAAGCTCCCCTCGCGGGGTGTTGGGAAATTGAGTCCCGAGACAAGATACCAGACCTCCTTCATTCTAAGCCAAGGTACAGAGATAATTAGACCCTAAGAGAAATCTTGGATAGAATATTGACAAAGAATACTAAACCTATGCTATACCATACTTACTTCATCCCTCGTACCAGACTTAGGTTAGGTACATTGGGGTATGCGTATTTTAGAAGCACCAGTTGAGTACTTTTAGTCTTTGTTATTTATGTATGTGTTTTATGGCTTAGAAACCATACCATGCTTTTTTTACAGTATTATTTCATAATACTCTTCGTACTGTACATATTATACTTTACAGCTGTTAGGATTGCAAGGCTTGGGTGCTATAGACGACCTTGACATGTGTTTTTGTCCTCAGGTTTCCCCTTGTGTCCTGTTCACATAGTCCCTACTGCATGAATCCACATGCATGCAGATACTTTTTAGACGCTCCCTTGCCCACGTAAAGAGACGCGTCGAAACGTAGCTGGCTACTGTTACGGTACCATGCCCCCTTCCTACTTCCTGGTTTCGAGAGGCTCCTTCAAGCAGCGTTCACTGCTTTACTCCTGCCTCCTCTCGGCTTCTGGATAACATACCCTTCTTCCTTAGTTGTTTTGCCATCCGTCATGATAGCGGGTAGTTTCCTGTAACTTCCGTATTACCTCCTACCCTGAGAACTTATTGCCCCACCCCTAAAGCTCGAAAACTCTTTGGAGGGATTCCTCTTCTGCCAGTGAAGCAGGCTGTTTCTGTTTTCCATTTGCTGTGGATTCCGCTGGCCTGGACAGTCATTTCTGAACTTCTCTTTATTTGTTAGAAGCCTGTTATTGACGGGCAGTCTGGGGCTCATCCTTCCTTTTTCCCTACTGAGAGAGAGCTCTCCGCTTGGATCGTTCCCCGGGCCGGGTGTCTCCCCTCTTGAGTGTGTAGCTGTTGCGCTCTCTGTCCCCCGAGAGAGCCGGCCAGTGCACCTCAAGTCCTTCCCCTTTTATGATATTGTATGTTTGGCGAGTGTGTGCATCATTCCACGAGTCCTACTCTTTTAGACCTGGCATCATATTCTCCAGGCCATACTCTTTAGCAAGGACCCGTTTCAAGACAACCCGTGGACTTCACTGGGGTAAGTGACCTTTATGGTATAAAAACGCATGGCAATGTATTAAAAGGTCGCCCTTTGGATAGTATTTAGTGTGTTATTGCATGTCCTGTTTTCTTACAGCCCTGACTACACCAACCAGATCTGCACCCACCCTGTTGCTTAACCCCTCGTATGGGGAGAGTGGTGGACACTCCTTGGGTTTTCCCCCCATACTTTTAGGGAACAGTTGTCAGAAGTGTGTTTACTGTTGCATTCTTGGCTCTGTTTTCTGGAGGTGTTGGGACTCTTCTTCGTTCCCGTGGAATCTGGCTTGTATCCTTTGAACCTTGACAACAGCCATTATTACGATTGTAGAAGTTCATTTCTTTTGCATGAGAAAGAAGACTGGTCAATAAACCTTTTACTGAAAACGTCCGTCTCTCTATTTCTCATCATCTCTGATGAAACAAAGCATGCACGATTGACTGAGTAAAATATCTATCTATTGTTTCCACGACTCTGAAGATACGTTTTATTCTTGGGAAACAAAGTTGTCATGTTTAAGCGGTTGTCAGAAACTAATCCCTTCTTTTTTATTCTAGAAAGTTTCTAGTGACCTCTGAGCTAGCTGGCACTCACAATTAAGTCTAATATATTCGATAGAGACCTAGTCGACCTAAGTCCTACGTCAATTCTATAGGATATATTATTCCAATGCGCAGAGCCTATTGGAAATATAGGAACTACACTACATGGCTCCCAACGTTTGGTAAGGCACTAATTTAACACTAGATACTAGAGTAACTCAGTCGTGCTTTTCACAGAGACCCCTTTTTCCCGTAAAATACTCCAATAGACATCTGGAGTGGGTGAAAGGATAATATCCATCATAACTTAGTAGGAAGAGATTCCTATGTATTAGTTTTTGGTTTGTTCAACATTGAAGGATACAGTGTTCCAAAATATTGTGCACCTTATCTTTGTTTCCTTGAAACGTGCTCTGCAAACTTTCATTAAACAATGTCGCTTAACGGCAAAAACACCGCAACCAGTGGAGCTGCAGTAGCTTCAGCTCGACCAGGCTTTGACGTAACAGGGTTTAATGAAGACAAATTGGATGCTATAATCATCCCGGAAAACTTAAGCAAAACTATCACTATAAAGCTTATAACAAATGGCCTATCATCAAGAGGTGGTAGGGTAATTTTTGTCATAGAGGCTCATGAATATCGGCAGACAGAGGTATTCTATTAATGGATTATCTTCCCAGAAGCAAATCCATTAACACATGTGTTCCTCTTCTACAAAGTAGAGGAACCTCCAATGGAATACACTCCTTTCGAGTATGTTGAAATTCCAATAACATACCAAGAGCATGCGCTCTGGTTTAAAGGCACTCTACAAAATCAAAATCATAACCAGGCTCGGTCCACTAGGTAGACCAGGAGCAACATGGCTGGTATTATCCAGCTATACACCACATCCTGCCATTGAAGAAATGTCAGGTCCAGAACTATTAGTTCAACTAAAACAATTAATCAAAATACATAGACAATTGGTTCAATATGTCATGCGGGCTCTAACAATCCTACCTCCTATAAGGATTCCACAACACACCCCTCACCAGGGGAACACTAATATAATTACACCACAGACTATACAATCAGTCATTGGTAAATTGCCCGCAAAAAGGGAACAAATTCCATTCTGGAAGGCTAAAAAAGTAACTCAAATCGAGGCAGTATTTCCTGATAGTACACCTCATGAGAAACACAGGATTTTAACAATCTGTTTACCAATGGGGATCGCATCACACCTGGAGGACTGCGACACTTGGGGTACAGTCTTTGCTGCAATCTACACAAAAACATATGGTGTTCCATTTATGGCTTTTATACCAGACGTCCTAAGACAGATTCAAAATGAATACGGGGCAGAGCCTGCTTTAAATCTGGGTATGAAATTACTAAAAGATTTCAAACAGGTCTCAGCTATAATTTTTGCTAATATTAAAGGTGAAGCAGCATCAGTGGTGATCCGCCAAAAAATAAGAGAATACGATATAACTGAGCAACCACATGAACTGGCCACAATAATAGAAAAATCCTATGAAGAACTAGGTAGAGATAGTTTGGGTGGGAAACCAGTAAAACCCCAACTAACAGAAAGTCCTGAAAAGGTCTTTATTAAAAATTCTCTCACTACTCCTAAAAAGAAGTGGGAAAACACTAAACAGATACTTCCTAAAGAGAATTCTCAATCCCGAGGTAGGTCTTCTCAAAAGGAGCCCCCTGAAAAGAGATATAACCTCAGGAACAGGGATAATTTGAGAAAACCTGATAGATATCAAGATACTGAAATACGTTCCTCTCGTACCTTTCAGACGTCCTCACAGAAATCGGAAAGAAGAGGACGGTCAGAACACAAGGAAGAACGCGTGAAGTCCAAAGACGATCAACACGTTCCAAAAAATAGGAAAACCCAATTCACCAAGAAGAAGTAAGCAGGTCTAAAAATCAGGCATGCAGAGGATCTTGAGGACACAACTCAAGAACGCGGAGTGGGCCCAGACAATGCTGGACAGAGCAGCAGAAGGTACCATAGCTCGCAAGATCCTGAAGGATCATCTGGAGACAGTGGACACGAATTAATGCATTCAGGTTGAAACTGCCAACACCAGGGTTAGCGTACCCCACAAGTTAACGATCTGGGCTCCCCCTTTCTCCGCCCGGATGCCGCAGCTTGAGGTAGGGGTCCCGCAGGGCTCCATACTGAGTCCTTCCCTCTTTAATATCTTCCTTACACCTCTTGCGGCACGGGTGGAGGAGCTAGGGGCCCAGATCATATCCTATGCGGATGACACACAGCTCCTGTTCACTTGTGACAGGGGCTGTGACTTCGATGGAGCAGCCATTCGGAAGTGTTTGGAGTATGTGTTTGACTGGTTTGGGAAAAACGGCCTCAAATGCAACTCCGACAAATCCGAGATATTGTTCTTTGGCTGTCTTGCAGGCCCACGATGGAAGCAATGGTGGCCTTCGGCCATGTCTCCCCCTGCCAGCGATTCGGTCACAGCTAAGAACCTGGGTATGATGGTCGACAACACTCTTTCCTTCAAAACCCAGGTTGCTGGCTTGACTGGGAAGTGCTTTGCCATCTTAAGGATGTTGCGTAAGTTTCTGCCCTATTTATCTTTGGAGCATAAGAAAATCACGGTGCAAGCATTAATTGGCTCGCGCCTAGACTACGCCAACATCCTTTACTTAGGTCTTCCTGAATATCTGCTGACTCATCTACAGATAGTTCAAAATTCTGCAGCCAGAGCAATCTTCGGTCTAACTAGAAGATCTAGGGCCAGCAGTCTCCTTGTCTCTCTACACTGGTTGCCGATTCGTAAGTGTATCTTCTTCAAGACCCTAACTACAGCGTTTAGGGCGCTTCACAATTTCGGCGCTGAATATCTGCAGAGAAGGGTCAATTTTTATCTTCCATCTAGACCTCTGAGATCTGCTGCCCAGGCCAAGGCTATCGTTCCAACAGTGAAGCGTGCTCGCTGTGGAGGTCGCTCCTTTAGTTACCTTGCACCCCGCCTCTGGAACACACTGCCCCTGACGCTGCGGGCATGCACCAATCTCTCGGTGTTTAGGAAAGGACTTAAAACTCACCTGTTTGCTTTGTAATGCTGTTATGGTTAATTCTGGCTATATTTTCTGTTATGGCTGTTTGTTTGCTGCTGGTATCTGGTGTGATGATCTTAAGCGCCGGGACGCTCTTTGGAGCAGCTGAGCGCTCTACAAAACAAACAGTAACATAACATATGAAGTATCGCTCCAGATGGAGGGGGACATAACTAGGAATGGGAGAAGCTCTCTAAGGGTTATGACATTCTTCTAGCTGAAAAAGACTGGCTACCTAAATTTGTCAGGAAGTGCCCACATGGCAAAGACATCATTATGAGGGAGAAGAACGCGGCAGAGGCACTACCTTACTCTTGAACAGGACACATCCAGTCCCCGAGTGAGAGAGAAGAATCCTCATATGCCCGTTCATAAGAACTTTTTAACTTACATAAAGATATCGATCAAATTTTAAAAAGGGATCCGATCTAAAGAGGAGACCAACTGCTATATAGAAGAAAGACTCAGTTACCTTGAGAAGTGGCATCATCTTCCCCTAGGTTAACCATAAAACCTGCAGTTTCAGTCCAGAGAAGGTTCACGGACGGCTGAGTTCTCCCCAGGGGTTGGGCCACAGGAACAATGGGAGATTTTTAATATATATCTACAAGCCGGTGACCCCAAAAAGACGGCATGTTCTGATGAAGGTGGTACAATATCTAGTAGTACAACACCGAAACGCTTCGACACACTTGTTTCCAAAAATCCAAACAAGGCCAAGGGAGTAGCAGATGTTATTGTATCTTCAACACTGTATACTTTACCACCAATATTTAAGAAAGGGCCAGTGGATGTAGAAAAGTGGCAGGAGTATCCTAAGGCCACAGTGTTAGGGGGTTTGTGAATAGGATTTATTTGCTTATGTATTGTACCAGTAATGATTTTTCTTCTCCTGTGTTGTATAACTTTATTGACTGTGATATTGTTTTCTTCGTGCAATGAACTGTGATTTATTTGTTTAAATTTTACTGTACCCGTTCAAAGAGTTGTCTTTGGGTTTTTAACTGAACTTTGTGTAATTTGGTGTACATCAGGAGCTTTTTATATTTTATTTTTTACTTTATACAAAAAAAATTAACAGATTGTGAACGTTCACTTTTTAGTGTGGAACTCTTTACCTAATGTTCCCTTATACTGGAGATTTCTGCCTGTGCTAAAATGCGGGAATGAATGACTGCATGATTGGTTAGAAACTAGATAGCAATATAGTAAGCAGTAGCTATAGTGCATACCCAGGGATTTCCCTTTGACCTAAAAGACATCATTATGCCAGCCTTCTCAAATCATATTCCAATTCATAAGAAATACACATATGCCAGAAAATGGGCTGTAGCCCAAGCTCCAGCATTATGTAAAAATCATGTAGGATGGGATGAGGACTCACCTCACAATAACATCCAGTTAAAAAATCAACCAACTGCTCAGAGGCAGAATCGAGTTAAGCAAGAAGCTAAAAAAACAGGTCAGGGAGATAATAGATCAACTTCAATACCAGGGGGTGATTGAAACATGCACCTCGTCAATGAACAATCCTTTGTTTCCTGTCTCCAAACCAGACAATACATACCATCTAGTTTTGGACTACAGACATTTAAACTCATGTTACAAAACATTTCCAGTACAAAATGCACACAGTGCAGCAGTGATGAATAACATTGTACACAAAAAATATAAAACGACATTAGATATTTCTAACGGTTTCTTCTGTCAAAATATTGCACCAGAAAGCAGGTACTTGACCGCTTTCTCAATTATGGGGACACAGCATCGCTTCTGTCGTCTCCCCCAGGGATTCAAGAATAGTCCAGGGTTATTTTTCAGCCAGAGTAACAGAGTTGCTACAAACGTATGATGATGAGGCATTATCTTATGTCGATGACATCTATCTAACAGACGATGACTTGGACAGGCACTTGAACAAATTAAACACCATAATACTTGGCTTTGCATCTGAAGGGTATAAATTCAATTTTAAGAAATCGAGAATCGCCCACCTCAACGTCCTTTTTCTAGGATACGAACTGTCAAGTGAAGGCAAATGCCTGGCAGCTAACTTTTTTGAAAAGTGTGTGCTGCTCCAACCTAACCAAATTTTGGAAGAACTTACATTCTAAATTACGCAGAAAGGGTTAAACCTCTCTACGAACTAATCAAACCTGATTTCAAAACTGTTAATTGGACTCAAAAACACACAGAAATGTTGCGTTTAGTGCAAACAGACATGTTAGCAACATCACATTTACAGACATGCGTAAACGTACGCAACCTTGTAATCCGAATCATCCCAGGAAGATGCGGATTCACGTGCTTAACCTTTAATGAAGATGAAAAGGTACCAATAGCTTTTAAATCACACTTGTACACACAAGCTGAAATGAAATTCACTTCTACAGAAAAAATTCTGACAGTTGTTCAAACTGCAGTAGCAAAAGAGAGAGCCCTCGCACAGGGAAAACGCATAATGGTTGTTACTCCTGTACCTGCCTTAGAGGCAGTGACAAAAGCAAGCATTCCAAATGCAAAGGCTTTACATCCGAGAAGGATACAATGGGTTAACTCTCTTGCTGCCACAGACGTTGAATACGTTTTTGACCCCTACTTGAAAACTTAAGAACTTCTACAATATGAACAAGAATGTCCTCTGCCCACTGAGATTCTGCCTCTAGAACAGTACAAATGTATAATTTATACAGGCTGATCAGCACAGCCCGCAATTGGGGACAAACAAGCTGATAGTGCTGCGTGCGCGATTGTTAAAGGTCGCTGGCACGATGGTAAATTGCGACCTATGGTCACAAAAACTCAATCTCTAGAAGATTGTACAGCTCAGTGAGCTGAACTACAGGCATTCAAGATGGCGCTTGAAAATACCGATCTCAAATTCCCCACACTCATAGTGTGCGATTCGTATTACTGCATTCAATCTTACAATAAATACTTGCAGAACTGGGTTCAAAACGGTTTCAAAGATGCAAAAGGTGGCACAATCAAGCATAAGTTGCTTTGGGAACAAGTAGTTCAATTACAGAAAGAACTACAAAAGACTCACTTGATTCATATACTGAGTCATCAACGTGATGGCGTTCACGTTGAAGGGAATTCATTGGCTGATGAAGCAGTGAAGGCAGCTGTGCAAACGGCTTCTGTAGCTGCAATCACTTGTTCCAAAACATAAATAGACAGCGAAATAATGCAAGCTGTCACTGCTTCAATAAAGGACAGTGGTAAAACACTACCAAAAGGCTTTTCACTCAAATACTCATATATAACTGATGCAAATAATGTTCCTTTTGCTCGAATCCCTGGAATGGGGGACAGAGTAATTCCAAACATGGAACATAGATTAGGACTAATTTTAGCAGAACTTGAAGGGCTCGCCTCTGCACACGCAGTTGTTTCCACCACAGTGTCATTATTAAAACAGAGATACCGGTGGCCACGCAGGAGGAAACAGACCAGAAACTATGTTTTGGAATGTGAAATCTGCCAAAAGATGAAGGTTTCAACAGTGAAACTTCCTGAGCAGACGCCCCTTTTAATTTCAGATAAACCATGAGCGTGCGTTTACCTTGACCACTGAGGTCCCTTACAGAGGGATGGTAAGTATAAATATATCATGGTCCCAGTGGATTCATGCTCAAGATTCATTTGGATGTGGCCTCAACGCTCGGCTGATGCCCAAACTGTTATAAAATATTTGCAAGTCTTTATCTGCACATACGCAATCGGCATGCTACATTCTGACCAAGGTCCTGCGTTTAGCTCAAAGGCTTACAAGGAGGCCATGGCCAGCTTGGTCATTGCATTGCGGTAATTCTGTAGTGGAAAGAAAGAACCGGGACATAAAGCAAATTTATAACAGCTAGGGTATTAGGCTCGGGTGACGGGTGGGTCAAACATCTAACAAGTGTCCAACATTATAAATTATCTGCCAAGAAATTCTCTGGGTGGAAGCGGTCCATATGAAATCCTTTTTTCGTACTAGAAACCTTGTCGAAGACCTCGATCGTCACACTTCAGTGATAGAACAAAAACCCGTTGATATCAAAGACCGTATGGCTGTTTTGCAGGACTTAAAAGAAAAAAGAAGAAGTCTAAGCAACACATTGCAGAAGCCAACGACCACTGAAGAAAAACCACCTGTCCCAGCAAGGCATGTCTGGATTCCAAAGATTGGGGATCTAGTCAGGGAAAAGATAGCGGATAAGAAGGAATTTGGGCCTTCTTACAAAGAACCAGTACCTGTTTTAGCAATCCACGGATCAAGAACAGTCTTACTGCCACCCCTTGCTGGAAGAAAGAGAACCGGTTTGTGTCAATCGACCTGGTAAAACCACATCATGTGGCCAATAATAAGTATTAGGCCGAGTGGACTCCAAATATGTAGCAGACGACCAAATCTGGCTCCTATCCAAGAGGTTCAAACTGAAAGACTCATCACCTTTGAAGAATCTGCAGTAAGAAAAGAAGGACTATGCAATAAAGCCATGGAACTTGTGCCTCTTGAGACCCAAATAACAGTTCGTCAAGACACTCCTGTTTACACTGATATAATATCTGACTATACTAATATGACAAAAGATCCGGTAAATCCAGTGATTTCAAGTAATCCTGATGCAATCCCTACAATTGACAGAATTGACTCTGGCTATTTCATCAACTTTGAAACATTTTCTAAGGATCCCAGTGAGCCTGAAACAACGCCAGCTAATAAAACCTTTAAAGAACAAGTAACAGAACTTTTTCATCAACTTGAAAAAAGTGATCTGGTTTCACCATGGATTGAATTTTGGATTGTGTAAGGCGTATTTTCCCTCGTACTTTGGCTGACTCTTGTACTATCTTTGGGAATGCTAATACATGGAAAATATAGTAAAATGGACATAGCAAGCAAAAACATCAACTTGCAACTTATTCCACACAAATCATCTCATCATGAACGAAGAGACTTGACATCAGTGAACATCAAAGCCGTTCCTATACCTGGTGGTATAGCTTGGGACAGAACTGATTATGACATTTAAGGTCCTGCAGAGCTGTTGAAGATTCCACATCAACTCAAGGTAACCTTGAGTGACTTTGTTTCACCCAGCACATTTTATGATGATCGCGACCTTGAGACTGTTAATAATATGATGTCAGACTTAGAAATGTCAGCAAAATTTATAAAACATGAATACTTAGAAGGTTAATCAGATTATGAACAAATGTACTGTTATAATCACTATGGTCGTCATTATTTGCACAAATCTGCAAACCCTAGAAATGTTATACTTTCAATCAATGGGAACATTGTCCAACGCCACCAAAGGGTAGCTCAAAAATATTCTATGAAAAATGCCCATACTTTTCAGGTTTTAATGTCTCAAATCCAAAACATTTCACTTTAAAAAGGTTAATAAGACAGGAATGAAAAGTATGTTGACTAACACTAAGCACATTTATTCTGTGGCCTTTTATGCTCAGCTGTCTACATTAGGCATTGACTTTTGGAAAGACAACATTGAGACAAAAACTGTCTGGGGCATAAAAAACTGGCAGGTGCAAGGTTTAGAAGCCCTGTTCAGAGCCTTATACCAGAACAAATAATATTTTTGAATAACACTGTGCAACAGACATCCTGTCTTGGCCTGGCCAAGATAAAAGATTTAAACAAACTCTCCATACCTATACCTACAGCTAATAATAAGAACACTACAGAGGGGGTGGTTGACGTAAAAACAATTTTACTTAAAAACAGAACTGATCCGGATTGTAAAAAAATGGTTAATCTGGCCCACAGACACACACAACTGTCAAGATAGATTCCTGAACAAAACACAAGGGTTCACATTCTCTAGGCCAGATCCAATATATGTCCAAAGACAACATCCAGGGATTGTAACAACATACAGTGTAGGAAAACTGTGCCTTGAGTGGCTGCAAAAATCTACACTAACAGAGGTAAAACAACACTTATCTTAACTTAAAGATGGCGTTGATTTAAGGGACTTCTTACGAGGTCCTGTAAAGCAACATTATAAATGTTTCATATACGCAGGTATATATGCCATTTATAATGAAGCTTGGAGACGACACAAGCATAGACTGCAGAACGAATACGAGAAATTGATCGTATTCATTTAGAGAAATCTCTCTCTGTAGTTGACAATGGGTTAACGACTCTGTCATCCAGAATGTATTCTTTGGACAGCATTGTATCCTCTGCCATAGACATAATGGAACAGGACTTGCTCATGCTTCAGCATGGACAGTCACAATTACGTTCTATAATGCTATTAGGCTGGACGTTACAAAATCTTCATTCTGGAAACGTGCTATGGTTTATAATCAACACCAGTCATTGTTTTCTGTATTTGACCTTACAGATAAACAAATCACTCTGGCACACAGAGGAGCAGACTATACGGTGCTGAGCATTGAAAAACTGGAAAGATTACCATTAACTGTTTCTGAGAAACCAGCAAGAGAATGGATAATACATGCGACAATCACTCTACCTGTGACAATTTTCCACTTTCAATATTGTTTGAAACATATACCAGCAAGCGTGTAATAATAAATATAATAATAATAATTCCTTTATTTAGATATAAAACATATCTTTAAAAGGTCTCACAAATCACATTGTATACAATTTTATAAAGTAAAAGAATGATTAAAAGAGAAGCAGACAATAAAATGTGGCTTAAAGCATGCCAGTTAAAACATTACAATTTGATTATTAGCCCTTCCGGTCTTTGCAAGTTCTATTAGAATGCATATTCAGATTTAGCGGTGAGCAGAGACCTCAGCAGTGTCCATTTTATCTAGGTTACGGTATACTTGCTGAATAAATTTGGCCAAATTTATATTTAAAATAATATTATCTAAAGACAAAGCAGCAGTAATGGCATGCCTACAGGACCGAACCCCCAGCCTGTTCCATTCTGGCTTAAGCAGACGCCTGCGTTGAGAATTAAATGTGGGGCAGAGGCAGACCACGTGCAAAATTGTTTCAGTTGCTAACCCGCATCCTCTGCATGTTGTAGCCTCCTTCTTGCGGCGCCAAGTGGGTAGATTTTGAAGAAAGCGCCAATCTCCCATTTTTAGAGCAATCAGACAGCGCTTTAGATGAAGTGAAAATGTTGTGGAGAGGTAGGCAGCAGGGGTTAGTTGTTTGTAGGAATTGACTACTGCCCAGGAGTGACTACGCTTTGTGACTAGAGCTTTGTCTGCAGCCAGAGATTTCATTCTTACACACTTTTTGATTATATTTTTAAAAACGGTCTGACTGGGGTTAAGGGCCCAGAGTTCGGCAGCTGACATTTGGTGAATATAGTCATTCAAGAGGCGGCCGAATGTTCCCCCTGGGTTGGTCTCATTGATTTCTTTCCAGGTTAGAGATTCTAGTGTACCTGGTTCGGCCTGTCTTAATTTGTGACACAGCTTAAGATAGGTGCCGACATTAGAGGCTTCATAGTTAGTTAGTCCTAGCTCTAATCTAATCTGGGCTGGGGAAGCGGTGCTCGGTAAGTGAAGTGCCTTTCTGTAGATTTTAGTGGTGTGTTTATTTAGGGCAGTATTCATTTTACCTTTAAAGATCTCTATGCCATATGAGAGTGTTGGCCCGATCTTTGCTCTAAGGACTTCTAGTAAGGGGGCAAGGGTTGGGCCTGAAAGTTTCTTTGATAGTTTGGCCACGGATACCCCTAGAGCCGTAGTTTTGGCTGCGATCGCACTGCTTTGCTTTGTGAAACTGCCCCTGGAGTCCAAGTGAACGCCTAAATATTTGTATGATTGGTCAATCGTAAGACTTGTTTTATTGATTGACCAGCCACCGCCACTGTAGCGTTTCTTACCAAATGGTACTATCAGGGTTTTCTCCATATTAATTTCTAGATGGTTATCAAACGTGTATTGCGACAGTGCGTCAAGAAGCCTTTGTAACCCTACTCTAGTAAGGCTAAACAGGGCCAGGTCATCGGCATATAAAAGGTTGCATAATGCCGCACCTCCTATTTTAGGTGGATGGCTATTTACCTTGTCTATGGTACTTGACAGGTCGGCTATAAATAGGTTAAAGAGAAGGGGGGCCAGTACGCATCCCTGTTTGACACCACGTGAGGTCATGATTTTTTGCGAGAGATGCGAGCCGGACCCTAACTTCACTCGAACCCAGGTGTCAGAGTAGAGTTGAATGATTGGGTTCAGTATCTTGTTTGGAATACCCCACTGTGTCAGTTTTTTCCAAAGGGCCGCCCTGGGTACTCTATCAAATGCTGCTTTGAAATCAACAAAGCAGCAAAAGACCAGCCTGCGTGTTAGTAAAGCTTTGTCGATGATAGTGGAAACTGCCAGTAAGTTTGTCATGGTACCTGAATTGGCAAAAAAACCCTGTTTGATTCAGAGGAATCAGATCGTCATCCTTTGTCCATTGCCTCAAATCCTCCAGAATTAGTCCTGCAAAATGTTTCGCCTCTATATCTAGTAGGGCGATTAATCTGTAATTGTTCGGCTTAGCTCGAGATCCAGCTTTGTGAATGGGGTGGATTATTGCGCCCCTCCATGAGTCTGGGATTGTAAATGACCTTAAGGTGTAATTAAAGAGATTTAATAGGACCGTGGACCCGAAGGGGATGTCTGATTTATATAGCCTTTGTGGCAGGCCATTCGGGCCTGGTGTTCCGTCTTGTCTTCCTTTTGTCACTGCTTTGACCACTCGTTCCTCTGTTAGTACAAGTACAGGGTTGGGGCCTGGGGTTGTACTGAGGGCGGTGTTCAATGATACATCAGCTCCATTCCCACGTACCCTCGGTGGTCTGGTGCAGTCGTGATGGTATTGTGCCTGAAAGTGAGCTGTTAAGTATGTTCCCCATTCTGCTTCCTGGATGTTGGCTGAGCCAGATTTTTTTAGGTTCAGGTCGTTGTGGTTAACAAGGGACCAGAATTTCCTTGAGTTTTTTTGCTTGTTTTCCCACACCAATTTTGCCCAATATTGGTTTTCCTGAGCCTGTTTCTCTTGGGAGACTGCCCTCCTAAATGCTTCCCGGGGAATTTTGAAGCCATTCTCAATGCATTGTTCCTTGCTCTCTTTAGTGGTTTTAAGACGGTGGCGGATGCAACTCCTGCTGGTGGTGAGCGATTTGGTCTCTGCGTAGTCGCTGGATATGATTTGATCAAATGAAGGCACAGCTGCGACCATTTCCATATTGGGTTGGCATCTTTGTCGAGGCTGCCTATTGTGAAGTCCTTGCTTGTTTTTAAAACACTCTGGCTGTTGGATTCATTCCATTTGAGGCGCTTTGTTTTCAGCTCTTTTACAGCAGTGGGCTTTTTTGGAATTCCTGAGTTCTGGAACTGTACGAACTATGCTGTACTGTACTGTGCTGGACTGTGCGTAGGCCGAGCGTTGTGTGGCTGTCTTCAAGTGTGGCACCCCCCTGCTCGCCCCGTCCCTCCTCCTGCACTAGGACCCCCTGCCCCGCCCCCACCCGCTGACACCACCACCTCTCCACCACCACCGGAGTCCGAGGTAGCTTGAGCAGTGTACTGGGTGAAAGCGGAGCCAGCAGGGTCTGAGCGGGACAGTCAGGGCCTGGGCTGGGTTCTGGGATGGGAGGCAAGGGGAGCAGCCCCAGAGCTGGTGGGTTCCCGTGACCGGCCAGATAGTGAGCAGGGAGTGAAGGGTGACTAGAGGGCGTGGGCGGTGGAAGGCCGGAGCGCCGGCCTGAACCCCAGTGAGAGCAACAGGGGCACAGCAAGCCATGAGGCACGAAGGCTACAGGAGCAGGCAGAGTGATGAACTGGGGGAGGGACTCAGGATCTCTTAGGGCTCTTCCGTGCTTGAACTATAAGTACGAACACCGAACGAACGCCGGGCAATCAATGCGTCAGGGGGAGCGGGGGGGGACCTGAGAGAAACCGGCCGCTCACCGGAGTGAACGGCGGTGATGGATGCGGGATGTAGCCTCTCTCTCAGTCAGACCCCGTCAGACCTGCGCCCCCCCTCGCATGCACCGGGTGTCTTACCGTGAGTCTTCCCGCGGATTTCTCCAGTCTCACCATCAGCCTCACTGCCTCTGCCTCACTGTGCCCCTCGCCTTTCGCCAAAGCCTGCAGCGCGTTCCCAGCTCCTCACCGGCTCACAGCACGGCAGTCCCCGCACACCGAGCCGCCGCCACCAACAGCCCCTCCCCTCACTGCGTTGCCACGCCTACCCGACAAGCCTGGTAGCCACGCTAGTGGGACGCGGCCAATAATCAACCAGCACACGGACAAATTGAGTTTAGCAATGAGGGGTACAGCCAGTGTGTATGAAAGGTTGGGTAAAGAATACGTAGTCAACCTGGGTATTACCATACACACACAGATGTTGGAGTAGGGGAAAAGAGGTATTTCTTAGTATTACAAACTGCAAAAGCGCACTGAGTGGTACACTTTTATGTCAGGGTATTAACTTACACGGAGCCTGCGACGGTTCTTCTAACAACTTATCCTGCCACTTGCAAGGTTCTCCAGCCACGGTGATAGATCCAATTTTTAGGCAGCTTTCCAATGAGAGCTACATAATGTTGAATGATCACAGCTGTTGTGGAATGATGCCAGGTATACACTATCTCGAAACTGTGTCAGCCAGGGTCACTTGCTGTATGCAAGTATTGTTTCTTAAAACTAAGACAGACGGGGAGTCGCCGTTATGGCCTTCACTGAACATCTCTTCTATTCAAATTGATACTTTAAGCAGAATGAAAGCCATTCTTTTACAAAATACTGTGCGACTGACCTCATCCAAAGAGACGTATGAACTACAAATTGCAAGGTCCTCTGCAGAGATACATGCCCTATTATCAACAAACTGCCCCATACATTTTGCAGAAATGTTAGGTCGTATCTTAAACATGTCTGATACCAGTGGTATTGTACATGTATTTAAGACAGTTTTTTCTGGACTGTTAGCACCTTTTGAAGCAGTCCTCTGCATTTTTCCAAACTTTGTGCACTCTGTGTTCGGCGGCCTGCCTCTCATTTTGGGACTCGTAGCAGGAATACTGTTTTTGTTCCTTCTGCTCTGATATGGCAAGTCCAGTCACCAGCGACACCCAGATTACCATAGAGAACACTCTCCTGGCAATGAAGTGTCATGAGCGCATGATACAGATCTTAGGCTTGGCTCGTTTGAGGGATCTGAATACCACGTGGTTCCTAACATTCAGACCAATCTGGCAAGATTGCATCTTACCTGTTCTACGATGCCTGCTATGTGGAGAAGAATGTGTGATAGACATCTGTCTAACACTTCCATCAGCACTGCCAACGGATGTTGATACTTTGCTTGGTTCGGTAATGGCTCATGCATTGTGTTGTCCCCAACGGTTACCAATACTGATGACGGCATTCATTGAGGTCTCACAGACGCAAACTACTGACGGTGAGATATGTGGATCAACAGGCACACAGGTACCATCACCATCTACTGCGAACATTGCTAATGCAGCTGACGCTGACGGCGATGCTTCTCATCTATGTACGATTGATCTACTTAACGAGGCAGTCCAACTTTCACCTACTGTGATAGACGAATTCTTTGCCAGCCTAGAAGATTTAACGTTTTCTCCTAACAACAAGAATGACTTTTGAAAGTTAGCACACAGCATTCTAGGAACTCTGAATCCGACCTTCACTTTTCAAAACAAAACTTCTAGTTTTGGAACTCTATTTTTTCTACGATTTGATTAGATATGACTTTTTCCAAAATTGAACTTTTTTTTTGCACAAAGTAATCTGCTTAAAGTAGAACTATTCTTAGAGAACAAGAATTCTTTGACACACTTCCAAAATGACAATATTTGATCTTGTCCCCAACAAAAACAGTTTATATATTCTGCTATGGAATGGTCTCGACCTTTTCTTCTGAACTTAAGAGTCATTTCATGAATGTAATTTCGTGATTAATTTGGATAGCAGTTCAAATGTCATACTATATGCTTTGAATGAAACCATCGCTTTTAAAAATGCATGCAGCGCAAATGCTCATTTTTCGTGTGCTACCTTTTCAAATGCATTTTGTGTATTTTGGGTGTGATTGTAAACACATGCTTTAGATATGTTTCAAATGCTTAGAATTTAGTAATGTCGAACATAATAAAGTGGAGTGGGTGTTGTATAGCATTTTAGGACCCTAGTGTAATTTTCCCGATTCATGCCCTTATATAGGTATAATTCAATTGCCCTTATATAGGCATAGAAATCACAACCATATTTAGACATGGCCCATGCAGTCCAAATACAGGGATGGATATTTCCACTAGTTCCAAAAAGCCACAACGATTTCTTGGAAAACTCTGCTTAAGCAGGCAGGGACATCCCCTTTCTTGAATATTGATTTGTCCTAGAAATCATGGCGTTTTCACAGAAAAACTATTCCATTGGGGTTCTTTGATGACGTTATTATGTCCGACTTTACGTCAAACCAGGCACCTTCAAGGTATAAATATGCCCACACTTGCCCAGCAAACACACGGTGGCTTGGAGCAGTTCGATTATATACCTGCCCGACGCAGCTCGCTACAGCAAGTGCCGAAGGAAGCTGACACTCCAGCTGATACATTGACAGAGAGGCTGCCTTTCTCTCGCTGAGAATCCAGCTCCAGTGTTTCCAAGCTCCCCTCGCGGGGTGTTGGGAAATCAAATTCCGAAGATACCAGACCTCCTTCATTCTAAACCAAGGTACGGAGCTGATTAGACCCTAAGAGAAATCTTGGATAGATTCTTGGAAAAGAATACTAAACCTATGCTATACCTCACTTACTTCTTCCCTCGTACTAGACTTAGGTTAGGTACATTGGGGTAGGGGTATTTTAGAAGCACCAGTTGAGTACTTTTAGTCTTTGTTATTTGTGTATGTATTTCATGGCTCAGAAACCATACCATGCTTTTACGGTATTATTTTATAATACTCTTCTTGCTGTACGTATTATACTTAACAGCCAGTATTACGATTGTAGCAGTTCATTTCTTTTGCATGAGAAAGAAGACTGTTCAATAAACCTTTTATTGAAAACGCCTGTCTCTCTATTTCTCTGCACCTCTGATGAAACGAAGCATGCACGATTGACTGAGTGAAATATTTATCTATTGTTTCCACGACTCTGAAGATACGCTTTATTCTTGGGAAACAAATCATGTCATGTTTATGCGGTTGTCAGAAACGAATCCCTTCTTGTTTATTCAAGAAAGTTTCTAGTGACCCCTGAGCTAGCTGGCACTCACAATTAAGTCTAATATATTTGATAGAGACCTAGTCGACCTAATTCCTACGTCAATTCTATAGGATATATTATTCGAATGCGCAGATCCTATTGGGAATATAGGAACTACACTACAGCTTTATGATCTCAAACTCCAAGCAGACTTGAGCTGGTGACACAAATCTTGGTAAAAGAAGTAACATCTTGAAAGTGTTTGTAATTCTTTCATCAAGAGTGTTTGCCTCCCTCTGGGAGAGCTTCACACCAGAGCTGACTGAGATCAGCTTCACCGCTAGAACCTTCATGTATGGGGTCGATAATGGGGCCCTTGAAGGTTTGATACAGAAAGATAAGAGCTGAAGTCCTGGCAATGCCTCTGCAGTGAGCCGCAGGGGTCAATAATCACCCACAGATATTTGGACCCCCCCAACCCTCTCAACCGGGCTGTTGTTTAGGAGCCAGGTGTGTCGATTATCATTGTTTTGGATTCATGTAAATTGACTTATAGTTTGTTGAGGGTGGTGTATGCATGTACCTTCTTGAGGACCCTTGAAGCCCCATCTGCTTTTTATTTACACAGGACACATTTTCCTTAAGAAGTCCTGCAGTCATTAAGAGTCCATTGCATCCCTCGGACCCGAGGGCCAGAGAGAGCTGGACATTGAGTGGAAAGTCTAGCTTGTAAACTGAGGTGTGACCAGGACATTGACATTGATTGACATTGATTGACAGTTTGCCCTTCAATAAATCACTTAAAAATCATGGTTTCAATTGCCCAACTATAGCACAACTGCCAGCATGCAATGACTAAAACAGTCCCCAATCACTGTCAGATCTGAAGATAAGCCGGTGCCAAAGTCACACATGCCTGTAGAGGGCAGAAGAGGAGGAGAAAGCCAAGCTGGCTAAGTAAACAAAATGTATGTTAACAAGGGTGGGCTAATGGGGAGCCCATAGGAAGTCTACGAGGAAGACCTCTAACGGAGGGAGCGTCTGAATCTGTTGTAGGACTCACTGTCTCATTTAGACTTTGGTAGATGAGGTACTTAGGACCCGATTAGGATGGCGGGCGAACTTATGTCCACCTGCCATCCTATCTGAAACAGGACTGCCCGACTAGCCGTCGGTTCTGCGATAGGGATTATCATCCGACCGCCTGCAAGGTGGTTGCATCGTGTATTCTTTGAGCTGGGGTGGGTGCTGCTGGCTGCAGCACCCGCCGCAAAGCAAAAAACGCACTTTGAACATATCCCATGGCACATGGTGCAGGGATATGCGGTGGGCAAGATAGGTGCCCCCCAGTGCCCACAGCTTAGGGACAGCGGGGAAAGGTGGCCCGCCATAAACAGGCAGGCGGAAAGGGACTTCGTAATCCCTGATAGGCACCGCCACCATTGTAGGGAATGCGAGGCCCTCCACTGCACCAGCGGGCTCAAGGAGCCAATCGGATGCGTGGCGGTCGGGCTTTCTGCCCGCCAAGCTTCTGCCCACCATTATAATATGGCGGACAGAAAATATGCAAATGATGGCGGTGAGACCGCCATTGACAGGCTGTTGGTAGTAGTCTCACCGTCATCATAATAGGGCCCTTAGTCACAAATGTGGCGGATATACCGCACTACAGGCTGTAATGCACTTGTGATACGGCGGGTGGAATACCCGTATCCTTTCCGTCAAACTCTCAATCGGGCCCAAACACCACAATTCGACTTGTAGAACAGCTTGTAGGACTGAAAGGTCAATAGGGCTTTAAAGCTGTAGACGAGTCTAAAAGAATCAGAGCAGCAACACGGCTGATGTTCATCCAGGATATCAAAAAGTAATTTACCTGCCCTCAAGGAGAAAGCCCTGGCATATAGAACTAATTCTGGTAGGCATAACCCCCCTTATTCTTTTTCCTTCGTAGCTTTTTCCACTGAAGAGATCTTAAACTTTTTTCATTAAAAGCCATAGGGATGTTCTGTAGTAAGAAAATTAACTTGGGCAAAAAAATCATTTATTAAATTTACTCTGCCTTTCATAGTTAGTGGCAGATTCGCCCATACTGTAAAGGAGTTTTCTATTTAATTAGTAATCTTTAGAAGATTTAATTCTGGAATCTCACCAATATTCTGGGATATTAACCGCTCCCAGGCTCATGACGAACTCAGCTCCTCATTAGCCACGGTGGCCGTGTGCTCATGACGAGCTGAGCTCGTCATAACGGCCAGAACGCTCGCACGCGGGGCTAATTCCCCCGCTGTGCTGAACGTTCTACAGTAACGGGTGTGGCCATGACGAGCTCAGCTTGTCATGAGCACACGGCTACTGTGGCTCATGACGAGCTGAGCTCGTCACGAGCGCCGGGGCGTTGTGCGTGTCCCCCGCGCCCCAGCACAGCGGGGGAATTACACCAGCGGCAAACGGGTTAATATACCCAAGTATCTAATCACCCTCTTTATCGGGTACACACAAGTACTCAAATTCCATACCATACAGTCAGTTTTTGTGGCGTTAATTTCATATCCTGAAATATTCCTGAACTTTCTAGCTTCATCATATATCAATGGGATTGAGATATTTGGGTCTGGAGTAAAAACCATTAAATCATCAGCGTATAACGCCACCTTTTTATCCCATCCCTTAAAACTGAAAGATTGTATATCTGGGTTTCGTCTAATTTTCTCAGCTAGAGGTTCGATGTATAGGTTAAAAAGCATAGGCGAAAAGGGGCACCCCTGCCTAGTGCCTCTTTGAATCTTGACAGGAGCAGATAGATTCCCAATTACTAAAATTCCTGCCATTGGTGTTTTATATAGAAAAGAGACAGATCTACAAAAGTTTTTACCTAAGTTGTATTTTTTTTTTGTATAAATTGTAAGTAAACCCAATTGACTGTCAAAGCCTTTTGTAGCGTCTATCTCTATTATGGCTAAAGGGAGTTTTTATAAGGTAGCTATATCTAATGCTCCTATCAAGTTATATATAAGTTCAAATATTCCACTTTGTTTAACGAATCCCTTTTTGGTCCCTATGCAGAAGACACTCCGTTACCCCATTCAAGCTCTCTGCCAATATTATCACATAGATTTTGTAATCATTACTGAGCAGAGAGATGGGTCAATAGGAATTACAGGATCTTGGTGATTTAAAGGGCTTAAGAATTAGGGAAACCGTAGCTGTATTCCATGTCGGAGGAATGTCTCCTCCCTTTTCAAATCATTGGCAAATAGTAACGTCAAAACTGGGGTGAGAACTTCTCTTAGAACTTTATATAATTCCAGAGGTAGCCTATCCGGGCATGCAGCTTTCCCGGATTTACCTGAATTAATGATTTTCCTAATATCAGACTCCGAGATAGGTGAATCCATATTCTGTGATTTATCATCGGGAATCTTTTTAATGGAAGTGTGGCCCAGCCAGTCTTCTATCTCTTCTATTTGAACAGTCCGATCTTCACGGTATACTTCTTCAAAATGAGATTGAAAAGCCTTTTCAATTTCATCTGGGGAATCAAGTGTAACTCCTGGAAAGGAAGAATTCAGCTCCCTAATTATTCCTCTGGCCAGATCTTGTTTAGTCTTCCATGCCAGGAGTTTCCCACAATTGTCTCCATATTCAAAGTGAGCTAGTTTACTAGCTGCCCATTTTCTTTTCAGTCTTGAATCGAGAATTGCTGCCAAGTCTGATCTCAATGATTGTACCCTAGTCAGCATGTTATTGTCTAGCAGAGTGGCCTGGTGTGAGTTGATGTAATTCTCACTTGCTTGTATTTTTTTTTCTATTCCCTCGATTTCCCCTTTATATTTTTGTTGTCTAACAAACTGTATGGATGTAATTAAATCCCATAGGAAACATTTATATGCATCCCAAATGATATGTATCGGGGCACTACCCAAATTTGTTTGAAAACAGGCCTCTGTTTCTGATCTTAATTTCTCAATTAATTTGTCCTCCAGAAAGATGGCATGCTCTACCGTCCATCTTCTGGGGCTTAACCTAACTGGAATGTTAAGCGTTAGAGACAGCTAAGTGATCCGAAAGATGTTCCCCTACATGGCTAACGACCTGAACCTATTTCTTTAGCAATAGATTCAACAAAAAAAAGTCTATCCTAGATTTATGATTGTATTTTTTATTATGGAAAGTATATCCTCTTTTCTTGCCCATCTTATTTCTCCACACATCATACCATGCAAGTTGTTTCATTGTGTTTCTAATCATGGCCGCCGTTTTATGGTTTACAATGGCTCTACTACTCTGTGATTTATCGAGAGTCGGGTCCAGGACAGCATTGAAATCACCAGCCAGGATTAACGGATCTGTGTATTTCAATAACTCAGGCAACAGACCGGGAAAAGGTCCTGGGTCATTCGTATTTGGTCGGTAATATCCTGCCACTGTAAACTTGGATGTATGATATTTAATCCCAGCAATCACCCATCTCCCCATTTTATCAACCGTACAATACTCAAGAAACATAGCAGATTTTGTTTTAATTATAGCAACTCCCTCAGTAGGGTGTTGCTAAGAAGGTCAAACAACACTTTGAATCCATTTTCTGGATTTACAAAGAGATCTCAACTCATTCTCCAACAAATGTATCTCTTGCAGAATAAGGATCTGCTCTAGTACGTCTCTTAAGTATTGAAATATTTTTTCCATTCTATATTTTGACCTCAAACCATTGAGATTCCAGGAGAGCACATTCAACCTAAAATTCTGATCAACCGTAGGGCAGGCCATTCCTTTGATCACTAGTCCTTCTAGAACTTTCTATTATGATGAATTGGCGATTTGGACCTAAACTATTTGTTTTGATTTTTTCCCACTGCTCCGCACCCAGTGCCCCCCCACCCTCTCTCATCTGCCTCCCCCCGAAGAACCCCCCTTTACATCCTCCATGGCCACAACCTAGGCCTATGGGGCACCTCTTCTTAGGTCGGGAGCATAATTATTTAAATTCTTGCATTCATCCATAACCTAGGTTTTATTCTTTTTGATTTCCTTGCTCACACCCTGAGATGCACTGTAAAAAGGACTCAGCCTCTTCAACTCTACTAAAAATCCTCATGCTGTTATTGTGCATTACTTTCAATGAGGTTGGGAATTTTAGTTGTGCAGTAGCACCCACTTTTTTGAATGGTTCCAACAATTTACCCAACTCCCATTTCCTTGAAGCCGTGATTGCAGAGACATCGGATCTAATCTGAAATGTTATATCATCTACAATCAAAGAATTTAATTTTAGTGCCTTATTAAGAATTTCCTCTCTCAGAGTGTACGTCAAAAAATGCACTAACATTTTCCTTGGCCTTGTTTTGTTAGGGTTGAGCCTGAAAGGGTCCCTATGTACTCTCTGCATATCCACCATTAAAGCCTCCTCTGAGCACTAAATATGTGTTGCTTTCTTTATCAATTTTGCTACGTACTCTTTTATTCTACTTCTTTCTACTCCTTCCAGAACTTTGAGTAAACGCATGTTGTTTCTCCTCGGCAAATTTTCTAATGATTCTAGCTTGTCTTGTGTCCCTAGATCTCTTCCCTTTAAAGCCACTATGGTCTTTTTATTTTCTTCCACCTGGTTCGTTAGCTGAGCTATAGATAGTTCTAGAGCCATTGTTCTAGTAGCGAGCAAATCAATTTTAGCTTCTAACTTTTCACATGAGTTTTTTATGTCCACTTGATTGCCCTCCAAGGTAGCAAATCTCTTTTTCATTTCTTTAACAATGGCTTGTAACATATCACACATAGAGCTTGACAGAATTTTATTTTCCGAATTCCAAGAATCTTCATTTATTGTTCCGGAGACTTGAGTACTGACACTGACACTGTCATGTAGTTCCTTATTAATTTGGAGTTGCTCTTGAAGGTAATTCTTTTTTTGATCGAGAGTCAGTGTAGGTCTCTCAGGTGACAGGTGATTTGGCTGCAACGGGTGATGTTTAGCATGAGTCGGGCGGAGGCATTCTGGATGTTCTGTAGTTTCTTAAGGAGCTGTTTGGTGCTACCTGCGTAGTGTTTTGCTGTAGTCCAGTCTGCTGCTGACGAGTGCATGAGTGACTGTTTTCCTGGACATAGGGGTGATCCACTTGAAAAATTTCCAAAGCATTCAGCGCATGTCAGATGGGAGAAATATCTCTGGCTGCAGTTTATCAATCCATAGTGGACCCCAGGCTTAAAACCAGCACAGAAAACCTTAACTGTCGGAAACTTCAGAACACAGTTAGAAAAATAGCAAAAACCTGTAATGAATTTTCGGACAGAATGAATGAGGCAGAGGTGAGAATATCAACCTTAGAAGACGAGGTAACAGCACAAAAGACCACCATCAATGCTATGACCTCTAAGAGAGATGACACTTAAATGAAGATAGTGGATTTAGAGAACTGCCTATGCCGCAATAACCTTAGCGTGCTAAGTATTCTGGAAGGCTCCAAAGGGTCAGATGTGCGAACATTTGTGATTGAATTTTTTAATGAAGCCTTCCGTGAACTAACAATGTGGAACTGGTCTATTGAGATTCAAAGGGCCCACAGATTCCCGTTCAGAATACTGCCAGCTAAGAGGCCTCAAACCGAGATTAAGCCAAGGGCCATTCTGATCTCTTTAAACAACTTTTTAGCACGTCAGGCCTTGTACGACCTGGCCCGACCAGACAAGAAGCGGCATGGAAAAGAGATCCAGTTCTTCCTAAAGCCCGATTTCTGTCATCTTACGGTCGAGAAGAGGTGGCTACTACGACAACTCATAACTCCATTTCAGAAAAAGGGGGCACAGTCTTTTCTGCTTAACCCAGCCACATTAAAAGTAGTCAGCAAAGTCCATACAAGATTTTTCACGTCAGAAATTCATAAAGGCCTACTTGAGGTACCACGCTTTAAGAAAAAACGACAGGGAGGCAGTAGTTTTCACTTTATAGCAGCCACCCTGTGGAACTCCCTGCCGCTAGCTCTCAAACAGAGTAAGGACCTTCTTAACTTTAGAAAGGCATTTAAGACTCACCTCTTCAAACAGGCATATCTGAAATAGAGACTTCTGTTGATTTACCCCTTGTTATGTTGTTTTTTTAATCTCTTTCCAGCGCCAAGAAGCTCTTGGGCGTATGTGCGCTTTATAAAAAAAAAAAAAAAAGCCAAAGATTGCCTAGATTCTATCTGATTAACTTAAAAAATGGGACTGTCAGATGGTATTGGCCTGAGACTGTATAATATGTGACAACATAATAGCATATGGATATGTAAATACTGGGGCCCACATTATTGGGCAACAGAAATGGGTCAAGCTCCAATCCCTTCATCATCGGCAAAGATGCTTGGCATCACCTTAAACAGCGACCTCTCTCTTAAAATGCAACTAGGCCAGGTGGTCTCCAAGTGCCTCTTCCAAATGAGAAAAATCCGGAAGGTTCGCCACCTTCTGACCCACGAAGCCCTGATACAGGTGGTGATCGCAACTGTGATCTCTCACATAGACTACGCTAACTCGATATATTTGGGCCTTCCCCAGTTCCTTCTGAAACGACTTCAGATGGTGCAGAATCAGGCAGCAAGACTGATTTTAAACCAGCCTAGATGGCATTCTGCCACCCCCCTTCTGAAAACACTTCACTGGCTCCCGGTCGCCCAACGCTGTACCTTCAAAGTCAGTTGCATGATCTTTAAAGCGCTCTACTGCAAAAGCCCTAATTTCATCACAAAACTCATTATAAAGTATGCCCCGTCCCGAAGCCTTCGCTCGGCCCACCAATGCCTTCTACAAATTCCATCCTTTAAACGTAAACGCTCGGGCGGCTGCAGATTTGGCACTTTGGCACCTCGTCTGTGGAATGCCCTCCCCCTTGAAATCCGGCTATGCCCCAACCTCATGTCATTCAGGAAATCCCTAAAGACCTGGCTTTACCAACAAGCATACTACTAAATCTGCAGGCTTCCAACTCTGACTGTTCTCTATCTCTACAGCGCCAGGAAACCAACCGGTGTCAGTGCGCTATACAAACCATTGTTAACATAACATAACATAACATAACATATGTCCACTTTGGGGGAAAATAACCATTGAAGTTAGAAGAAGGGGAGACACAGAAGTGCAAGTCTCTCTCCATCATAAGGGCCATTGGCCCTTTTGCCTATGTAGAGGGAAATGGGTGAGGAGGGAGGAGGGGCTAGCTTGGGACACAGGGGGTGGGCACAGAGATGGGTGAGGGGGGGTAAAGCTGGGTATAGAGGTAGGGGGGATTGGGTAGGGAGCTGGAGTGTTACAATGGAGGGGGGAGTCAAGCAGAGGGGGGCAAGGGGGGAAGATAAGCAAGAAATCAGAGGTATCTGTCTTTATTGGAAATAGTAAAATGGAGGCACGAGATCTGCATTGGCCAGATAAGGGATATAATAGTATAAAATAGGAATACATGTAGTATCTATTCATCTAATGTTGGGGGTCTAAATGATAGGAAAAAACGGGAAAAGGTATTTGAGATACTTAGAACACTGAGCCCAGGCCGAATATGTTTGCAAGAAACTCATATCCCATGGCGAAACAAGAGTCTCTTAGAGATTAGGGGCTACTGCTTGGTGGCATGCTCTTCTCAGGATACTATGACCAGAGGGGTCGCGATATATACCAGACAACGGGACGGGACGGCAGTATAATCAGCCTCAGCTAAGTGGGGGCGAGAGGCAATAGCAGAACTGTCAAATGGGTTAACAGTTGTGAATGTCTGCAGCTCTAATTTAGATGATGATGGTATTTGGAATGCACTAGAAATGGAATTCGCTAATTGGTCCCAACGGCTGATAGTATGTGGTGACTTTAATATCCACCAGGGTGTGATCAACAGCTAGAAGCAAATATATGTAGGAAGGAAGGAGAAGGAATATAGAGTAATTGGATCATTTAAAGCTGCCCATGGCCTGTGTGATGTATGGGCAGAAAAACAACGTAAGGATCCAGATTTTACATACTTTTATCACCCGCACAGGAAATTTGTATGACAGGACTACTTCCTTGCTTTCCATTTATTGGCAGGCAATCTAGATATTACAAAACTACCCCAATTATATTGCGACCATAACCCCTTGATTTTGGAGCTAAGGGGGAACTTGGAGGTTAGACCAAGGGCTTTATAGTCATTAGATGAACAGCTGTTGTCCGATGAAGAATTCTGTGTATATAGTAAACAATGGATACTGGAATTTTTTGATTGCAACAGATATAGTGTATCTGGCGAGGTGGTGTGGGATACTTTTAAAGCCGCCTTGAGAGGTCAGGTAATAGCGTTTGTAGCTCGCACCTAAAGACAACGCAAAATGTAAATTGATCTATTAATTAGCCAGCTGTCTAAATTAGAGGCAGAAAACCCTCAGATCTTAAACAAGGGGGGTCCTGAGAGATTAGTAGCCGAACAAATGACTAAACTAGCTATAGCTGAATCAGAAATAAAAGAATACTTTCAGACCAAAGTGGCCCAGATATTTCAAGCTTACTGTGGGGAGCCATATGAATAAGGGATGGCCACGGGGTGACTCTTAGCCTTAAAAACTAGGCAGAAACCGTGAGAAACAACATAGCAAAAATTAGAGACAGAAATAACAATTTAGTATCTAGACCACAAGAAATTATTGGGGTATTCAAGGAATTTTACACTAAGTTATATCAATCAGAGGAATGATCGCTTGAATACGATGAAAGAGCAGAGGAACATCCTCTTCTACCAAGATTGGACCTCGAGGCCGCTATAGAACTATAAAGAGAAATAACTATAGAGGAAGTGCAGGAAACATTAGAAACCCTTTCACTGGGAAAAGCTACAGGCTCAGATAAAATTCCCATAGAAGTGTACAGATTATTATTACCTCAAATACTTCCTATAATGCAAGATCTATTTGTGAGCATACAAAACAGAGGGATCCCACCCATCTCGTTGCATGATACGGATGTGGTTGTCTTTCTTAAAAAAGATAAACCTCCAGAACTGCCATCATCGTATCGGCCAATATCGTTTATGAATGTGGATGCAAATGTCTTCTCAAAAATAATGGCCGCCCGATTACAAAAGACCATTGCTGCAATTATATCACCATGGCAACATGGCTTTGTTCCCGGCAGGGGGACCACAGACCATACTGGACGTGTTATCTCAATCTTGGATATCGCAGAGGTAGATGAGGTAGAAATGGCTGTGGTCCTCCTAGATGCGGAGTAGGCCTTTGATCGAGTGGCCTAACGATATTTATGGAGGAATCTGGTAGATAGAGGATTTCCTTCTGGAAATATAAGAGCTCTCCAGGCAATGTACTTTAAACCGCATGCTCAGACTCAAATTATGGGTTATACTTCTAGGATGATGAAGATTGCCAGAGGTACGTGCCAAGGCTATCCCTGCTCTCCTATTTTGTTTGCATTTTATTTAGATCCTTTTATTATTCGTATTTTACACAACCAATTGATTAAACCAGTTACAATACAGATTTATGAGACGAAAATGTTATCTTCTAAATAAAACTAAAACGCAAATTATCTGTTTTTTGAAGTGCTGATTCCAAGACCCTCTAGTAGTTAAGACAGCTACGTATTTAGGGGTCAAAATAACAGAAGACATTAATAAACTTTGGGCGATCAACATTGACCTAGCGTTGCAAATAAAAAATAGCGAGTTGAGACGCATTGATAATCTACATTTTACAATAATCGGTAGAGTAAATGTAATCAAGATGAAGATATTCCCTAAGATTTTGTATTTAATATGGGCAATACCACTGGAGCTTACTGCTACTAAAATACACAAAATTGAGGCAACGCTTTCTAAATTTACATGGGGATACCAAAATGTACGTCAAGCCTATAAATATCTGACACTACCTAGAGAGCGGGGAGGATGGGGAGCCCCCAGTATACAGCTTTATTACTGGGCTACGGCCCTGAAACAATTCGGAACCCTATATCATCTTCAAACGGGCGAGACAGAGCAATCCCGAGTATCCACCATATATCAACTTGCCATGGGGGGGTGATCCGTGGGATTATTGCAACGACAAAAATACCCAAGGCATAAAAATCATTGTTATAAATGTATCCAGAGCTCGGTAAAGATCTGAAAAAAGTGGGAAAAAACTGTCAAATCAGTAGATATAGTAAGTATACATCACTCTGGCACTCCTATCTTTTGACATTAGCACTATATGATGGAATGGCCAAAAAATGGGAACAGGCGGGGATTACAGTATTGGCAGATCTCTATTCTCATACGGAAAAAAAGTATTATTTAGAACTAGTGTAAGGAGTTGGTATACACAAAAGCTCATGTTTTAAATATCTACAAATTCAAAATCGAATTAAAGGGCTCCCTACAGGTCTTATCAGTATGGATCCGCTCCCTGTATTAAAAACTATGAAAAACCCAGAAAGTAAAATAAAGGATTTCAATCAAGAGCTATTGGTAAAGATCCCTGACGATATCGCTAAAATAGAATCTAAGTGGGCTAGTAAGCTTGTGGATGAGGAAATAGATATTGATATGGTATTAGAGATTGGGACAAAAGTTCTTATGTCAGCCAACCTCAAAGCCCAGCAATATAAAACGGTATATAATCTTTATTATACACCAGCCAAATTTTTTGGGTGGTAGAAGAGGCAGACTGACAAAGGCCCGAGATGCCAAATGGGCCCGGCAGATAGCATACACATGTTCTATTCCTGCGAAAAGATGAACTTGCTAAAAGAGGGTAATGAAAAATGTTGGCTCCAGTTATTAAACAAAGAGATAAAAATTACCTCAACGCTAATGATTTTAGGCTTTGATGCTCGATTAAATTTAATTTTGAGGGTGAGGGATTTTGTGTTTTTAACAATGGTGATAGCATGCTTATTGATTGCCACGGTATGGAAGGACAGTGAACCACCAACTTACTATCAATGGCTGTACAGGCTATTGTATGTAGACCGTCAGGAAATTGTTCTCTATAAGTGTAAAGGGGCAAGGGCCATGAGGAAAAGCAAGAATATATGGGAACCTCTTACAACATGGATGGAAAGAAAGGAGCGACTAGGGATCCGGTAGATATTTATAACTATGGACAAAATAGGATTTGGATATTTGGTAAAAATGATGTATCTATATGGAAACAGCAATTAATATTGTGGTATCCCGGCCAGTATGAAATTTGGAAAAGTGCTACGTGTATGTAAAAAATGTGATAAGATCTGTATGATATCTCTGATCTTAATAAATATAAAAATATTAATTTAAAAAAGCATATGGAGCGTGTGGAAGCAGGACAACAAGACAGCATTGATTCATAGAGAGTGAGGAGTCCTGGATGATGCCAAGGTTGCATGCATGGTTCATGGGTGTGTGGTGGGTTCCGAGGGCCGTGGGCCACCACGAGTCATTGATTCATAGAGCGTGAGGAGTCCTGGATGATGCCAAGGTTGCATGCATGGTCCATGGGTGTGTGGTGGGTTCTGAGTGCCGTGGGCCACCACGAGTCATTGATTCACAGAGAGTGAGGAGTCCTGGATGATGCCAAGGTTGCATGCATGGTCCATGGGTGTGTGAAGGGTTCCGAGTGCCGTGGGCCACCACGAGTCATTGATTCATAGAGTGAGGAGTCCTGGATGATGCCAAGGTTGCCTGCATGGTCCATGGGTGTGTGGTGGGTTCCGAGTGCCGTGGCCCACCACGAGTCATTGATTCACAGAAAGTGAGGAGTCCTGGATGATGCCAAGGTTGCATGCATGGTCCATGGGTGTGTGGTGGGTTCCGAGTGCCGTGGGCCACCACGAGTCATTGATTCATAGAGAGTGAGGAGTCCTGGATGATGCCAAGGTTGCATGCATGGTCCATGAATGTGTGGTGGGTTCCGAGTGCCGTGGGCCACCACGAGTCTTTGATTCATAGAGAGTGAGGAGTCCTGGATGATGCCAAGGTTGCATGCATGGTCCATGGGTGTGTGGTGGGTTCCGAGTGCCGTGGGCCACCACGAGTCTTTGATTCATAGAGAGTGAGGAGTCCTGGATGATGCCAAGGTTGCATGCATGGTCCATGGGTGTGTGGTGGGTCCCGAGTGCCGTGGGCCACCACGAGTCATTGATTCACAGAGAGTGAGGAGTCCTGGATGATGCCAAGGTTGCATGCATGGTCCATGGGTGTGTGGTGGGTTCCGAGTGCCGTGGGCCACCACGAGTCATTGATTCATAGAGCGTGAGGAGTCCTGGATGATGCCAAGATTGCATGCATGGTCCATGGGTGTGTGTGGTGGGTTCCGAGTGCCGTGGGCCACCACGAGTCATTGATTCATAGAGCGTGAGGAGTCCTGGATGATGCCAAGGTTGCATGCATGGTCCATGGGTGTGTGGTGGGTTCCGAGTGCCATGGGCCACCACGAGTCATTGATTCATAGAGCGTGAGGAGTCCTGGATGATGCCAAGGTTGCATGCATGGTCCATGGGTGTGTGTGGTGGGTTCTGAGTGCCGTGGGCCACCACGAGTCATTGATTCATAGAGCGTAAGGAGTCCTGGATGATACCAAGGTTGCATGCATGGTCCATGGGTGTGTGGTGGGTTCAGAGTGCTGTGGGCCACCACAAGTCTTTGACTCATAGAGAGTGAGGAGTCCTGGATAATGCCAAGGTTGCATGCATGGTCCATGGGTGTGTGAAGGGTTCCGAGTGCCGTGGGCCACCACGAGTCATTGATTCATAGTGAGTGAGGAGTCCTGGATGATGCCAAGGTTGCATGCATGGTCCATGGGTGTGTGGTGGGTTCCGAGTGCCGTGGGCCACCATGAGTCATTGATTCACAGAGAGTGAGGATTCCTGGATGATGCCAAGGTTGCATGCATGGTCCATGAATGTGTGGTGGGTTCCGAGTGCCTTGGGCCATCACGAGTCATTGATTCACAGAGAGTGAGGAGTTCTGGATGATGCCAAGGTTGCATGCATGGTCCATGGGTGTGTGGTGGGTTCCGGGTGCCGTGGGCCACCACGAGTCATTGATTCACAGAGAGTGAGGAGTCCTGGATGATGCCAAGGTTGCATGCATGGTCCATGGGTGTATGGTGGGTTCCGAGTGCCGTGGGCCACCACGAGTCTTTGATTCATAGAGAGTGAGGAGTCCTGGATGATGCCAAGGTTGCATGCATGGTCCATGGGTGTGTGGTGGGTTCTGAGTGCCGTGGGCCACCACGAGTCATTAATTCACAGAGAGTGAGGAGTCCTGGATGATGCCAAGGTTGCATGCATGGTCCATGGGTGTGTGAAGGGTTCCGAGTGCCGTGGGCCACCACGAGTCATTGATTCATAGAGTGAGGAGTCCTGGATGATGCCAAGGTTGCCCGCATGGTCCATGGGTGTGTGGTGGGTTCCGAGTGCCGTGGCCCACCACGAGTCATTGATTCACAGAAAGTGAGGAGTCCTGGATGATGCCAAGGTTGCATGCATGGTCCATGGGTGTGTGGTGGGTTCCGAGTGCCGTGGGCCACCACGAGTCATTGATTCATAGAGAGTGAGGAGTCCTGGATGATGCCAAGGTTGCATGCATGGTCCATGAATGTGTGGTGGGTTCCGAGTGCCGTGGGCCACCACGAGTCTT
Organism: Lissotriton vulgaris; assembly: GCF_964263255.1. Lineage (NCBI taxonomy): Eukaryota > Metazoa > Chordata > Amphibia > Caudata > Salamandridae > Lissotriton > Lissotriton vulgaris. Next base: position 49,233,110 of record NC_141685.1, on the reverse strand, counting down.
TGATTAATAGAGAGTGAGGAGTCCTGGATGATGCCAAGGTTGCATGCATGGTCCATGGGTGTGTGGTGGGTCCCGAGTGCCGTGGGCCACCACGAGTCATTGATTCACAGAGAGTGAGGAGTCCTGGATGATGCCAAGGTTGCATGCATGGTCCATGGGTGTGTGGTGGGTTCCGAGTGCCGTGGGCCACCACGAGTCATTGATTCATAGAGCGTGAGGAGTCCTGGATGATGCCAAGATTGCATGCATGGTCCATGGGGGTGTGTGGTGGGTTCCGAGTGCCGTGGGCCACCACGAGTCATTGATTCATAGAGCGTGAGGAGTCCTGGATGATGCCAAGGTTGCATGCATGGTCCATGGGTGTGTGGTGGGTTCCGAGTGCCGTGGGCCACCACGAGTCATTGATTCATAGAGCGTGAGGAGTCCTGGATGATGCCAAGGTTGCATGCATGGTCCATGGGTGTGGGTGGTGGGTTCTGAGTGCCGTGGGCCACCACGAGTCATTGATTCATAGAGCGTAAGGAGTCCTGGATGATACCAAGGTTGCATGCATGGTCCATGGGTGTGTGGTGGGTTCCGAGTGCCGTGGGCCACCACAAGTCTTTGACTCATAGAGAGTGAGGAGTCCTGGATGATGCCAAGGTTGCATGCATGGCCCATGGGTGTGTGAAGGGTTCCGAGTGCCGTGGGCCACCACGAGTCATTGATTCATAGTGAGTGAGGAGTCCTGGATGATGCCATGGTTGCATGCATGGTCCATGGGTGTGTGGTGGGTTCCGAGTGCCGTGGGCCACCACGAGTCATTGATTCACAGAGAGTGAGGATTCCTGGATGATGCCAAGGTTGCATGCATGGTCCATGAATGTGTGGTGGGTTCCGAGTGCCTTGGGCCATCACGAGTCATTGATTCACAGAGAGTGAGGAGTTCTGGATGATGCCAAGGTTGCATGCATGGTCCATGGGTGTGTGGTGGGTTCCGAGTGCCGTGGGCCACCACGAGTCATTGATTCACAGAGAGTGAGGAGTCCTGGATGATGCCAAGGTTGCATGCATGGTCCATGGGTGTATGGTGGGTTCCGAGTGCCGTGGGCCACCACGAATCTTTGATTCATAGAGAGTGAGGAGTCCTGGATGATGCCACAGTTGCATGCATGGTCCATGGGTGTGTGGTGGGTTCTGAGTGCCGTGGGCCACCAAGAGTCTTTGATTCATAGAGAGTGAGGAGTCCTGGATGATGCCAAGGTTGCATGCATGGTCCATGGGTGTGTGGTGGGTTCCGAGTGCCGTGGGCCACCACGAGTCTTTGATTCATAGAGAGTGAGGAGTCCTGGATGATGCCACGGTTGCATGCATGGTCCATGGGTCTGTGGTGGGTTCCGAGTGCCGTGAGCCACCACGAGTCATTGATTCATAGAGAGTGAGGAGTCCTGGATGATGCCATGGTTGCATGCATGGTCCATGGGTGTGTGGTGGGTTCCGAGTGCTGTGGGCCACCACAAGTTATTGATTCATAGAGCGTGAGGAGTCCTGGATGATGCCAAGGTTGCATGCATGGTCCATGGGTGTGTGTGGTGGGTTCTGAGTGCCGTGGGCCACCACGAGTCATTGATTCACAGAGAGTGAGGAGTCCTGGATGATGCCAAGGTTGCATGCATGGTCCATGGGTGTGTGGTGGGTTCCGAGTGCCGTGGGCCACCACGAGTCATTGATTCATAGAGCGTGAGGAATCCTAGATAATGCCAAGATTGCATGCATGATCCATAGGTGTGTGGTGGGTTCCGAGTGCCGTGGGCCACCACGAGTCATTGATTCACAGAGAGTGAGGAGTCCTGGATGATGCCAAGGTTGCATGCATGGTCCATGGGTGTGTGGTGGGTTCCGAGTGCCGTGGGCCACCACGAGTCATTGATTCATAGAGAGTGAGGAGTCCGGGATGATGCCAAGGTTGCATGCATGGTCCATGGGTGTGTGGTGGGTTCCGAGTGCCGTGGGCCACCACAAGTCATTGATTCATAGAGCGTAAGGAGTCCTGGATGATACCAAGGTTGCATGCATGGTCCATGGGTGTGTGGTGGGTTCCGAGTGCCGTGGGCCACCACGAGTCTTTGATTCATAGAGAGTCAGGAGTCCTGGATGATGCCAAGGTTGCATGCATGGTCCATGGGTGTGTGAAGGGTTCCGAGTGCCGTGGGCCACCACGAGTCATTGATTCATAGTTAGTGAGGAGTCCTGGATGATGCCAAGGTTGCATGCATGGTCCATGGGTGTGTGGTGGGTTCCGAGTGCCATGGACACCACGAGTCTTTGATTCATAGAGAGTGAGGAGTCCTGGATGATGCCAAGGTTGCATGCATGGTCCATGGGTGTGTGGTGGGTTCCGAGTGCCGTGACCACCACGAGTCTTTGATTCAGAGAGAGTGAGGAGTCCTGGATGATGCCAAGGTTTCATGCATGGTCCATGGGTGTGTGGTGGGTTCCGAGTGCCGTGGCCATCAAGAGTCTTTGATTCATAGAGAGTGAGGAGTCCGGGATGATGCCAAGGTTGCATGCATGGTCCATGGGTGTGTGGTGGGTTCCGAGTGCCGTGGCCACCACGAGTCATTGATTCACAGAGAGTTAGGAGTCCTGGATGATGCCAAGGTTGCATGCATGGTCCATGGGTGTGTGGTGGGTTCCGAGTGCCGTGGGCCACCACGAGTCATTGATTCACAGAGAGTGAGGAGTCCTGGATGATGCCAAAGTTGCATGCATGGTCCATGGGTGTGTGGTGGGTTCCGTGTGCCGTGGGCCACCACGAGTCATTGATTCACAGAGTTAGGAGTCCTGGATGATGCCAAGGTTGCATGCATGGTCCATGGGTGTGTGGTGGGTTCCATGTGCCGTGGGCCACCACGCGTCATTGATTCATAGAGAGTGAGGAGTCCTGGATGATGCCAAGGTTGCATGCATGGTCCATGGGTGTGTGGTGGGTTCTGCGTGCCGTGGCCACCACGAGTCATTGATTCATAGAGAGTGAGGAGTCCAGGATGATGCCAAGGTTGAATGCATGGTCCGTGGGTGTGTTGGGTTCCGAGTGCCGTGGGCCACCACGAGTCATTGATTCACAGAGAGTGAGCAGTCCTGGATGATGCCAAGGTTGCATGCATGGTCCATGGGTGTGTGGTGGGTTCCGAGTGCCGTGGGCCACCACGAGTCATTGATTCATAGAGAGTGAGGAGTCCTGGATGATGTCAAGGTTGCATGTATGGTCCATGGGTGTGTGGTGGGTTCCGAGTGCCGTGGCCACCACGAGTCATTGATTCATAGAGAGTGAGCAGTCCTGGATGATGCCAAGGTTGCATGCATGGTCCATGGGTGTGTGTTGGGTTCCGTGTGCCGTGGGCCACCACGAGTCATTGATTCACAGAGAGTGAGGAGTCCTGGATGATGCCAAGGTTGCATGCATGGTCCATGGGTGTGTGGTGGGTTCCGAGTGCCGTGGCCACCACGAGTTATTGATTCATAGAGTGAGGAGTACTGGATGATGCCAAGGTTGCTCGCATGGTCCATGGGTGTGTGGTGGGTTCCGAGTGCCGTGGGCCACCACGAGTCATTGATTCATAGAGAGTGAGGAGTCCTGGATGATGCCAAGGTTGAATGCATGGTCCATGGGTGTGTGGTGGGTTCCGAGTGCCGAGGGCCACCACGAGTTGTTCCAAGCACTGGGCTTGGAGTCCAGGATCATGACTTCAGTCTTGTCTGAGTTGAGCTTGAGGCAGCTGTCCTTCATCTAGATGCCGACTGCCTTCAGACCATTGTAGAAGTTGATCTAGGCGGCTGTGGACTTGTCTGAGGGAGAGAATCATCAGGTTGTCATCTGCATAGGAGATGATATTGAGTCTGTGGCTTCTGACGATGGCTGCAACCGAAGCCATGTAGATGCTGAAGAGGATGAGGCTCAGGGGGATCCCTGGGGCACTATGCAGCTTATCTTTGTGGGTTCTGAGTAGAATGGCGAAAGTCTGAGTCTCTGTGTTTTGTCAGTGAGGAAAGAGCGGATCCATTCTCGGGTCTTGTTGTGGATGTCGGTGCCGTGGACTCTTGTGAGGTGGGTGTGATGGGAGACGGAGTGGTCCATGGGTGTGTGGTGGGTTCCGAGTGCCGTGGCCACCACGAGTCATTGATTCATAGAGAGTGAGGAGTCCTGGATGATGCCAAGGTTGCATGCATGGTCCATGGGTGTGTGGTGGGTACCGAGTGCCGTGGCCACCCAGAGTCTTTGATTCATAGAGAGTGAGGAGTCCTGGATGATGCCAAGGTTGCATGCATGGTCCATGGGTGTGTGGTGGGTTCCGAGTGCCGTGGGCCACCACGAGTCTTTGATTCATAGAGAGTGAGGAGTCCTGGATGATGCCAAGGTTGCATGTATGGTTCATGGGTGTGTGGTGGGTTCCGAGTGCCGTGGCCACCACGAGTCATTGATTCATAGAGAGTGAGCAGTCCTGGATGATGCCAAGGTTGCATGCATGCTCCATGGGTGTGTGTTGGGTTCCGTGTGCCGTGGGCCACCACGAGTCATTGATTCACAGAGAGTGAGGAGTCCTGGATGATGCCAAGGTTGCATGCATGGTCCATGGGTGTGTGGTGGGTTCCGAGTGCCGTGGCCACCACGAGTTATTGATTCATAGAGTGAGGAGTCCTGGATGATGCCAAGGTTGCTCGCATGGTCCATGGGTGTGTGGTGGGTTCCGAGTGCCGTGGGCCACCACGAGTCATTGATTCATAGAGAGTGAGGAGTCCTGGATGATGCCAAGGTTGAATGCATGGTCCATGGGTGTGTGGTGGGTTCCGAGTGCCGTGTGCCACCACGAGTTGTTCCAAGCACTGGGCTTGGAGTCCAGGATCAGGACTTCAGTCTTGTCTGAGTTGAGCTTGAGGCAGCTGTCCTTCATCTAGATGGCGACTGCCTTCAGACCATTGTAGAAGTTGATCTAGGCGGCTGTGGACTTGTCAGGGAGAGAATCATCAGGTTGTCATCTGCATAGGAGATGATATTGAGTCTGTGGCTTCTGACGATGGCTGCAACCGAAGCCATGTAGATGCTGAAGAGGATGAGGCTCAGGGGGATCCCTGGGGCACTATGCAGCTTATCCTTGTGGGTTCTGAGTAGAATGGCGAAAGTCTGAGTCTCTGTGTTTTGTCAGTGAGGAAAGAGCGGATCCATTCTCGGGTCTTGTTGAGGATGTCGGCGTCGTGGACTCTTGTGAGGTGGGTGTGATGGGAGACGGAGTCGGAGGCTGCTGAGAGATACAGTAGGATGAGAGCTGCCGTTTTTCCTCGGTTGAGGAGTGTGCGGATGTCATCTGTAGTGGCAAGGAGAGCGGTCTCGGTGCTGTGGCTGCTTCTCTAGCCGACTGGGAGAAGTCTCGGACTGTTTCATTTCTATGAACTCGGAGAGTTGGGTGTTGATGGCCCTCACAATGACTTTGGCTGGGAAGGGGAGCAGAGAGTTGGGTCTGTAGTTCTTGAGGTCCGTCGGGTCTGCAGAGGTTTTCTTCAGCAGGGGGTTGATCTCTGCATGTTTCCAGTCTTCGGGGACCATGGTGGACTCGATTGAGCTGTTGATGGTGTAGCAGAGTTCCGGGCCGATGGAGGTGCCGACTCTGTTAAAGAAGTGGTGAGGGCAGGGATCCGAGGGAGCTTCATTGTGGATGCTCTTCATGATTGAGGGTATCGTCAGAGCTGAGGGTGGCCCAGATGGGCAGGGTCTGCTGAGGTCTGAAGCCGTTAGATGCAATGTTTACGGGGGGGGGGTCTTGGGTTGCAAAGCTGTTGTAGACCTCCTTGATCTTGCTGTGGAAGAAGGTGGGAAGGTTGCCACAGAGGTCTTCAGAGGGGGGAATGTCTGTTGTCTCTGTGCTGGGTTTGTCGAATTCTTTGACCACGGCAAAGAGTTATTTGTTATTATGTGCATTGGCTTTGATGCGTTCCTGTATAGAGGTTTTCTTTGTTGTGCTGATAGGTGGTGTTGTGCAGTGACGGCGGTTTGAAGGCTGCGTGGTCTGCCAAGATCTTGCTGCTCCTCCATTTTTTCTTGAGCCATCTGTAGGCATGCCTGGATTTTTGGAGGGCAGGAGAGAACCAGCTGGCTTTCTTGGAGGGCTGCATGCCTAAGGGTTTTCTGAGGAGAGACAGTGTGTCAGTGCAGTTGGAGATTGAACAGTGGAGGTTGCATGCTGAGGCGTTGGCATCCATGGTATTGGTGGTAGGGTTTTGCTGAGGGAGGTGGTGGACTGGTCTTTTGTGACTTTGCTCCAGCTTCTGTGAGAATGGCAGTGGGCATGGTGGTGTATGGTGGGTTTTGCAAAGGAGAAGTGGATGCAGTGGTGGTTGGTCCAATGTAGTTCGGATGTGTGGCTGATGGAGATGTTCTTGCTTACGGAGAAGATGGAGTAGAGCGTGTGTCCTGCTAAGTGGGTTGCACAGGTGACCAGTTGCTTGAGTCCAATGGTGGTGATGTTCTCCAGTGGGAAGAGGTGTTGTGGTTGAGTAGGTGGTTGAGGTGGAAATTGAGGTCGCCGAGGAGAATGTAGTCTGTTGAGGCGAGAGCGTTGGGAGCGATGAAGGCAGCTATGGCTTTGCAGAAGGGGGCAGGTGGGGTCTATATTCGAGGGAGCCACGTAGGGTGGTTCTGGATCTGGAAATGGAGGTGTTCCAGGTCAGGTGAGTGGTCGTCAGAGCTGGTTGCGAGGCAGAGGATGTTTTTGTGTACGATGGCAATGCCTCCTCCCACCCGGTGGGTGCTGTCATTGTAGATGATTTTGTAGCTATCGGAAATGGAGGTTCAAATGTCTTTGGCTGAGGTTGGGTTCATCTATGTTTCATTGAAGACGGCGATGTTGGAATGGATGGATTTGAGTAGGTACCAGATCTCTATTGCGTGTCTTCTGAGGGAGCAAGTGTTGAGTAGGATGCAGCTGGGGTGGTCGGGTCTGGTTCTCGATAGTCGTGCCGTAGGTGTGTCTGCTGTGCGAAGGTAGTAGAAGGGACAGTTGTGACAGGTGAATAGGCTTGGGTTTCCTTCGGAGATGTGAGATGGGAGCAGGCGGTGGGTGTCCAGGGTTGGGTGCATGGAGGGTGCTGTTTCATAGGGGGCCACAAGAACCAGGATCCCTTGCGGTTGGTGTGGTCTATAAGCAGACAGGAACAGGTGGGCTTGCCTTTGGCGCGGCTGCCATTAAGCAGTGGAAGAGAGGTGGAAGGTGCTGGTCAGCTGGGAGGCGGACAGCCATGCTGGGAGGGGTTGGGCCACAGGGGCAGACAATGGAAAGGGCCGGAAGTGGGAAGGGGCAAAGTGCAAAGGAGGCCGAGAGAATGGAGCAGAAGGAAAAGGGCACAGAAAGGGAGTTAAAACAAGAGAAATAGCACAGAAAGAGAAATGCATTAGAGAAATACCAAAAGTACAGGAAACAGAAAGACAGATAGACAATGCTCACCTTTGGACCACCAGTGATTAGGTGCAGGCAATAGCTTTTGGGGGAGGAGGGCCTCGAACTCATGGCCTGGGCACAGGAGGGCAGATCACTATTAGGCAGAGCTGCACAGCGGGGGACCAACACATGCTGACAAGCTCCTCCATTTAGTAGTGGTGGGGCGGTGCTGGTCAGCTGGGAGGCTGGAAGCTGTGCTTGGAGGGGGTAGGGCCACAGGGGAAGGCAGTGGCAAGGGCAGGAAGTGCAAAGGTGGTGCAGAGATGTGCACAGACGCAAAAGGGAACAGAAGGAGCGATAAAACAAGAGATATAGCACAGAAAGTGAAATACAGTAGAGAAATACAAAAAATACAAGAAACAGAAAGAAATACAGAGAACAGAAAGACAGACAATACTCACCACTGGACCACCAGGGAAGAGGCACCGGTGGGTAAAGGAGGGCCTCGAACTCAGGACCTGGGCACTATTTGGTGGAGCTGAGCGGAGGGGAGCATAACACACTGACAAGGTCAGTGAGGTTGCTCCTTCACCATGCAGCGGCTGCCATTAATTAGTGTTGAAGAGGTAGGAAGCTGCTCTGAGAGGGGGCTGGGCACTGGGGCAGGCAGCAGCGAGGGTGGGAAGCGTGAAGGGGTAGAGAGAATGGCGAAGAAGCAAAAAAGCAAGAGAAATAGCACAGAAAGAGAAATACAAACAAATACAGGAAACAGAAAGAAATATGGAGAACAGAAAGACAGACAAAATTCACCCCTGGACCACCAGAGATGAGGAGCAGTAAGGAGCCTGCCGGGTGGAGGACGGGCTCGAACTCAGGACCTGGGCACAGGAGGGCAGACCACTATTAGATGGAGCTGCTCGTCAGGGGAGAAATGCACGCTAACAAGGTCAGTGAGGTCATAACCTTTTGACCTGTGGCCATCAGCACCTGGACAGCTGGGTTGCAATTGCTGCACCCTATTGACAGCTGACCACTGTAGGGCTTTGCTCACTACAGACTCTATGGAGGGATTTTTACCAGAATTGATGTTGACTTTTCTTGAATGGCACATAAACCCTGGCAGTGAAGGGTGGAGACAGCTATTAGGAAGTACGGATGTGCCCCTGACAGCAAAAATCTTTATAGAGCCTGTATGAAGGTGGAATCTGACTGCATGGTTGCCCCCACTTTTTTTCCTGGTGTTTTGCTGATTTTCGACTTAGTTTGGCTGGGATCCTTCTATTCAGGACCTCAGCCTATCTGCTTTCCCCTTTAAATTGATTCCAGGTACTTTAGGTACACTCCAGATTGGATACTGGGGTACCCTTATAAGTCCCTAGTATATGGTAGCCTATGTACCCAGGGCATAAGTACCCCAGAGGCCTACCAGGAGCTGAAGCATGTATTATGCCAACCCTGGGAAGCCTTCCAAAATTACACAACAGGACTGCTACAGCAGCCCGGGTAAGGTGGTGTATGCATATATCACTATATCTATCCAGATCACTGCACATATAAACCTATCAGTCACCCCTTTGGCAGGCCTTATCAAACCTGAAGGTAGGGTGCTGGGTTTTATGTGAGAGGGTGCCTATGCATGAGCAGAGCCCGTCTGCAGCTTTCGGAACGTTTATTCCGCGGTTGTTTGTGATGCAGCCAACCATATACTCTTAAGTGCATTATAACCTGGCAGTAAATGCTAACTCTAAAACGGCTGCATTTAAACATTTTGTGTTTTGTGTCAAACACCTTGGAATCATACCGCCCCACCAGTCCTGGCAGCGGGGGTATGATTCAACCCTACTAGAGGGAGAAATATGACAGCACTGGAAAAAACAGGTTTCCAGCTTTGCAAAACCCTGGCATCACAAAATGGATACTGCCAGCCACAGACACAAGTCTGCCCTCCTGCTGCTGGACGAAACTCCGGCAGGGGAGGCCTGGACAATAAGTTTCCTGTCACAGGGAGGTTTGACCACCTCCCAGACAGGCTTTAGTGTCTTGGGGCTGGGTGGGTGAACTCTGAGAGTGCTTTGAAGACTGCACTGGGGGCACATTTGGTGTCCCTGTGCATAGTCCAGCTCAAACCAGTTGCCAGGGCTACCAGCCCCTGCTCTGGCGCGAAACTGGACAAAGGATATGGGTGTAGCCACCCCTCTGTCCTGACCCTCCCAAAGGTGGGCCCCCAGAGTTTGTAAGACCCCTTCTTTGGGTATAAAGTAGGAACCGCTGGCTACAGGACTTTAAATTTACCTGTACAAAACTCTGCTACTGAATCCCAGAAATTCTACTATCTACACGACGTTGGATGAACGAAGAATCTCCCTTGGGGTAAAGGAGTTACTCCCCTGCAAGGCAGACACCAAAGATGCATCGGAAGGACTCGGACAATTTTGCAAAACAGGAGGTGGGTTTCCAAGCTTACACAAGGCCGATCCATGCTCTCTGCAAACCAACCTGATATCCAAAGCCCTCGTGGAGACTGTGCAACCCGAACCCCTGGACACCACGACCATTTGCAGCAGCATATGCTTTTTGGTGACCCCTGAGGCTGTGCTTTGGACCCTGAGCAGTGATTCCACCAAAGATTAGAGGCCTACACTCCACGAGTGTCCCTTGGGCTGGTATTTAGTGATTCCTCTCTGGGTCCCTTTGCGATCCCTTGTCCTTTGACTTTCAATGGGCTTTCCTGGTTGCTCCAGACGTGCCCTGACTCTCCACTGTGTGAGGAGTCTATCCAGGACCCCAGCCTAGCTGCTTCCGCTCTAAAATGCTTTCATGTACTTTAGGCACACCACAGATTGAATTTGGGGGTACCCTTAAAAGTCACTAGTATATGGTGTCCTATATACCCAGGGCATAGGTACCACAGAGGCCTCTCAGGGGCTGCAGCATGTATTATGCCACCCCTAGGAGACCATGCAAAATGACACAACAGGTCTGATACAGCAGCCTGTGTAAGGTGGTGCATGCAGCCCGTACTCAGATATAGGTTTCCTATATCTACCTTATCACTACACATGTGAACCTATCAGTCACCCCTATGGCAGGCCTTATCAATCCTGAAGGCAGGGTGCTGGGTTTTGTGTGAGAGGGTGCCCCTGCATGAGCAGAGCCACTCTGCAGCCTTTGAAATCTCTCCTCCAGGGTTGTTAGTCATGCCGCTGAGGCCATATACTCCTCCCAACTGATCGTCAACGTCCCCCGCCGCAGCCACATCACCCCTCACCTGAGAGACCTACACTGGCTCCCCATCGACAAGAGGATCACCTTCAAGCTCCTCACCCACGCACACAAAGTACTCCACAACACTGAACCAGCCTACCTGAGCAGCAGACTCAGCTTCCACACCCCCACCCGCCAGCTCTGCTCCGCCAGCCTCGCTCTCGCCGCTGTCCCCCGCATCCAATGGACGACCTCCGGCAGCAGGTCCTTCTCCTACCTTGCCACCAAGACCTGGAACACCCTCCCCACCCTTCTACGGCAGACCCAAGACCTGCTCGCCTTCAGAAGACTCCTCAATACCTGGCTGTTCGAGCAGTAGCAGCACCCCGTCCCCTCAGCGCCTTGAGACCCTCACGGGTAAGTAGGGTGCTTTACATGTACTCTGATTGATTGATTGATTAAGTGCATTATAACCTTGCGGTAAATGGTAACTTTCAAACGGCTGCATAGAACCATGTCATGTTTGGTGTCAAACACCTTGGAATCATACCTCCCTACCAGTAACTTTTGGGGGAGGTATGATTCCTCCATGGTAGTATTACTAGTGTGGGGCACCAGGCTACTTGGCACCAGCTTTCCTTAACCGTGGCATCACAAAATGGATGCTGCAGTCACAGACACGAGTCTGGCCTCCTTCTGCTGGACAAAACTTTGACAGAGGAGGCCTGGACAATAGGTTTCCTGTCACAGGGAGGTGTAACCACCTCCCAGACAGGCTTTAGTGTATTGGGGCTGGGTGGGTGCACTCCAAGAGTGCTTTGAAGTCTGCACTGGGGGCACATTTGATGTCCCTTTGCATAGCCCAGTTCAACCCTTTTGCAGGGGCTACCAGCCCCTGCTCTTGTGCAAAACTGGACAGAGGAAATGGGTGTAGCCACCCCTCTTTCCAAACCATCCCATAGGTGGGTCCCCAGAGCTTGTCCCACCCCTTACTTGGGTATAAAGTAGGAGCCCCTGAATACAAGACTGTAGATTTACCTGCACAAAACTGTGATACATAAACCTGGAGCTTCGACGATCTACATAACACTAGATGACTGAAGAATCTCCCTTGAGGTAAAGGAGTTACCAACAACGCATTTGACTGGTTTGCATCTCCGAACCTCCTGCCGGACTCCGAATTAATTGCAACACAGGAAGTGGGTTCCCAGACTTCACAGAGTCGGACACGCGCTCCCAGCAAAGCTGAGATCCATAGCCCTCATGCTGACCATGGAACAGGAACCCCTGGATGCTGTGTACATTTGCAAGTGCATATGCTTCTTGGCGATCCTTGAAGATGTGCATTGGGTTACTTGTAACCCAGACTCAGAGCAGCAATTCCACCGAAGAGTGCCATCCTACACTCCACGAGTGTTCCGTGAGCCGGCCCTTTGTGTTTTCGCTTTAGGTACCTTCGCGATCCCTGGTCCGTTGACCTGTGGGTCCCTGAGAAGGCAACTTTAAGTTTCCTTGGGCTTCTCTGGTTGCTCCAGATGTGTCCTGACTCTCCATCACTTGGTGAGTCCCTAGGACCCTGCTGGTCCTCTCCGAAGCATCTTTTCTCCTTCTGCGTGGGTTGCTGTTGCCAAGGCTTGTTGAGTTCAATCCGAGCACCAACACCGCAGCACTCCACATCCTTTGTGGGACAGCTGGAATCCAGCTCCTGGTCATCGTTGACACCTCCTGGACCTCGTGGCTGCAGAGTCAAGCATCACCTTTTTGCACCTGAAGCACCCAACATCGGTGGGCATTCATCTACCGTGTCCCTGGTCACTGGCAAGTGACCCAGACTCTGTCCCCTCTGCTTTCAGGTTCTTTACATCTTCGATCCAGGCTTGCATCACACCAGACACTTTTCTTCTCCACGGCAGCAGCACTTTGCAGCAGGTCGCCATTAAAATTGACAATGATTCCCGACACCATTTGACACCTATGCACCCGGCTTCCCTGGGTGAGGTAACTCGAGTACTGCAGTGCTCCTGTTGGTGTTGGCCCTAGAACCCCCTAAGTCTAAAGTGGTTTGCTCAAAGTTCTTTCCCAAGTGTCCTTGAACTTTAAAATTCCAACTGCCACTTTCCCCATAGAAGCTAACGGCGCTCGCAACTGTGTTCTCACACTGCACGCGTCCCCCGTGGGTCTCCTGTGTCACTACCTTGTGTGGTTCCTTGAGGTCCCGGCGATTCTACAGGCTCCAGGCCTTGTGTCTAGTTAAGTTGTGGTTCTTATACTACTTTCCTAATATATGGTTTGGTCTCCCCCTGGGGCCCATTGTATATTGTGCTATTCACTTAAATTCTATTGTGTTTATATTGTGTACCTGGCTCTGTAATCTCATATAGAGATTACTAGAGAGTGTTTAGTAATAAATACATATATTTATATATTATAACCTGCACAGATGAGCAGCAGCAAAGTCCTCGCCACTTCCACAGCATACACGGACACGGACCAAAAGGTAGGTGCAACTTATTTTATTTTGTGCAGTATGTTGCCATATCGTGTCGGCTTGTCCGAGCCTTGCTCTTATGACCATATAGATATACCTTGTGTGGTTCTCCTTTCATTTAGACATTCTAGAGGTTATAATCTTGTAAACCAAGCTGCTTTACACTCCTTCAAGACTTAGCCTGAAGGCTGCTCTCCACAGCTACCACTAGGATAGCTTTCTATAAAGGTTGTATTTAACCTACCATCAATGAGGGTCGTTTGGACTGGTGCAAGGTCCACACTATAACTAGTGGACAGCATATACCAGGCCAACTTTTCACATTGGTGTGCAGCGGTTGGATTCAAGCCTGCTATTGCTTTACCAGATAATCTCATTGAGTGACTAATTGAAAACCAGTATAGGTACATAGGCACATATACATCAAGAATAGAATACCGTAGGTTCTACTGAACCTAGAGTTTTGTGTCAAGGGTCTAGCACACCCTTTCTCAAACTCAAGAGAGAGTAGATAGGTGCAGACACCACACCACACTAGTATGTCTTCAAGGGATGGGGCCAGTGACCCCAGAGTAACTAAGTATTACCATGTCCCATTCCAAGAACTGAGGAACATGTGTGCATCTAGGAAACTGAAGACAGGGAAAAACCCTGAGGCCCAACACCTCAGAGGTATTGCGTTTAGATGACCTCAGAAAGACCCCAGGGTCTGATGAGACAGGCAGGTTGGGGGGGGGCAGCAGAAGAGGAAAGGCAAGGAGGTGAGAACCTCCAGGAGCTGGACTCTGAAGCGGACCAGGAAGAACATGATGATTCAAACCTGGACAATCCAATTCTCCCTGGGAATGAAGACGAGAGCCCCAGTGGGCCTCTCTTCACCCCTCCAGGAAGAGTTAGCAGTGTACCTCGAAGGTCTAGATCTCTTTCTCAGGAATCGAACCATTCTAGTTCATCTGTAAGGACCTCTGTCTCTCATAGGACCTCAGCCTCCTACAGAAGATACCCTGGGATGCCTTCGGGTGAGCACGCTTTTTTTAAATGCCCCCCCCCAAAAAAAAGATTCCTCCCATGGTAAAAAATGCAGACTTCTTGCATTTGAGGAAGAAAAACTCAAGAATCAGGAAAGAACAGTTGGTTTTAGATACGGAAGCCCTGGAGCTCCAGAGAGCTTCTTAAAAGTTATGTTATGTTATGTTATGTTATGTTATGTTATGTTACGTCTATTTATTGTGCGCACAGATACTCCAGCCAAGGAGCGTCCTGGCGCAGAGACAAGGTAGCCCGTAACACAACAAGAGGCAAAAACAGAAACTAAGAAACAACTAAAACAAGAAGGTTTTTAAAGCCTTCCGAAAAGTCAAAAGGTCCTCCAGCAGGCGGATTTCAACGGGCAGGGAGTTCCATGCTGACGCAGCCATTACCCTAAACGAGCGGCCTCCCATGCGGCTAAGCCTGAATCTGGGGACCACCGCAAGGGCCAGACCTTGAGAGCGGAGGCAACGGGCAGGGACATAAAAAGACAGACAACTCGACAGGATTTCCGGGCCTGTACCTCTCAAGATTTTAAAAGCAAGGCACAAGACCTTAAAAAGGATGCGCTTTCTAACCGGGAGCCAGTGTAGGGAGCGAAGGACACCTGTCACTGAGCAGAATCTGGGTAAACCAACAATCGCCCTCGCCGCAGCATTCTGAACCCGTTGTAAACGGGTTAGTTCAGCCTGGTTGGCCCCAGCCAGGAGAGAGCTGGCATAATCCAGGCATAATCCAGGCGAGAGATGATAGTGTTAAGTTAAGACTAGAGTCCCGTGGAGGCAGCATCAGTGTCCCTAGAGTTAGAGAACATACTTACGACCATAGGAACCTGAACGAGATTGTCCCTTCCTGCCAGAGTGGAGATGACATCCACAAATGGATAACTGCACTTGAGAGGGCCTGCAAAGTACAGAGGGTCCCTCAAGAGCAGTGGGCAGCAATCTTGTGGCTCTTCTTTGCAGACAAAGGAACTTACGGACTTAGCAGAACTAGCAAAGGACTTTTGGGGTTACTACTTAAGCAAAGGAATTTCAGTTGTAGCTCCACACACTCCTGGACTGAGCAATGGGGTAGACGACAGGTTCTCCAGAAATTTCAAAGACTCCAGCAATTGGAAATTGAACAGGGAGATATTCCTACACAGCCGTCACATATGAGGGCCTTTTAACATGGATCTCTTTGCAGACTGGCTGAATACTCAACGGACTCCGTTTTTCAGCTGGAAATCAGACCCTCAAGCAGCTGGGGTGGACGCTTTCCTTCAAGACTGGAGAGGTCTGAGGCCACATGCCTTCCCACCTTTTATCATGATACCGAGATTCCTCTTACATACATGCAGATTCAAGGAAACAGCAGTAGTGGTGACTCCTCTCTGGAGATGTATGTACAACAAGAGAGGAAGGGAATAATGGCTACTCTCCTACCCCAAATTCTATAGCTTATATCAACGAAAGAGCGCCTACAAAAGTGAATTGGCTATACGCCAGTTTGTCACAAGTGGAAACCTACAACACAGTGGAATAATCAAATTACTCTAATTCAAGTGGTCAAAAAACAAAAAAGGGGGCAGTAGTGAAGGAAAATCTATTATTTTCTAAAAGAAACTTCACTCACCCTAGTGGTGACATGCTTCATCATGGGGTTCAGTCACAGGTGGGACCGACTATCCCCACCTGTGTGCTTCAACGCCTGTGAGTGCAGCAGAGCAGGTGTGTGTGTGAAAGAGTGATCAGTGAAGGGAAGTGTATTTTAAAAGATCACAACTGTGCCTCAACAAACTTTATTAAGGGCCAGCTGTTCACAATAAAAACAGTGAAGTTACTGGGATTTTGAATTAGAATTCCCGTAACTTAGTGTGGATGGTCGACATGTTTCTGCTGGTGATGCTGTTTCGGCTCAGCTTTCTTCAGGACCAAGAAAAAGAAAGAAAAAGAGTCCTACGGGGGTCCAAGCACGCTAAGGCCTGCCCACACCGTAAGGATTGCAAGAGAGAAGACACAATATATTTTACTCTCCTCATCAAACTCACGGTTTTACCCGTCCTCAGAATTCCTGCTAATCGTCAGGATGAATTTCTGTGAAATGAACAGACATATATATTCTTAACATGCATCCCTTTCGAAATAAGTGACCATTTTAGAACTTTTCATTCTGTTTACTTTAGTAAATGCCCTCTATACTAATCCCATGTGTATTAACACTAATTTAGCCAGTATAGTTATTGTGTGAGGCATTTTGACTCCAAATTACCATGTATCTATTTGAGTCATGATTACTTGATCTTAGCAGTGTCAAAATTTATTAAAAGAATATTAACAATATCAGCATAGCTTTTAAGAATCTGGTTCTCAAGGTCCCCTAGTGGGGGCCAGCGAGGCCAGTTGACAGACAGAAGAACGAAACAGACTTAGTCAATGGAAAAATGCACTTACGGTGCTTCAAGGATTCAACAAGCTTCATAGGCTCGCAGAGTCGGGCATGTTTTCACTTCCAGCTTAATCTAGTGAAACCCAAACAAAGCTGGTCAGAGAAAGCGTTTGTTTATTGCCAGAGATACAAGTTGGTAATCGAGAGGTACTGCACAGATCGCGCTGTATCACTTACTTCTTGCCAAAAGACTCGCCGCTCTAGACCTAGTGATCTCACCCCTGCGGCCCGGATCGTGCAACTCAGCGTTGTTTGCCGGTTTTGAGCTTCCGTGTTCCGATCGTGAAGCGTCATACGTCACGTGTTCGTGACGACGTCACGTGACCACGGAGCTATCGGAGCCCGTAATTCCTTGTTTCGGACTATTCAATGAAAGTTTTCAAATAAAGGCATGTCGATAAATGTCAGCCGACCCAATCGCGCCTACATGCAATCTTTGGAACAGTTGGGTAGATGTGTGGATCGAAATAGTTCTGAGCGTGTGCACACTTCCGGCAAACTACATGTATACCGCTAGACCGCTAACCTTCAACCAATAGTGTGCTATTCCTTCGTATTATTAATACAAATGCCCCGTTAATCTTAATAGGACTGACTGTTCCCACAGGATATTTCAGGCGTGAAAAGTACCTTTTCAATTTGGAAAAGAAAGCTGAATATTAATCGCTACTTTAAGGTACTGGGTACATGAAAACATCTCCGTGATGGGACGAGGTAAACAAAGACTCAGTTTCAGATTTTCCACACATTGGTCGTGAACAGGTTATTTGCTTTTAGACAGATTTATTCTGATTTTGGGGGGTAGTGCAGAGTCATTTAAAAACGCTATCCCAGGGGATGTCATCATTTAGTCCCACTTGGTGAGATGCCAATCGATGCACCCACCTTTATTCTTGCTCAAATAATCTTTGTTCACTGGCACCCTGCAAATGCTCTATTATAGTCCAGTGGAAATTGTCGGGGGAGTGTTTGTGATCTAAAAAGTGAGAGGTAATTTTTGTGTTGCTCTTTCCACATCGTATGTTGCTCCTATGCTCACACATATGGAATTTGACCATTCTCTTCGTCATTCCCACGTATTTCAGACCACATGGACAAGTTATTAAGTAAACCACATTGGCTGTGTTACAATTCGTGTGGCTTCTTTGTTCCCAGATTTTGTCGCGTTCCAAGGTCAGTGTTTTGGAACTACTCGTGAAAGGGCAAACACTACAATTTCCACACGGGTAGTGGCCTACTACCGGTGGTAAACCCCACAAATTCAGGACATTTCGAGTAGATTCTTGATTTTTTCTAGGCCGGGTGTGTACCAAGGCGTCTTTAAGGCTTTTAGCCTTCCTGTAGGAGAATAAAGGTTTTTCCCAATTGCAGGAGTTAGATGTGAGAATTCTCCAGTGTTTGTTAATACTGCGAGCCGCCATATTTGAGGCTGTGTTGAATGTTGTTACACAGGTAAGTGGTACCTCGTTATTCTCAACTTGGGGCTTTTCCTCCAAGAGGGCATCTCGATTTTGATTTCGAGCCCTTTTGTAACTGGTTGTTAAGAGGTGTTTTGGGTACCCCCGAACTTGCATCTTCTCAGTAAGATCTCTAGCTTGTGCTTTGTAGTCTTGAACATCTGAGCAGTTCCTCCGGATACGGAGATACTGCCCAAAAGGCAGGTTCTCCCTTAATGGTCGCGGATGGAAGCTGGTGTAGTGTAACAAGTTGTTTTTATTGGTAGGTTTATAGTGGGTCTTGGTTCTTAATTCATTTGCCACTCTCGTGATGGTCACATCCAGAAACACTACCATGGATTCATTGTGCTCATGGGTGAATTTTAAATTTGGATCGCAATTGTTGACCCATGTGAAGAATGAGATCAGTAGTTCTTCATCACCTCTCCAAATCAGAAGCACATCATCTATGTACCTTTGCCATAGAATGATGTTTTCACAGAACGGATTGTCAGGGGATAGAATGTGTAGCTTTTCAAAATTGAATACATACAAACCCACTACACTAGGGGCAAAAGTACTGCCCATAGAGGTACCGGTAGCTTGTAGATACACCTTTTGGTTGTTTATTTTTGATTTTTTTTTTTTTTTGATTATTTAGAAACGTTCCTGTGAGTCTTTCAAAGGTTGGGTGTGTTGTGTTTACAGAGCACGCCCCACCCGCATGCCGCACCCGTTTAAAATGAGCACGCCAAACTGGCATCAAGTGAGCATGAGTTTACCAGTTTCTTCATTTTCCCTCACATCACGTCAAACCCACCTTGATGACCGTGTTAATTCGGCCGACCAACCACACCACTTACCCTTCCTGCATGCTACGATTACCACTACATTGGACTAGAACTTTATACTCAGCTATGTCTTATTGTTGTTTTCAGAAGCTCCCAGATGAAGGGTACACCACCCAAAATGCATTGGAGCCATTTCAAAAGTGTATGATACGCATATGAAACCACAAAATCTATTGTCATGAAATTAATGACGACAAATGATTAAAAACATATCAGCAATTTAATGATTGGAAGCTTATTTAAGCACCGACGGTGTGCACAGGAAACAGGGATGTCCCCAAGCTATATGGGAACACATGGACCATTTGTATTACCAAACGCACGTTGGACGGACGTGCCACCTGTATGTAGCACCCAACCTTTGAAAGACTCACAGGAACGTTTCTAAATAATCATCTCAAAAAACGCTGTGCGCCCCCAACCAAACCACGTAGTCATTTCCACAGTCCGCCCAGCGGAGGGCAGCACGCAACATGCAATACGAAGAAATAGCCAGATCAACGGAGGCCAGGGCTGACACTCTGGCTTTTGACGAAGGAGAGACCGCTCGCATTTACGCATTAAACAACGAAGACATAGCGACAAGTACTTCCAATCGTACCAAGGAACAATGTATTCGACAACTAATGTACTTATCTAAACGGGAAATCAACCAAAAACTCCACGCCAGCACGCTGTTGAAATACCATCGCTCGATGCGGATTCCCAGAGGGTTACGGTTGGCGTTGAAAGCATCACTCTGTAAAAATTCAAAATCCTTCCAAGAAAAATGGAACGCCATCCTGAACAAGTGTAGCCTCGACTTGATTTTACTCATCGTCCAAGAACTATCGAACATTTTAATTGAACTCAACAAGGAGATCAAAGAAGTGGAGGTTGAACTAACAAACATGGTCACCGCTGAGGAGCTAACAAAAATCCTGGAGGATACCAAAACACAAATAGAGAAGCACACAAAAGAAATAAACGACCGAAAAATTAGGAAATTCAGAAGAGACACACAGGATTATAAATTAGGGGAGGTATACACGTGGGCAGACGTGTATGCCCAAAGAAGACGTAATAAACCGTTCAACCCCCAAACAGACACATCCTCCTCAGAAAGTGACACATCAAATCGACCACCAAGAAGAGAAGGACAACCACGAACCCACGAGACCACACAAGCAACCGATAACAATACAACCGGAACACCAACTGCGGTTCCTTTTTTAGCGGAAGGCCAAGACAACCAAGACGACCCAGGAGGAGCCTCAGGAAGAACAATAGAAAAAGAACCCCAACAATCCAATACGCGAAGCATGAAGAAGACCAAAAAGAAAAACACCTAATCATAAACATCTCTGACACCATTATGAACCCACATGAGATCAAATTACTCTCCAGAGGTACAACGTTCATACCTACGACCAAGACTAACCACCTGGAGCTTCAAATAAGCACCTACAAACTCATACGGAAACTCAAGTTGAGACATTTTTTTGATCATATCGCTCCACCCACCAGCAATAGGACCGATCAACTAATGGGATTAAGACCACCTAGCACATTTGAGGCTCCCATGAGCCACAAAAGCATTGACCTCTTTGAGACACTGATAAAACAGGACATATCTAAATTCAACTACAACAAACTAACCAATAGAAACATGACACAGAAGGATTTTGATACATTGCGAAGAATTTCACAGAACACCAACATTAAGTGCGTTAAAGCTGATAAGGGGGGCGCACTAGTTGTGATGAACTCCAGCATGTATAAATTGAAGATGGATGAACACATCAATGATGAACAATTATATTTGAAACTGCCCAACAACCCCACCAATCAATTCAAAGAGGAACTTGCTTGAATCATCAATAAAGCACACGAGATGACAATCATCGATGACAGGACCAAGAAATATTTGATAAAAGTATTTCCCAGAAGTCCGACCATAACTATGATCCCTAAAATTCACAAGAATTTAATGGACCCTCCTTGCAGACCTATCGTCTCAACAAAAGGTTCCCTCCATGAACCAGTGGGAAAATTCATAGATCGGTATCTTCAACCGATAGTGAAAAACATGAAAAGTTATATCCAGGACACCACGGATTTTCTAACGAAATTGGCACAAATCAAAGTGGGCATTGGCCAACAATTAATTTTGTGTACAGCGGATGTACGATCATTATATACATCCATCCCCCATGACGGAGGGATAGAAGCAATTGAGAAGGCCATCCTTGAAAGTGACATAGAGAAAGAAATGCAGATATTCCTAATGGAATTAATAATCTTCACGCTATATCACAGCTACTTCCGACAAGAGGACACTTGGTACTTGCAACGGTCCGGAACCTCGATGGGCAATTGTGCCGCACCGACCTATGCGAACATTTACATGAAGCTCTTTGAAGAGGAAAACATTTACAATAACCCGAACTGGATGAATAACCTAGAAATGTACGCAAGGTACATTGATGACGTCTTCATCATTTGGAATAACACAGAGGAATCTTTAATACAAGCACTAACAACCCTAAACTCGGCAAATGATAGAATACAGTTCACGTGGGAAACCAACCGAAAAACCATAACCTTTCTGGATGTGAAAATCACCACCACTGAAACCGGCTTTGACACAGACTTATTCCGTAAACCTACAGACAGGAATAATACACTATTATACACCAGCTTTCATCAAGGATCCCTCAAGCGACATTTACCAACATCACAGATGCTACGAGTGAAAAGGATCATCTCTAACCCTCCAGTAGTGGAGATGCGCCTGAACGAGATGGGAAAAAGATTCCAGGACAGAGGTTACCCGGAAGAGATAATAAAGGAAGCCATGAAAAGAGCTCGAGACACTCCAAGAGAGAAATTACTAGCCAGAACAACTAAGAAGCAAAAGGACAGAATGGTCGTAGTATCAAGATTCTCCACACTAAGCACAGCTTACAGAAAAACCATTTTAAAACATTGGCCAATTTTGGCTGTCGAACAGGACTTTGGAGACACGTTCAAAAATCCCCCCATCTTCGCATACACCCGCAGCGCGAACATAAAGGAGATCCTTAACAACAACACAACCACCAAACATCATTACAAAGGGACCCAACCATGCATGAATTGCGGCAATTGTAATTGCATAATCAAAGGCACATCCATAAACCATCCAATGAAAGGGAATGAGATCAGACTGAAAGTCAACGCTACATGCGATACGCAGAATGTCATCTACCTGATCAAGTGCCCATGTGGCAACATATACGTTGGCAAAACCGAGAGGAAAATAAAGACTTGTATTAATGAACACAAGTCAAATATAAGAACAAACAATGCAAGATCCAATGTAGCAGTACATTTCACGGAATTCAGACATAAAGTGTCACAACTCAAGTTTCTAGTGCTTGAAGTTGTTGAAAAACGAGAGGGCAAGGACAATCACAAAGAACTTCTAAAACGAGAGATGACATGGATTTATAAATTACAGTCCATGAAACCCATGGGACTGAATGACCATTTGGAATACTCATGTTATTTATGAAAACACCTCTTGGTGTTATATGCCGTCTACAGACTGTCCTGAAGTACGACTGGTTATCCACTTAGTGGCATAATTATTGAACTTTGTGCATTCAGCATTTATTATTGTTTATGTTTACGTATATTTTCTAATAACTGGTCTGCTATTATGTCTGTTATTATGTTTCTCGCTAATCTATGACACTGTCGGTTAGCCGTTTTCGGACCTTCACTACACACCGTGCATGCCGCTCTTTAAGATTCACTCACGCAATATGGCCGCCACCCGCAGTCCGTTCTCTATATCTAGTACGCACCACCGAGTAGTACACACCCACTTCCTGGTCCGCGAGGAGCAGGAACGCCGGAGCAGATTACTTTCACAACACGGAGCACACTAACATTTCGTAAGTATTTCGCGACGAGTCTTTTGTTAAGATAACGTAGGTGCTTTATGCACACATTGAAGAGACGAATTAACTACTTACACACACTCGTGCTCATCTCTTGCAGAAGCTGCATAATACCGGTCACACGTAAGTTTATAACACTCAGCGTTCACACAATGACCACTACCTGTGTTTACAGAGCACGCCCCACCCGCATGCCGCACCCGTTTAAAATGAGCACGCCAAACTGGCATCAAGTGAGCATGAGTTTACCCGTTTCTTCATTTTCCCTCACATCACGTCAAACCCACCTTGATCACCGTGATAATTCGGCCGACCAACCACACCACTTACCCTTTCTGCATGCTACGATTAACACTACATTGGACTAGACATTTATACTCAGCTATGTCTTATTGTTGTTTTCAGAAGCTCCCAGATGAAGGGTACACCACCCGAAATGCATTGGAGCCATTTCAAAAGTGTATGATACGCATATGAAACCACGAAATCTATTGTCATGAAATTAATGACGACAAATGATTAAAAACATATCAGCAATTTAATGATTGGAAGCTTATTTAAGCACCGACGGTGTGCACAGGAAACAGGGATGTCCCCAAGCTATATGGGAACACATTGACCATCAGTATTATGAGCGGCAGGAGCTAGAGGCCAAAGAAAATGAAGATAAAAAGACCAAAGATCTAAAGGCAAAGGTTATGATGGCTCAGGTTTATACCCCACCTGCTAGAGGAAATTATAGTGCCAGACGTGGGTCTTATGGCCCGCCTTATTCTCGTCCTGGTTTATCTGCAGATCAGTGTGCGTACTTCAAACAGTTTGGGCATTGGATCTCAGATTGTCCTGTGTTGCGGGCCCAGCAAAACCAACATGGCCGAGGCCAATCTAGAAACAGAATGGGATATTCAGGCCCTAGAGGGAGTACGAATGATTGTGCTAGGTTTGAATCCAGTGGGCGTAGACAAGATGGGTATAATACCTTTGATAGACGGAACCAGTATCAAATATCTGATTGTATGCCTCCTGAATCTCAAGATGCTGCTTATGCATAGGATTGCCTAGGATGGGGTGTGGAATCGGTTGAAGTTCCAGTAGATCAGAAAGGTCCATATATTACAGCACATGTTTTGGGTTCTACTGATCGGTTTCTGGTTGTTACAGGAGCTACTCGTAGCGCCTTGTCTAAATAATTGGTTCCGAGGGCTCCCCTGTCTGGCACAACGATTACATCGATATGGTTCGATGGAACACCTTCCCTTAGCGCATTGTCACAGCCAGTTCCATTCTACATTGATAAGTTTACAGCTCCCTGTCCATTCCTGTTGTCTCCAAATACACCAGACAATATTGTGGGTCTTGATATGTTAAAACACTTTAGGGCTATGATACGCTGCTCTCCTGAAAGGGTGCGCATCATTTTGAATGAGAATCATCCTATGGCTGAGAGATCGTGCCTTGTTAAGGAAGATGCTGCATTAGCTTCACTCCCAAGTGCATTGTGGGCCACTTCCGATACTGATGAAGGGCAGATGGTTATTACCCCGGTGCATATTAGTGTCAAGGAGGGCGCTTTGTTGCCTAGGGTGCCACAATATAAGATTTCACGAGAAGGAGAAGAAGCATTGACACACATTATTAGAGATTTGATTGAGGTTGGAGTTGTGGAAGAAGTACCCTACAATGTCTGCAATAGCCCCATTCTTCCTATATTAAAGAAAGACACTGAAACTAGGACTTATCGTTTTTTCATTGATTTAAGGGAGGTAAATAAAATTGTATTGCCCCAATATCCTGTGGTTTCTGATATAACTACACTGCTTACTTTGGTTCCAACCACAGCAACTACGTTTTCCATTATAGACCTGAAGAACGCTTTCTTTTCGATCCCTATTCATCCTGATAGCCGATATTTATTCGGTTTCACCTTAAATAATCGATCGTATAGATTTTGTAGAGTTCCTCAAGGTTATACGGAGAGCCCAAGTATTTATAGTCAGGCATTGAAAAGGCAGTTGGACTCTTTCGAGTTACCGACAGGAGTGGCTCTCATTCAATATGTTGATGACATTTTATTGGCAGCCGATACGCCTGAACAATGTGAGGAGAGTACTTTATCTTTGCTCTCCTTCCTTGCCACGCACCACCATAAAGTGTCATGGAAGAAATTGCAATATTGTAGACCGAAGGTGACCTACTTAGGTCATCTTCTGTCTAAGGAGGGACGTGTACTAACACCAGATCGTATTCAAGCAATATTAGATACACCAGTGCCTTCCACTCAGAAGGATGTTCGTGCCTTCATTGGTCTGACTTCATTTTTTAGACAATGGATATTAGGATTTTCCCATATTGTAAAACCTTTGTTAGCACTTTTAGCGAAAGACACCCCAATCCCCTTATCCTGGACAAATGAATGTCAGAATGCCCTCCGTCAGTTAAGACATGCTCTTTGTTCTGCACCGGTGTTAGGCACACCAGATTATACAAAGGTCTTTACACTTTATGTACATGAGAAAGATGGGTGCGCATTGTCAGTTTTAGTGCAGACACATGGTGACAAACAGAGTCCTTGCGCATACTTTTCAGCAGTACTTGATCCTGTTGCCCGAGAGTTACCTGGGTGTTTTCGATCAGTTGCAGCAACAGCGGTATCTATATGACAGAGTGAAGGAATAGTTTTATCACACAAACTGATGGTGCTAGTACCCCATGCGGTAGATGCTTTGCTGAACCAAACAAAAACAGAGCATTTAACTAGTGCCCGTCTAACAGGATATGAGTTAACGTTGCTGGCGCCTCATATTACTTTGAAGAGGTGCGCGACTTTAAATCCAGCTACTTTGCTGCCATATCCTGCATCTGAATCTCAGTCGAAAGAATCACATGATCGTATTTTTCTTACTGAGGAACAAACAAAGGGTTGCATTGACTTGCAAGATACGCCCCTTCCAGATGTCGATGGAGAACTGTGGGTTGATGGGTCATGTTTGAAGCTGCCAAATGGTACGACTTTGGCAGCCTATGCAATCACGACACTCGAGACAGTGGTAGAAACAGCTCGCATACCACAGAAGTCGGCTCCGCCAGCTGAGCTAATAGCACTGACAAGAGCATGCGAGCTTAGTGCTGGGTTGTGTGTAAACATTTATACAGATAGCCGCTATGCCTTCGGAGTAGTGCACGATTTCGGTCTGCTCTGGAGGGAGAGGGGATTTTTAACATCACATGGGATACAAATAATGCACGGAGAATTGGTGCACAACCTTTTAACTGCATTAACGTATCCAAAGAAGATAGCAATTGTGAAATGCAGTGCACATAAAAAGGTGACTGATAAAATAGGGCAAGGTAATGCTCTTGCTGACCAAACAGCTCGTGAAACTGCGAGGCGACAAAATGTTACCCCATGTACGTAGTAAAAGCTCAAGCTGAGCAATGGCATGATGCTAGAGAAGAAGTGTTAGACATACAGAAATCTGCTTCTGAAGCAGAACTCGAGCAGTGGTCTAAAGAAGGGGTACTGGATGATGAAGGTTGTTGGCACAGCAAGGATATGGAAAAATGGAAATTACCTGCGGCTTTTTTACAACCGATGATTCAAATGGCACATGTACTGGCATATGTTGGAGCTCTCGCAATTACTAAATTGCCTGCACGAGTCTGGGAGCATCCTGAGATTGCCAGTACTGCTAAGAGAGTTGTACAGTCCTGCTTGATATGCTTGCAGCATAATCCTGGAAAAGGGACACCCACCCCTGTGGGAGGGTTCGCTCCACCGACCGCCCCATTTGAAGTACTACAAATGGATTACATTCAACTTGAGCGCTGTAACAATTTGAAGTACGTCCTAGTATTGGTATGCGCTTTCAGTAAGTGGATAGAAGCCTACCCTACAAAAGATAATACAGCACTGACTACTATGGACCTCATTTTGTGGGGAAAATTGTGGAGTATGTCCTGAAAGGATTAGGAATAAAACAAAAATGTCATGCTGTATTTCACCTGCAGTCAGCAGGATTGGTGGAACGATACAATGCTACTCTGAAGCTTAAGCTAGCAAAAATTGTGGCCTCTACTTCCTTGAAATGGCCAGATGCACTGCCTCTGGTGTTATTGTCTATAAGATCGATACCCCATTCGCGATCTGGTCTTAGGCCCTATGAGGTGGTGTTTGGGAGTCCTATGAATATTTGGGGAGTTCCTAAACCACGCTCCATAGACAATGTACCTTGTATATTGATGAATGACTATCTGGCACGCTCAACAGATAATTTGCTTTGAATTCATCAGCAGGTTCAAGAAGCTCTTCCAGACAGATCTATGGGTGAGGATCAAGATCTTCGACCTGGCAACCACGTGATGATCCGGTCATTTGAAAGGTCGAGCAGTCTAGAGCCGAGGTGGTGTGGACCGGAACAGGTCCTTCTGGCAACAAGAACAGCAGTACGAGTGAACAACCGGAAAAGGTGGATACATACCACCCACTGCTGCCATGTTTCCCCCGACCGGGTGAAACCTGCTGTGTTGACCGATTACCGAGACATCTTGGACACGGAGAAGAGTCCAGCCATCACGCCGGACGAATCTGAGGAAGTCTTCCCGGATCACACTACTCCTGGAACATCGAGATACCATCTGAGACCAAGAAAAGAATCTGCTGTGAAGAAGACTGGTTGAGCTACCGCCTGGGGTTAGTGAAACGGAATGCCAAAATGGCAAGGGTGGGGGAATAAGCCTCGCCTAGTGTAGTAGCACCCGTCTTGACCTTCGGTGAAGAAATCAACAGCTGCCCCTTGGGCTCAGCGCTCATTTTCTAAGCTTTTTCTAGACAAATTTGTTCATGTTGCTGTCAACATGAAGGACAAGAAGATTATTTGTGTTTTAGGTTTTCCTGTTACCATGATGGTCATAGCAACAACAGCTTGGTTTTCAGAAAGAGTGGCCCCAGCACGAGAATATTTGGTTGTCACTACTACCGCTCCTCCTGAGCACTTTCATTTTACTCTTCCATACCATGAACAAACGCACAGACACTTTCATTCAGATGCTACATTATACGCACAATACTACGAACACTACAAACTGTTGGGTGTGCGGAATGTTACCAGGTCATCAAAAGGAAGGAGGAACGCCTCTTATTCCTCTCCCTTTTTCCTATAATGGTTCCTGCTATGCTCGGTATGCACTTTTGTTTACCTTACGATGAGCATCAAAGGTGAGCTTCTTTTTCGCCTCAACCAAGTTTGTCATCAAGATGAAGATGGAAAGCCACACGCGGAAGGGACTAGATTGGAGTGGGAAGAATACCGACCGGACAATGCCTCCTCGCCAAATATCTTTACCAAGACAAGAACAACAAATGTGACTGATTTATTTGTAATATCTGTTTCTAAAGCTAAAGCATAACTATGTATTAAAAATGAGTGAACAATTCCAGTTGGGGAAAGTGAATGCACTACCGTTCTGGCATTTGACGGAAAGAATAATATTACATTTGTGACGTTACATAATACATTCTTTATCTGTGGGAATAGAGGCTATCACCGGCTACCAATGGGATGGTCAGGAATATGTTATGTGTCGTTTTTACTGCTCCCTGTGTTTATAGCACCCGAAATGTATCATAAAAAGTTTGTATTATTCAATGAATTGGTTGTAAATAGAGTTAAGAGAACTATAAGCATAGATAATGTGGACCAGACAGACACATCACTACAACAGTATGTTGATATAAATGTAGGCATTTTTCCTTTTGCGGGTGCTGCTTTCAATAGTAGGAAAGTAAGACGATTAACACGTATTGTGGAAGCTGTTGCTAATCAAACTACTATGGCATTAGGGAATATTACTGAGGAGCTTCAAATTACTCGGATTGTAGCGCTCCAAAACCGAATGGTTCTAGATGTCATATTAGCTGATCGAGGAGGTGCATGCCACATTATCGGAAGTAGTTGTTGTGTATTCGTAGCCGATAATTCACCCTCAGTATATGGCGCAATTTCTAAATTACATAAAATTGCTGGGAAAGGTACATGGACTTTTTCGGGTTGGATATGGACATTGCTCACCACTTGGGGTTGGAGACTATTGACAATTCTATGTGCAATAATTGCTACATTCTTTACCCTTTGCTTATGTTTGCAGTGCAGTCCCATGCTATGTTTCGTTTGTATTACTGCCTGCATCTCTTCCAAGAGAAATATAACGGAGATAAAAGCTCAGCAAATGATGAACCAAGAAATAGATAAAATAATGCCTATTGATATTAATGATGTATACCAGGACTATTCAAGATATGGAGGTAGCTTCAGCTAAATGCTGAAAGGATCGTCTGTTGTACATTAGCAGCTGTAGGGTTAGCATTCGCTGAAGCTACGAGTGTTTCAGCGTTATATTGACCGGTTTTCGGAGGCCATCTTATATTCACGGCCTCCATTATTAGCAACTGCACTACCTCGTGGTCACCATGCTCTTTGTCCTACCTCTTCGCCAGTTGACCACATGGTCTGCCCAGCAACAGGCTATATTTAGCCCGTGGTCAAGGCCCGCGCATGCGCCATCGAACCGCATCTGTTATTAATCGATCACCATTGAAAGATGTTTTTCCAAACTGGTCAAGTTGTTAAACTCCTCCCACATGCTGGATGTGTCCAACAAATGTCCTTATATGTACATAAAACCGTCTTATGTGTGTACCGCCCATTTTTCACATTTGTGTGTATGTATAAAAGAACCATGTGCCTTCTGTTCGGTGTGATACTTCTTGCATTACCGAAGGGTGCTGTTTGAATGTACCACCACCCCATGGGGTCCTAATAAACATGTCTTTTGTATTCCAGTTTCCGTGCCAACTTCTATCCTATGACAATAAGAGCTACTTGCGGCATATGTAGCTCACTGAAACTCAATACTACACCAGGGCTTCTGTTTTTTGGTCAGCAGCACTGAGAGGTGTTCAGTAGGGGTTGAGGAACTTCTTTGTTCCTGGAGACGGACCGGTTTTTCAGGTGAGTGGCTGGACTCTCATTTAACAACAGCCCTTTTGAACTTCTGTTTGGACATCCTGTAAGAGGTCCATTGTGTCTGGTGAAGAAGGGATGGAAGTTACCTCTCAAACCTCCCAAACAGGATATTGTGGACTATGTACATGGTCTCCGTTCCAGGATGGAAGAGTATATGAATAAGGCCACCAAAAACCTTGAGGCTAGCCAGGAATTGTAAAAGGCATGGCATGACTAAAAGGCTGTGCTGACTGTTTACCAGCCAGGGCAGAAAGGGTGGGCGCTGGAGCCTGTGGCCCCAGCAGCCCTCTAGGACAAGTGGAGTGGCCCCCATACAATTGTTGAACAGAAGGGAGATGTTACCTATTTGGTAGACCTTGGAACTCCCAGAAGCCCACATAGGGTATTCCATGACAACAGACTGAAACCATATGTTGACAGGGCAAACATGGGCTTGGTCATGGCTACTGATGAGGGACAGGAGGAAGAGAGTGACCCTCTCCCAGACCTGCTCCCACAGAACCCTGATGATGGGTCAGTTGACGGTGTAGCCTTGGCAGGCAGCCTCACTGCCCAGCAGTAAGCTGATTGCAGACAGGTGCTCAATCAGTATTGGAACATGTTCTCACTGACTCCAAGTCAGACTACCTGGTACACTCATGAAGTGGACACTGGGGACAGTCTGCCTGTTAAAAGTAAGATTTGCAGGCAGCCAGACCATGTCAGGGACAGTATCAGGACTGAAGTCCAGAAGATGTTGGATTCGGGAGTTATTGAACCCTCAGATAGCCCTTGGGCTAGTCCAGTATTCTTAGTCCCCCAACCTCACACAGAGGGCAATGGGGCATTAACTGTTAACACACAATGTTAGGTGGAGGGTAATAGGGTTCAGGGAAATAAGGGTAAGAGGTGTATTCATTTTAGGGTATTATTTGGGGGTTTGGCGGTATGTATTTCTTTTTAGGACTGAGTATTTTGTTCAGGGTACTTATATATATGCGCTTTATCTGTGCATGCACAGTGTTAGGATCGTGATGTTAGGGTTATAAGGAATAAGAGTAGGAAGAGTATTAAGTTTTATTATTTTTTGATGTGTTATTAGTTTCAGGGGTTGTTGCTATTCATGTTTTAGGATGTTGTTTTTTGTTTACAGTTTTGTTAGTAGCTGTACAAGTAGCGTGCTGGAAGTGGAATGCAAAGGCTATAGGGGTGCGGTTATTCAGTCTTTGAATAGACTCCATCACATCAAACCCAGCCTCCACATCCTATTGCATCAGCAACATTGACAAACCCAGCCTCCACATCCTTCGTATCATCGACATGCACAAACCCAGCCTCCACATCGTTCACCATCAACATCGACAAACCCAGCCTCCACATCCTTCACCATCATCAACATTGACAAACACAGCCTCCACATCCTTCAGCATCATCAGCATCAACAAATCTAGCCTCCACATCCTTCACCATCATCAACATTGACAAACCCAGCCTCCACATCCTTCTGCATCATCAACATTGACAAACCCAGCCTCCACATCCTTCAGCATCATCAACATTGACAAACCCAGCCTCCACATACTTCACCATCATCAACATTGACAAACCCAGCCTCCACATCCTTCAGCATCATCAACATTGACAAACCCAGCCTCCACATCCTTCACCATCATCAACATCGACAAACCCATCCTCCACATCCTTTACCATCATCAACATTGACAAACCCAGCCTCCACATCCTTCTGCATCATCAGCATGCACAAACCCAGCTTCCACTTCCTTCAGCATCATCAACATTGACAAACCCAGCCTCCACATCCTTCAGCATCATCAACATTGACAAACCCAGCCTCCACATACTTCACCATCATCAACATTGACAAACCCAGCCTCCACATCCTTCAGCATCATCAACATTGACAAACCCAGCCTCCACATCCTTCACCATCATCAACATCGACAAATCCAGTCTCCACATCCTTCACCATCATCAACATCGACAAACCCAGCCTCCACATCCTTCTGCATCATCAGCATGAACAAACCCAGCCTCCACATCCTTCACCATCAACATTGACAAACCCAGCCTCCGCATCCTTCACCATCATCAACATCGACAAACCCAGCCTCCACATCCTTCTGCATCATCAGCATGCACAAACCCAGCCTCCACATCCTTCACCATCAACATTGACAAACCCAGCATCCACATCCTTCACCATCATCAACATCGACAAACCCAGCCTCCACATCCTTCTGCATCATCAGCATTGACAAACCCAGCCTCCACATCCTTCACCATCATCAACATCGACAAACCCAGTCTCCACATCCTTCACCATCATCAACATCGACAAACCCAGCCTCCACATCCTTCTGCATCATCAGCATGCACAAACCCAGCCTCCACATCCTTCACCATCAACATTGACAAACCCAGGATCCACATCCTTCACCATCATCAACATCGACAAACCCAGCCTCCACATCCTTCTGCATCATCAGCATTGACAAACCCAGCCTCCACATCCTTCTGCATCATCAGCATGCTCAAATAAAGCCTGCACATCCACAGTAGTTGCCCACAAAACAGGTCACTGCAGCATTTTGTGCTTCACAGTGAAGTTCAAGTCTCATCGAAGTGAGAAGTCTCTTCCCGGGGTTCAGAATCCTATTCATCATCTGCGTGGAAGCATCACATACCTGAAGTCTCTCCTGGAACCTCTTGGGCTTCATGAGGATCCGAAACTGAAAATGAAACAACACTTATTAATATCAAGGCTTTCACAGACAAGTAGAGTAATCCAAAACCAGTTTCCACTTTAAAGTGATATTATGAATTATTCTTAGGTTGCGGTAATGTGGGATGTGAAGTAGCCACCAAAATCTTAGTCAGAATGTGCATGAATGGGTCATTTATGTGCCAGGGTCTATTACGGAGATATTGATTATGATGGGCTCAGGGCTTTGTCAATTCATTGAACACGGTAGGGGGTGGGGGTTGGGCTCTTGAATAGCCAAAACCCATTGGCTAATCAAGATGTACCTTCCGATGAGGGAAGGAAAGGATATCAGCCATCAGACAGATACCACATCAATGCCAGGGTGTAATAAATGGAGTAGAAAGGCGTTCCTGAACACTGTGGAACAGATGCCAGAGTTACAACAGGATATACCAATATAGTATACAACTTATCAGTTAAAAACAAACCTGCATGAGAGGACCAGCTACAAAATAATCACAAGAGGTATGTTATTTCTAGAATGTTCTAATGGTGGGGATGCCACCCACTGAACTTGCGGTTACCTGTCTGGTTTACAATGGGAACCACTGAGGTTTCTGACAACGGAGTCTCAGATGGCTCTTACATCATCAATCAATCAATCAAGCAGGGTTCTTCTAAAGCGCGACTACTCTCCTGTTAGGGTGTCAAGTAGGCCTGGGCCTGCTCAGAGTTTGCGGAGTGCCGCTACGAGGAACTCCGCAAAGTGCCAAAAATTCTCCGCCACACTACGGAGTACAATAGAAAAATGCAGTTTGAAGTATTTTTCAGTGCCGGATGATTGTCCGCACTGTGTAGTCATGACGAACGGCACCATGAGTAGCTCAAGCCGGCGCTGCTTTCCTTTCTGCCGCTCGAGTAGATTTTTACTCGAACTGGCAGTTTCTCAACGCGAGGGGTCACGAGCATATGCGACCACTCGCAATGAGAAATCTGACCCCCCGCCCCCCCCCCTCGCTTTGAGAAATCTCGCCGGGAGGTTGATTTTCCACGCTCATGCTTGCCAACTTGATGTTGACGATAACGGACGAGGAAAAATATCGCCGGGAGGTGGATTTTACTTGCTCGCCAACTTGACATTGACGAATGTGAGCGAGGAAAAACACTACAATCCGCTACTCGGATATGCAGAGGCAGGGAGTTCCAGGTCTTTGCAGTGAGATAGGAGAAGGATTTTCCTCCAGTCGTGGTCTTGTCGATCCATGGGATAGTAGCCAGGGCCTATTGGGTGGAGCGGAGATGTCTGGTGGGTGTGTGGAGGGAGAGGTGGCGGTTGAGGTATACAGGTTTAGCATTGTGGAGGGCTTTGCAGGTGTGCGTGAGGAGCTTGAAGGTAAATATTTTTTTGATCGGGAGCCCGTTTGGGTTTTTCTGGTGAATGGTGATGTGACTGCAATGGGGGATGTACAGGGTGAGTCTGGCAGAGGCATTCTGGATGTTCTGTAGTTTCTTTAGGAGGTTATTGGTGGTACTGGCGTAGAGTATGTTGCTCTACTCCAGTCTGCTGCTGACAAGTGCATGGGTGACCATTGTCCTGGGCACGGTGTGGAACCACTTGAAAATCTTCCAAAACATATGGAGCTTGTGAAAGCAGGCGGATAAGACGGCATTGATTCATAGAGTGAGGGGTCCAGCATGATGCCAAGGTTATGTGCATTGTCTGTGGGTGTGGTGTGGGTTCCGAGGGCTGCGGGCCACCACGAGTCATTCCAAGCAGAAGGGGTGGAGCCCAGGATCAGGACTTTGGTCTTGTCTGAGTTGAGCTTCAGGCAGCCGTCCTTCATCCAGGTGGCGACTGCCTTCAGCACGTTGTAGAAGTTGCTCTAGGAGGCTGTGGACTTGTCTGAGGGAGAGAATCATCAGGTTGTTGCCTGTGTAGGAGATGATGTTGAGTCTGTGGCTTCTGACGATGGCTGCAAGCGAAGCCATGTAGATGTTGAAGAGGATGGGGTTCAGAGGGGACCCCTGGGGCACTATGCAGCTGATCTCCGTGGGTTCTGAGTAGAATGGTGAAAGTCTGACTCTGTGTTTTGAAGGTGGGGAAAGAGTGGATCCATTTTAGGGTCTTGTCACGGATGCCGGCATCGTGGAGTCTAGTAACTCTGCTCCTGAGGACTCTTGGAAGAATTGGAGCCTTAACACTAGCCCCCCAGGATCTTCCAAACAGTACTTAGAGGACTCAAATAGGTACAGGCCCCTTAGCGATGTGGAATAGGTAACTGGGCAGCCATGTGGCCTAAAGGTAGTCTCCTGGAATATAAATGGGTTAGGAAATCAGATAAAACTTGAACGGTTAAAAGAACTAGCAAAAAATAATATGATCCTTTGTATCCAGGAGACCTGGCTATGTGGTGAGCCCCCCCATAGTGGAAGGGTTCCGTCAAGCTTACCGACCGGCTGTAAAATCTAGTTCAGGACGCCCGGCGGGGGGGTCTATTGATGCTAATATCTACAAAACTGGTGAAAAAGGTGTCCCAGCTCACTGTAACATGTAAATGGCTGCTCTGCTGTAGAATAACCCTATTCGCTGCTGGTAACAAGTATGAAAATGTGTTGCTTTTCAATGTGTACATGCAATGGGGTGCCCAGGTTGAATATGGAATTGAAATGGGAAAATTTAAGAATGACTTGGATCTATTGTATGAAAAGTACGATTCAGATTTGAGTTTGTTGGTAGGAGATTTTAATCATAAACTTAACCCTAAGCGGCTTGATCTCATGTATCTGGAAATTTTAGAATCAAACGATATAATGGAAGCAAAGTTCCCCGAAAGTTCATGCTCTTTGAATGATGTAAACTTGGGGAACTATCTAGCGACCAAGAACCTTTTCTGTTTGAATGGTAGGTTCCCACAAGACCGCCCGGCTAAGAAAACTTTTAAACAAGGGTCACAATATTGCCCCTTAGATTATGTGTTCATGCCAGCATGGAAATTCAATTTAATAAAGGGGTTCAGGGTCAACCATACAGAAGATAGCGACCACAACACCTTAGAATTGGTGCTGGCCTATCCTAACGAAACTGTCACCGAGAAGGTAATTATACAATAGATGGATTATCCTAGGCGAATCTCAACACGGCTAACTGAAGAATATATAGAAAAGTTAACCAGGCTCCAACAAAAGATACCCCTAGGATGTGCAGCTGGTTTAGACTTGGCCTGGTATTTTGATAAGATAAATCAAGTGGTACAAAGCATTAAGGTTAAACTTAGAACAGATGTAAAGGCCAGCAAGAGCAGTAAAATCACACAGGTTAAGAAAGGCAATTGGTTTAATATGGAATGTCTAAATAAGAAAAGAGAAATAAGGAGGGAACAACGCAGTCTGCGTAAAAAATATGATAAGGCTAGAGCAGAAAGCCTCGCCAAATTAAAGAAAGATTATATAATGCTTCTTAATAGTACGAGAAGAGCACATAAGGATACCTGTTGGGGGAAACTTCTGGAGGCAATAGAATCCAAGAACATACGGCAGTTCTGGAAACTAGTCCGTTCAGTATCAGAGGCCTCAGCCGCTTCAATGATCTGTGTGGTAGAAGAGGGTCCTTGGGAGGTTTACCTGAAAGAACTATACCCAGCGGGGAGAGAAATTGAAGAGGAACTGCAGGGGAACTGGAGAGGTCTAGTAGACGATCTAAAACCGGACTTCTCAGTAGAAAATGTACTGAATACGATAAAGACCCTTAACTTAACAAGAGCCGCTGGTCCAGACAACCTGCCAGCACTGATAATTAAGTCACGAACCCCATGGTGGGCGGAATTTTTCTCTAACATGTTTTCAGTAATTCTAAAATCAGGAATAATACCTAGTACTTGGAAGGGTGCGATAATTAGGCCGATCCATAAAAAAGGGGACGTTAATGCATCAAAGAATTATAGATTAATTAATCTACTCGATATTGGAGAGAACATTTTTGCTAAGATAATATTGGGTAGAATAAAGATTTGGGCAGAAGAGAGAGCAATTATCCCAGTGGAACAAGGTGGTTGTAAAGAAGGCCACTCTACAATAGATCACTGCTTCGATAGAACAAAATGGGAAGCTACATTGTTGTTTTGTCGATTTTAGGGCAGCGTTCGACTCTGTGGATCGAAATAAACTTTGGGAAGATATGTCAAAGTATGGATTACCGGTTGGCTTGTTGATGATCCTAAAAGAGCTTCACAGTGGAAACTGGGCCCAGGTAATTAGAGATATGCAGGGGGCACTAACTCACAGGATACTAGTAGGGAACGGACTTAGACAGGGGAGCGTCTTGGCACCCCTGTTATTTTCAATCTTTTTGGCAGATCTCCCCGCTGCTCGTGAAGTAGAAAGAAGTGCAAGTCCAAAAATGAATGGCCATAAAGTCCCTTGCCTTCTTTATGCTGATGACTTAGTGATCATGGATCAAACTGAAATAGGACTTCAAAGGAAATTAACCGCTTTTATCAATCAATCAATCAATCACAGGCATTTATATAGCGCACTACTTACCCGGAGGGTCTCAAGGCGCTAGGGGGGGGGGGGAGTGCTGCTACTGCTCGAATAGCCAGGTCTTGAGCTTCTTCCTGAAGGAGAGGTGGTCTTGGGTCAGGCGCAGGTCGGTCGGTAGGGAGTTCCAGGTCTTGGCGGCCAGGTAGGAGAAGGACCTTCCTCCCGTTGTCATTCTGCGGATGCGGGGGACGGCGGCGAGGGCGTGGCTGGCTGATCGGAGGTGTCGTTTGGGAGCGTAGAAGTTGATGCGGTTGTTGAGGTAGCTGGGGCCTTGATCGTGTAGGGCTTTGTGTGTGTGGGTGAGGAGGCGGAAGGTGATTCTTTTGTTGACGGGGGGCCAATGCAGGTCTCTCAGATGTCCGGAGATGTGGCTGTGTCGTGGGATGTCGAGGATGAGTCTGGCTGAGGCGTTCTGGATCCGCTGGAGTCTCTTCTGGAGCTTGGCGGTGGTTCCGGCGTAGAGGGCATTGCCGTAGTCCAGTCGGCTGGTGACGAGGGCCTGGGTGACCGTCTTCCTGGTCTCGGTGGGGATCCACCGGAAGATCTTCCGTAGCATGCGCAGGATGTTGAAGCATGACGAGGAGACGGCGTTGACTTGTCTGGTCATGGTGAGGGAGGAGTCCAAGATGAAGCCCAGGTTGCGTGCGTGGTCTGTCGGTTTGGGTGCGCTGCCCAGGGCGGGGGGCCACCAGGAGTCGTCCCAGGCGGAGGGTGAGGAACCCAGGATGAGGACTTCCGTCTTGTCTGAGTTCAGTTTCAGGCGGCTGGTTGTCATCCACTCGGCTACGTCTTTCATCCCTTCGTGAAGGTTGGCTCTGGCGGCGGCGGGGTCGTTGGTCAGGGAGAGGATCAGCTGGGTGTCGTCAGCGTAGGAGATGATGTTCAGGTTGTGCTGGTGTGCGATGGCCGCGAGGGGGCTCATGTAGACGTTGAAGAGGGTGGGGCTCAGCGAGGATCCTTGAGGGACGCCGCAGATGACTTCGGTGGCCTCTGACTTGTACGGTGGTAGACGGACTCTCTGTGTTCTTCCGTTGAGGAAGGAGATGATCCAATCCAGTGCCTTCTCCTGGATTCTGACGTTGCTGAGGCGCTGCACTAGGGTGCGGTGGCAGACAGTGTCGAATGCCGCGGAGAGGTCTAGGAGGATGAGGGCCGCTGTTTCTCCGTTGTCCATCAGGGCTCGGATGTCATCGGTGGCAGCGATGAGGGCGGTCTCGGTGCTGTGGTTGGCTCGGAAGCCCGACTGTGAGGGGTCGAGGGATCCATTCGTCTCGAGGAAGGCGGCCAGCTGCTTGTTGACGGTCTTCTCGATGACTTTGGCTGGGAACGGGAGGAGCGAGATGGGGCGGTAATTCTTGAGTTCGGTGGGGTCCGCTGTAGGTTTCTTGAGTAGAGCGCTGAGCTCGGCGTGCTTCCAGCTCTCCGGGAAGGTGGCGGTGTCGAAGGAGGTGTTGATGATGTCCCGCAGGTGGGGTGCGATGACCGCGTCGGCCCTGTTGAAGACGTGGTGAGGGCAGGGGTCGGTCGGAGATCCGGAATGGATGGAGTTCATCACGTGGATGGTGTCTTCGGTGCTGGTCGGTAGTGGCGTGCGTCGGTTGAGTGCTGAAGCTGTTGTGTATATCCGCGATCTTGTTGTGGAAGTAGGAGGCGAGGGAGTTGCAGAGGTCTTGCGATGGGGTGATGTCGTTGTTTCCGGCGTTGGGGTTGGAGAGCTCTTTGACGATGTTGAAGAGTTCTTTGCAGTTGTGTGCGTTGTTGTCCAGCCGGTCCTTGAATGCAGTTTTCTTAGTGGCGCGGATCAGTTGGTGGTGCTTCCGGGTGGCAAGCTTGAGGGCGGTCATGTTGTCCGGTGTTGGTTCCTTTCTCCAGGCTTTCTCGAGGGCTCGGCAGTTCTTCTTGGAGCTCTTGAGTTCGTCGGTGAACCATGGGGCCTTCTTGCTGCCGGGTCTGCTAGGCGGGGTCCTCAGTGGGGCGAGTTCGTCCGCGCAGTTGTTGCTTTTAAACACTATTGTGATAGGAAAATACTGACTGTAAATAGGGAGAAAACTAAGGTTTTATGTTTTGGGAAGAGTAAGAAGAATTTCAATTGGTTTTTGGGTGATGACAAACTAGAGACAGTTAAGGAATATAGATATTTAGGCCTCTGGTTTGACAGTGCACTAAAATGGCGCACCCATTTGGAGGCTCAAAAGGCAAAAACATTCTCATCCACTTGTGGGCTAAAAAAGTTTAATAAAGAATATGGAGACATGACACAAACCAAAGATAAAGGCATTTGAAGCAATGATCGCCCCAAGTATTGTATGGGGCAGAAGTGTTATACTTGAGCGGTAAACAGACGTGGGATCAGGAAGAGGGAAACATTTTAAAAATGTTATTGTCTTTACCTAATTGTACAATGGTTCAAGCAGTTAGAATGGAACTAGGGCTGATTTCTTGGAGTGTACAATCTCAAATGGCCCTAGCAAGATTCTGGAAGCGCCAAGACCCAGGAGTGACACCTAAGGTCTCACAATGGTGTGGAGAGGAAATCCAGACAAGCAATCTTGGCTGGGCAAAGGAGGTGAGAAAGACTCTCCAGAAAGTATCAGGGCGTCTTAACTTGAGATCTTCCCAGAACGCCCTGATAGGCGACTTTACAAAGAAAGCACTTAGGGAACAAGGCCAGTCGCTCTCAAGGGCACAGGACCTGAATTACATGCAGGAGAAAAAGTCAGTCCAGTGGTTAAAGATCTCATGGGTAAATGAAGGCTGGTTCCCTTATCTGGAAACATTGCCGAATCAAGGGTTACGACATGAAATATTAAGGACCCAAGTTGGGATCAACCCCTGGAAGATAGACGGGAAATTAAAATCTGTACTGATTGCCCCAGAAGGTAATTGTAAGCGTGGGCGTGGTATAAGAAACGATATGTTGCACATATTGCTTGATTGCACATTTGTACAGGATTTAAGGAAATTGTTTTTACGTCCTATATTCCTATCACATAAGACATTCACACGTGCCCATGCGATATGCTTACTAACAGATATGCATTCGCTAGAAATTGCAATCGCATTGGGCAAATTCCTGAAGGTCGTAAAAGATTTTAGAAGGGAGATATCGAAGGATGGGCACTGATTTTAAGTTTTTTTAAGCCTTTTATAAAGTTTAAATCTGTCTTTTTATTCTTCCAGATATGTGAAAACTTTGGTAAAATTTGGGTTTAATGAATTATGTATCAGGAGGTGTTACCCTCTTTTAACCTTCTCTTTTTTCTTTTTAACAAATATGAATTTTAACTATTTATGACGTAGGAATATTTTGTCTGCTCGTACTTTGTCCGATTTTGTTTGCATTTTGTTTGTATTGTTTAAAAGACTATGGTCTAAATAAACAAGTTTCTCTCTCTAGTGCAGAGGGTGTGATGGGAGACGGTGTCGAAGGCTGCCGAGAGGTCCAGTAGAATGAGGGCTGCAGTTTTTCCTCAGTCGGGGAGGGTGCGGATGCCATCTGTAGCAGCAAGGAGGGCAGTATTGGTGCTGTGGTTGCTTCTGTGGCCAACATGGAGAAGTCTAGGATGTGGTTCATTTTGATGAACTCGGAGAGTTTGGGTGTTGACCTTCTTGATCACTTTGGCTGGGAAGGGGAGCAGAGAGATAGGTCTCTAGTTCTTGAGGTCCATCGGGTCTGCAGAGGGTTTCTTCAGCAGGAGGTTGATCTCTGCATGTTTCCAGTCTTCGGAGACGGTGGCGGACCTGATGGAGCAGTAGTGTTTGGGGGCGATGGAGGTGCCGGCTCTGTTGGAGATGTGGGGAGGGCAGTGATCTGAGAAGGCTCCGGAGGGGATGCTCTTCATGATACTGAGGGTATCTTCAGAGGTGAGGATAGTCCAGTTGGGTAGGGTCTGCTGGGGTTTGGAGCCATTGGGTGCAATGCTTATTCATGGATCTTGGTTGCAAAACTTTTGCAGATCTTCTTGATCTTGCGGTGGAAGAAATTGGCGAGGTTGTGGCAGAGGTCTTGAGAGGGGAGAATGTCTGCTGCCTCTGTGCTGGGTGTGACAAATTCTTTGACCATGGTGAAGAGTTCGTTGCTGTTGATTGCTTTGGCATTGATGTGTTTCTGTATAGCAGATTTCTTTGCTGATGCTGATGAGGTGGTGTGCAGTGATGGCGGTTTTGAAGGCAGCATGGTCTACCAAGATCTTGCTACTCCTCCATTTTTTCTCGAGCCGTTTGCACATGTGCATAGATTTTTGGAGGGTGGGAGAAAATCAGCTGGTTATCTTGGAGGGCTGCATGCCTGAGGGTTCCCTGCAGGGAGACAGTGTGTTGGTGCAGTTGGAGATTCAACAGTGGAGGTTGCGTGTTGAGGCGTTGACGTCCGTGATTGTTGGTGGTGGAGTTTTGCTGAGGGATGTGGTGAGCTGGTCTTCGGTGAGTTTGTTCCAGCTTCTGTGAGGATGGCGGAGCACATGGTACTGTAAAGTGAGTTTGGTAAAGGAGGCATGGACGCAGTGGTGGTCGGTCCAATGTAGCTCGGAGGTGTGGCTGACGGAGATGTTGTTGCTAGTGGAGAAGATGGGGGTCGAGCATGTGTCCTGCTGAGTGGGTTAGAAGGTGACCAGTTGCTTGAGTCCGGTGGTGGCAAGGTTCTCCAATAGGGAAGAGGTGTTGTGGTCGACTAGGTGTCCAGGTGGAAATTTACGTCACCGAGGAGGATGTAGCCTGTTGAGCACGATGAGCGATGAAGTTGTCTATGGCTTTGCTGAAGGGGGAGATGGGGCCTCGGGGTCTGTTTCACGAGGGTGCCATGGAGGGTGGTGTTTGGTTGGTCTGGATCTGGAAGTGGAGGTATTCCATGTCGTATGAGTGCTCGTCTGTGGCTGAGGCGGGGTTCATCCATGTTTTTATGAAGAAGGCGATGTCGGGGAAGATGGAGTCGAGGAGGTCCCAGATCTCTACGGCGTGTTTTCTGAGAGAGCAAGTGTTGAGTAGGATGCAGCTTAAGTTTTCCAGTACTTAATGGTTGTGCGGTCGGTGGGCCTGGTGTGCGGAGGCAGCAGAAGACGCAGTTGCACAGGTGAACGGGCCTTGGGTATCCTTCGGAGATATGAGATGGCAACAGGCGGTGCGGCGTCTGGGGTTGCGTCAAGGGTACTGGTGTTGCAGAAGTAGGAGCCACGAGAACCAAGATCCCTGTTGGTGGGCGCGGTCCAGGCTTGGACAGGTGAAGGTGGGCTTGTCTTTGGTATGACCGTGCAGCTGTTGGCATTAAGTAGTGGTGGAGAGGCGAGAGGTGCTGGCAGTTGGGAGCTGGGAAGCCATGCTGGGAGGGGGCAGAGATGCAGGAGCAGGTAGCGGCGAGGGGGGAAAGCAAGAAGGGGGCACAGAGAACGGCACAGAAAGAGAGATAAAACAAGAGAAATACAAAAAATAAAGGAAACCTAAATAAGTACAGAGAACAGAAAGACAGACAATAGTCACCACTGGACCACCAGGGATTATGCACAGGCAGGAGCCGGTGGGTGGAGGAGGGCCTGGAACTAAGGATCTGGGCACAGGAGGGCAGACCACTATTAGGTGAAGCTGCACGGCGGTAGAACAACGCATACTGACAAGGTCAGTGAAGTCATAACATCTTGGCCTGTGGCCATCAGCTTCTGGACAGCTGGGTTGCAATCACTGCACCATAGTGACAGCAGATCTACTGTAGGGCTTTGCTCACTACAGACTCTATGGAGGGGCTTTTACCAGAATTGATGTTGACTTTTCCTGACTGGCACATAAACCCTGGCAGTGAAGGGTGGAGATGGCTATTAGGAAGTACGGATGTGCCCCTGAAAGCAAATATCTTTATAGAGCTACTCATGAAGATGAGGGTAAATGAAATCATTGGCATTCTGAGATACGTTACAACCACTGCTATGAACTTTGTAAAAGTTATTGGTGGGACTGTACCTCAGCACCTGGTGTGAGAAGTTGGCCTGGCATATGATGTCCACTAGTTATAGTGGGCACCTTGCACCAGTCCAAACGACGATTAAAGACAACTTTTATTGAAAGCTGTCCTAGTGGTAGCTATGGAGAGCAGCCTCCAGGCTAAGTCTTGAAGAAATGTAAAGCAGCTTGTTTTACCAGTCTATAATCTCGTGAATGACCAAATGAAAGGAGAACCGCACAAGAGGTATATAAAATAAATGTATTCATTACTAAACACTCTCTACTAACCTCTTTATGAGATTAGAGCACAAAGCTCAAAATATTTTTACATTTTACAATATTAAATCACTAGGACGCCAGTAAATAACACAATAAACAGTGGGCTCCAGGGGGAGACCAAACCATATACTAAGAAAGTGGTATAACGGGGGGCGTGGCTTGGTGCCGGCTAAGATGGCGGCCTGAACCGGGAGCTCCAGCCGACCGAGCCGCCGACCGCCTGAAATCCGCTCATAATCCGCCAATTCCTGCGGACAACCAGTGACGCTGTATCCCCCTGCCTGTGCTGCATCCAGCGGTCTGACTCTGGCCCCTCTGCGCCTCCCCGTCGCCGAGAGACGGACCTCGGTGCGACGGCCCGGGAGAAGGCTCGTAGAGATTGTGCCTCGCGGCCGGCGTGCCGCGCTCCGCGAGCCCCCGGCCTAGGGCCTAGTTTTGGCGGGAGCGGATCGAGCCTTT
Organism: Lissotriton vulgaris; assembly: GCF_964263255.1. NCBI lineage: Eukaryota > Metazoa > Chordata > Amphibia > Caudata > Salamandridae > Lissotriton > Lissotriton vulgaris. The sequence continues at coordinate 49,189,406 of NC_141685.1, read as the reverse complement.
GGTCATGCGCTCTGCTTCTTCTATGCTGCGCCCCAAGGGGGCTGAGGTCCCTTGAGTGCTGTGACCCCTGCCTAAACACCCGCATCACCAGCACGACCAGAGATTGTGGAGCACTGACCCAGGGAAGGAGAGAGGCCTACGTGCAAGGCTGCGACGTGACGAGGGACGGCGGAACTGGCTGCAACCAACGGCACACCATCGTGCCTAAGCTGGGAGGCTGCAGACCTTATTGGACCTATGCCTGGTAGGCGATTGGGCCTTTGTATTCGGAGGGTGGTCCCTACTCCTGCAATTTGGCGCCGAGGCATAGGGACGGCTGCTATCCCTGCCCGTGACCCGCATCAGCGTTAGAAGCCCTCTCCTTGTAGATCTAAGTGCCGTGAACATTTTGCTAAAATCGCACTGGGCATTCATAGACTCTATCGACGCATGGACCTACTACGCCTGCCTATACTGATCCTGTCCTCCCACGACTGAGTCCACTGCTTTGACTTTTGACTCGTGGGTGTGCTGACGGGGGGCCACTGAGGCGAGACCTGCCTACCGATACGCCACAGTGCCTAAGCTCATCCGTTGTGGTATGAGCCCTCCGAGGTCTTGTGTCCCGGACAGTTGACCATTTCCCACCTGTTGTTGGCTGGCCTCTACCGTAACACAGCGCTGACCGCACCCACAGGCCTGGTCTACAATTAACGCACATGAGGACTAAACATGGAACATCCACCCAGTCAAATAACCTCGACAAATATACAGTGCAGAGAGTCCACGGACGGAAGCGCCAGCAGGCGACCGATAGAATCAGACTGAACCGTCGCTGGCCAGCATTATGACTGCCATTCAAACGCTGGGCACGACCCTGGAAACTAAAATAGACAAGATGGCTATAGAGGTCAACCTTCTACGAACTGACCTTAACAAAACGTCAGAAAAGGCGAAGGCTAACGAGGCCGGAATTGCGGAGCTGCAGACGTCGACGAAGCAACTGGAAAGGCGCGTAAGTGAATTGGTCCATTAGCACCACCAGATGACGCTACGGCTGGACGACCAGGAAGGGAGGGCCCGAAGGAGTAATGTCCGCCTGGTTGGCGTGCCGGAGGACCTCGAGGGGCCCAGTGTGGAGCTCTTCGTTGAGGACTTGATTCTCAATCACCTCAAGCCAAAACGTCTGTCCAACATATTTACGGTTGAGCGAGCACACCGGGCGCCCATCCCAAAACCAAAGCCGGGAGCACCACCGAGGACGATCATTGCTAAAATTCTCAACTACAGAGACAGCGACGCCGTCTTGCAGGCGGCCAGGCAAGCTGGGGACCTACTCTATGACAATGCTACAATTCGATTCTTCCCTGACTTTACCCTCCAGGTCCAACAGGATAGGAGATCCTTTGCGGGCGTGAAGGGAGCGCTTAGAGAAAGAGGCATCAAGTACATGATGTTTTGTCCTGCCAAACTCAAGGTCCTGATGGGAGACAAATCCTTCTTCTTCACTTCGCCGTCAGAGGTGCAGGACTGGATTGATAAGGAGGCGCCCGCCGTTGGCGAAGGAGCAGAGGGCCAAAACTGGAGAGACAACCGGACTGCATCTCCGAGTTCTGTGGCTGGGAGATCTGAACAAGATGGCCGGAGTTAGCGCTCCTGGAGATCCCGCTCCGCAAGTCCGAGATGAAGAAACAGGCACGAGGCGGCCCGACGAGGAACTCGAGGGACCCACAATGCTGATAAGTGTCACTATGTACATTAATGTGTTGCATTTGTTCCTGTGGGGCCGAACTGAGGGGGAAATGGACCTATTTAGTAACACAGCTGAGCGTAGACACTGGACACACCACTTTGCAGGACTCGTGAACAATTTTCATATTTGAGGTTGGGGGGGGAGCTCGGGCGGCGGGTGGGGCCGGGGCCGGTACACGCTCCAAGTGAAAGGTCCACCAAGGAGGGAAGACGGGTTGCTTAGTTCTTTAGTTTCTTCCCTTTCAGGGGTGTGTAACTTGGGTGAAAGGCACTCTGCTAATTGGGGATGTAGGTCGTTCTAAACCCACGGAGCAGGGCAGCAGGGAGGGGGGGTTGGACACAGGGTGTTGGGGGAGTGGGTGGGAGGGGGTGGGGGGTGGTAGGGAACAGTTAAGAGGTTTTGGCAATGTCACATCAGGTATGTTATTGTTTTGTCGACAGTTACGCTACTCCACGTAGGGTCTCAGGTCAGAAATATTGTTTCACACATTTGCAGGAGGTCTGGAGGGAGACTCTGCTAGGAGATACGCATTTCGATGAAGTGGGATAAGAGTCTAAAGGTACTAAGCTGGAACGTCAATGGGCTGGGGGACAAGCTCAAACGCACCATTGTTCTACAATTTGTTAAAAGACACCTCCCTGATGTAGTACTCCTGCAGGGGACACACCTATTAGGAAATACATGTCACACACTAAACCGTTGGGGTTACTACATGGCGGCACATTCAGGCTTCACCTCAGGATCACGAGGGGTAGGCATACTGCTCCGGCGCAACTTTCCCTTAGTTATTGAACAATCCGACTCTGATCCCCTAAGAAAATAAATAAATAAAAAGAAAGTGGTATAACAACCACAACTTAACTAGACAGTGCCTAGAGCATGTAGAATCACTGGGACCCCAAGGAACCACCCAAAGTAGTGACACAGGGCACCCACGGAGGACGGGTGCAGTCTGTAAACACAGCCACAAGCTCCGTACAACTCTATGGGAAAGTCAGGGCTGGAATTTTAGAGTTGTAAGGGCACTTTGGAGAGAACTTTAAGCAAACATAGAAGGTTCTAAGGCCAGCACCCTTGAAAGTACTGAGATACCTGTGTTACCTATCCCAGAAGAGCCGGGCGCATAGGGGTTAATTGATGTCGGAAACCTTTGTTGTTTTTAATGGCGTGATGCACAAAAGTCCTGCTGTCCGGAAGATGAAAAGAGTCTGGTGGGATCCAAGCCTGGATACGAGGTGAGAAGAACCTGAAAGCAGAGGGGACAGAGTCTGGGTCGCTTCAGAGTGACCAGAGGCAAGATAGACAAATGCCCACCGATGTCGGGTGCTTCAGGTGAGATGCTTGACTCTGCAGCCACGGGGACCAGGAGACGCCGACAATGACTAAAGTCTGGAGGTAAACTGTCCCACAAAGGATGTCGAGTGCTGGGGGGGGTCAGTGTCCGGATTGAACACCAACAAGCCTTGTCAACTGCAACCAATGCGGGCAGAGGAAATAAGCTTTGGTGAAGACTAGCAAGGTTCTGGGACTCTCCAAGCTATGTAGAGTCAGGGCACATCTAGAGCAACCAGGGAAGCCCAAAGAAAGTCAAAGTTACCTTCACAGGGACCAACAGGCCAACGGACCAAGGATCGCAAAGGGACCTTAAGCAGATTCACAAAATACCAGCGAAAGGAACATTCGTGGAGACAAGACTGGAAAACTTCAGTGGAGACACTGCTCGGGGTCAGGACTACAAGTAGTCCAAAGCACAGCCTCAGGGATTGCCGAAAAGCATATGCTGTTGCAAATGTACATGGTGCACAGGGGTTCGGGTTGCATGGTCCCCACGAGGGATACTGGTCTCAGAATTGCTGAGAGAGCAGATCGACCTCAGAGACCTCGGGAACCCACCTCCTGTGTTGCAGAAATCTTTGGAGTCCTCAGGAGCTCGGGAGATGCAAATCAGTCAGATTTGTTTAGGTGCCTGCTGCTGCAAGGGAGTAACTCCTTTACTCCAAGGGAAATTCTTCAGTCATCCAGCGTAGTGTAGATCGCCGAAGTACTTGGTTTCTGTAGCAGAGTTTAGTCCAGGTTTAAATCTGAAGTCCTGTAGTCAGGGGATCCTACTTTATACCCAAGGAAGGGGTAGGACAAACTCTGGGGACCCACCTACGGGAGGGTCAGGACAGAGGGGTGGCTACACCCATATCCTTTGTCCAATTTTGCACCAGAGCAGTAGCCAATGGCTTCTGCAACTGGTTTGAACTGGACTATGCTCAGGGACACCAAATGTGCCCCCAGTGCAGATTTCAAACACTCTCAGAGTGCACTCACCTAGCCCCAATACACTTAATACTGTCTGGGAGGTGGTCCCACCTCCCTGTGACAGGAAACCTATTGTCAAGCCTTCGCCTGCTCGAGCTTGGCTCAGCAGCAGGAGGGAAGATCCCTGTCTGTGGCTGGCAGCATCCATTTAGTGATATCCAGGTCGAGAAAGCTGGTACCTGGTGTACCGGTGTTTCACATAAATCCCTCTGGAAGGGTGGAATCATACCTCCCATACCAGTTACTGGTGTGGAGGTATGATTCCAAGGTGTTTGACACCAAACACAACATGTTTCTAAGCAGCCATTTTAAAGTTAGCATTTACAGCAAGGTTATACTGCACTTAAATATATATGGTTGGCTGCATCACAAACAACCCCAGAAAATAGGTTCCAAAGGCTGCAGGTAGGCTCTGCTCATGCAGGAGCACCCTCTCACATAAAACCCCGAATCCTGCCTTCAGGTTTGATAAGGCCTGCCATAGGGGTGACTGATAGGTTTATATGTGCAGTGATTTAGAATAGACATAGTGAACCTATATCTAATTAAGGGGTGCATGCACCACCTTACACAGGACAGGCTGCAGTAGCAGACCTGTGGTATCAGTTTGAATGGTCTCTCAGGAGAGGCATGATACATGCTTCAGCCCCTGAGAGGCCTCTGAGGTACCTATGGCCTGGGTACATAGTATACCATATACTAGGAACTGATAAGGGTACCCCATATTCCAATCTGCAGTGTACCAAAAGTACATGCAATCAATTTAGAGGAGAAAGCAGCTAGACTGGGGTCATGAATAGCAGGATCCCAGTCATTTTAAGTCGAAAACAGTGAAACATCAGCAAAAAGTGGGGGTAACTATAAGAAGCAGATTCTACACTCCTACACCGTGCATTGATATTGTTTGTTTCCTATTAAGAGCGTCAAGAATCTTTGATAATCCACCTCAGGATATGGAAGTGGGAGTCTTACAGATCTATGTTGAAGAACCAATCTTCTCGATGGAGCTGAGGGTAGATATGATGAAGTGGTAGCATCTTGTTTTTTTCTTTCTGTATTTGTTTTCAGTCTTGAGATCAGGAATGGATTTGAGTTAGCGACTTGGTCCTTCCATTTCTACCGGAAAGTAGCAGGAATACGATCACTTCTCTTTTTGGGAATGAGGGGCCCTCTCGATGACCTGCCTCTGAGAAAGGGTGCTGACATCTTGGTACAGACAGTCCTGTTCATGCTCTGCTCACTTCTTCTGCTGTATCACCATGGGAGGGAAAGGGGCTATTTACATAATATTCATGGGAGGGAAAGGGGCTATTTACATAATATTCAGTTCTCATCTGTCTTCTGAGGCCTTTGCCCACTCTTCTCGGTGATTTGAGATGCTCCCCTCTACTTGAAGTTGGTTTGCCTCCTGTTGGTGGGTGGGGGTTCCCCTGTGCTGGTGACCTCTGTACCTCTTGACAGACACCTCTGTAGTTGGTATTACTGCCTCTGCTTATGTTGTTGCTGCTGGGGCCACTGAGGGACTTCAACCTTGTGTTGGGAGTAGCAATGATCATAAGTCTTGTATACGTGTTTCCTTGTTCTTCTCTAGTTCAACAGCCTTTACTATGTTTGTCTACAAAGACCACAGAGTGTAAAGAAGCAAAACAAGGCAGCGGGCCTTATTCATCCTTATACCCAGGGCCCGATTTATCAAACTTTCATGCAACGGGAGAAAGGCAACTGGCTGCGCTGAGGTGTGTGAAAGAGAGAGAGCAGGAATGAACTATTCATGCAACACAGCAAGACAACTGGCTGCGCTGCCGTGCGGGAATGAGAGGGCAGGAATGAACTATTCATGAAACACAGCAAGACAACTGGCTGCGCTGCCGTGCGGGAATGAGAGGGCAGGAATGAACTATTCATGCAACACAGCAAGACAACTGGCTGCGCTGCCGTGCGGGAATGAGAGGGCAGGAATGAACTATTCATGCAACACAGCAAGACAACTGGCTGCGCTGCCGTGCGGGAATGAGAGGGCAGGAATGAACTATTCATGCAACACAGCAAGACAACTGGCTGCGCTGCCGTGCGGGAATGAGAGGGCAGGAATGAACTATTCATGCAACACAGCAAGACAACTGGCTGCGCTGCCGTGCGTGAACGGGAGAGGGCAGGAATGAACTATTCATGCAACACAGCAGGACAACTGGCTGCGCTGCCATGCGGGAAAGAGAGAGGGCAGGAATGAACTATTCATGCAACACATCAAGACAACTGGCTGCGCTGCCGTGCGGGAACGAGAGAGAGCACGAATGAACTATTCATGCAACACAGCAAGACAACTGGCTGCACCGCCGTGAATGGGAGAGGGCAGGAATGAACTATTCATGCAACACAGCAAGACAACTGGCTGCGCTGCCATGAACGGGAGAGGGCAGGAATGAACTATTCATGCAACACAGGAGGACAACTGGTTGCGCTGGTGCGTGAACGAGAGGGCAGGAATGAACTATTCATGCAACACATCAAGACAACTGGCTGTGCTGCCGTGCGTGAACGAGAGAGGGCAGGAAGGAACTATTCATGCAACACAGCAAGACAACGGGCTGCGCTGCCGTGCGTGAACGAGAGAGGGCAGGAATGAACTATTCATGCAACACATCAAGACAACTGGCTGCGCTGCCGTGCGGGAACGAGAGAGAGCACGAATGAACTATTCATGCAACACAGCAAGACAACTGGCTGCACCGCCGTGAACGGGAGAGGGCAGGAATGAACTATTCATGCAACACAGCAAGACAACTGGCTGCGCTGCCATGAACGGGAGAGGGCAGGAATGAACTATTCATGCAACACAGGAGGACAACTGGCTGCGCTGGTGCGTGAACGAGAGGGCAGGAATGAACTATTCATGCAACACATCAAGACAACTGGCTGTGCTGCCGTGCGTGAACGAGAGAGGGCAGGAATGAACTATTCATGCAACACATCAAGACAACTGGCTGCGCTGCCGTGCGGGAACGAGAGAGAGCACGAATGAACTATTCATGCAACACAGCAAGACAACTGGCTGCACCGCAGTGAACGGGAGAGGGCAGGAATGAACTATTCATGCAACGCAGCAAGACAACTGGCTGCGCTGCCATGAACGGGAGAGGGCAGGAATGAACTATTCATGCAACACAGGAGGACAACTGGCTGCGCTGGTGCGTGAACGAGAGGGCAGGAATGAACTATTCATGCAACACAGCAAGACAACTGGCTGTGCTGCCGTGCGTGAACAAGAGGGCAGGAAGGAACTATTCATGCAACACAGCAAGACAACGGGCTGTGCTGCCGTGCGTGAACGAGAGAGGGCAGGAATGAACTATTCATGCAACACAGCAAGACAACGGGCTGCGCTGCCATGAACGGGAGAGGGCAGGAATGAACTATTCATGCAACACAGCAAGACAACTGGCTGCGCTGCCATGAACGGGAGAGGGCAGGAATGAACTATTCATCCAACACAGCAAGACAACTGGCTGCGCTGCCATGAACGGGAGAGGGCAGGAATGAACTATTCATGCAACACAGCAGGACAACACAAAATAATTCTCAGAGGCGTTTTCCTCTTCCTGAGTGCGCTGCAGAAAAGAGGAATCAATGAGGAGAAATAAAGATATTTCTCCGCTGCATCTTTTCTGGGAAGGCGCAGCATTTTGATGCAATCCCAGTTTACCAGTCTTGGTAACTCTGGGAAAGCCCCACAGTCCATGGGTGGAAGCAGGGAACACCAAACTGCACACATTGATCACCTTTGGGAAGCATGTAACGGCAAGCACTCCAGATTTACCAAGCCACGCAGGGCAATGCAGGGCCACGCAGGGCCACTCAACGCCACGCAGGGCCACTCAACACCACGCAGGGCCACACAAGGCCAGGCAGGGCCACACAAGGCCACGCAAGGCCACACAGGGCCAGGCAAGGCCACGCAGGGCCACGCAGGACCACACAGGGCCACACAGGGCCACTCAAGGCCACGCAGGACGACACAATGCCACGCAGGGCCATGTGAGGTTGCCTTTCTTTGCGTGGTAAATCTGACTTAGGGATTGTGTTGTGTGACACAAGGGCAACACAATCCCTTCATAAATCTGGCCCCGGTGTCTGGAATAACATCCCCATCTCTATGAGGACCGCCCCAAAGCTGATCCAATTTAGAAAAGAGTTGAAGACGGGTCTCTTTAAAGAACTCTGCTTCACAAAGCATTACCCATCCCCACACCGGCCGCCTCTCCGGTCCCTCGCTGACCGTGACCTCGTATAGTGCTCGGCTGCATTTTGTCTAGATTTCTGCCACAGAAATACCATGTACATACATACATTTGTCACTTCTCTCACCTGTGTCTGTGAGTACATAAATGGGAATTGACTACAGAATTTATTTGATCCTGTCTATATTTCAAGAAACTAACCTTGTGTGAGAATAGGCAGTCACAGTTCTGCTGTATTAAGGTACCTCGACCACAAGGTCAAAAGTAAGGGTACAGGTGTGAGGTACAAACCCAAGCCGTGAATGTTAGCAGGCTTCAAACCTCATGCAGATGGTAGAGAGGAGTTATGTTCTTTACATCAGACATCCCATCTGTTCCTTTATTCATGATGGCAATAACTACAGTAAGACACTAAGGCTCAGGTTTACAAATGTGTCACAAGTGCAGAGCAGCAGCAAAAAATGTGTTGCGTGACAGGGAGAAAGCACAACAGCGCCATACCTACAGAGATATGGCTCTCTCCTCCCATCTCCCTCGTGCCAATGAAGAAATTTGCTGCAGAGCATCACGCACACACCTTTCTGCCATAGTGCAAGGGTGTGTGCATGAGTCTTGCCTAGGTTTTGTACTGGAAGGCTCCCCTTCAAGTACAAACTATAATGACTAGACAAGTTTTAAAACTTGTCTTACTTTGTATGTGTGCTGTACAGGGCCGCACATATGTAAAGTCAGGAAGAAAGAAAGGAGAAATCAAAATATTTCTCCTTCAATGCTTGCTTTCCAGCAGCCTTACTGTTTTGCTAAAGCACCCTGTCTTTTAATGGTACTAGATAGGGTTTGCATCTAAAAGCATGAGTGGGGGGTTGCCTGGAAATGTCCTTGTATCACCAATGGAACGGCCCCTTGCCTCTAAGCAACACAAAGAAGCTCTCTGCCCTGGTTTGCATTACTTTTCCTTACAAACCAACGCCACTACCAATGTACATTGGTTTGTTAATCCCCAGAAAGGTTTTACGTCTGGTTTGCATTGTAAATCTTTGCCTAGATCTTGACATCGCCTCCTACGAGTCAAGTCTTTAACCACATCGCTGCGGCGGCTATTCCGCAGCAGCGCTAATTGGGCGGGGCGGCCGCCAGCGGCCGCATGCTGGTGACGGGACCGCTCCGTCACCAGCCGCGGTTGGGCTGTGCTTGTGACGGAGCGGTTCCGTCATGGCCCGCCCCGCTCAATAGAACGCGCCGCGCAGGCGCGGCGGCCGGGCCATGACGGAACCGCTCCAACCGCAGCTGATGACGGAGCGGTTCCGTCATCAGCATCGAACCGGTTAAGGCTCATCCAAGACACTCCAGAGAGTCAAAAAGAACAACTTTCCAAATTAGAACTAATACCCAGAATTTTGGTAATTAAGAGGCATGTACAATGTGATCTCTGATAGTGCGGGGAGGTCGATACCACTTTACGGATGCGGGAAAAGCTCAACAAGGCCTTTTACAGCGCTTCACCTGGGATTGCATGAAGGTCGATACCACTTTACGGATGTGGGAAAAGCACAACAAGGCCTTTTACAGCGCTTCACCTGGGATTGCATGAAGGTCGATACCACTTTACGGATGCGGGAAAAGCACAACAAGGCCTTTTACAGCGCTTCACCTGGGATTGCATGAAGGTCGATACCACTTTACGGATGTGGGAAAAGCACAACAAGGCCTTTTACAGCGCTTCACCTGGGATTGCATGAAGGTCGATACTACTTTACGGATGTGGGAAAAGCACAACAAGGCCTTTTACAGCGCTTCACCTGGGATTGCATGAAGGTCGATACCACTTTACGGATGTGGGAAAAGCACAACAAGGCCATTTACAGCGCTTCACCTGGGATTGCATGAAGGTCGATACCACTTTACGGATGCGGGAAAAGCACAACAAGGCCTTTTACAGCGCTTCACCTGGGATTGCATGAAGGTCGATACCACTTTACGGATGTGGGAAAAGCACAACAAGGCCTTTTACAGCGCTTCACCTGGGATTGCATGAAGGTCGATACCACTTTACGGATGTGGGAAAAGCACAACAAGGCCTTTTACAGCGCTTCACCTGGGATTGCATGAAGGTCGATACCACTTTACGGATGTGGGAAAAGCACAACAAGGCCTTTTACAGCGCTTCACCTAGGATTGCATGAGGTTGCCCCACTCTTCTCATGATATTTGATGAAGTTCGATCAATCACCAGCAGGGGTAGCGATGGGAGGGGCAACTGCACCACAAAAGCACTCAAAAACAACAAAAAGCAGGCTCCAAGGAAGACTCCCTGAGGTGCTTACTGCTGAAACCCGACCAAATACACTTTCAAGGAGTTCCAATGTGGAATCCTCAAAAATGATGGCTTAGAAAAATCCTTTGTAGTATGCATGAGGAAGAAAACCTATGACAATGCTTTAAATTTGGCCAAAAGGTGGTCCTTGGGATGTGATCCTGACGGATCGCCCCCCTCTTACCTCGCATTCTCTTCCCTCTGAGTCTGGCTGCCGCCTCCCTCAGGCTGACCTTGGTGAATCCTTTGATGGTCACCTCAGTGGCCGAGTCCGAGCCGTAGAACTGTACAAGGAGGTCCTTGGTGTCAATTGGGTCTGCTTTCTCCAGGCTTCCTCGTGGGATGTTTCGCTGTCCTTTGAAGTTGATTTCTGATAATTTATTTTTAAATTTTTTGAACTCAGCTTCGGTGAGATCCTCCAGGGCGTAGAGCAGGATGTCGCCAGATGTGCGCTTTCCGTCCGCCATGGCTCACGGGAGGCTTTGTCTGAAAACAAAGATGGGTGATAAGAAAGAGGGCTGGTCACAAACTCAAGAGACACAGAAGTGAGACACAGTACAACAAACTCCTCACATCTGCACAATGTCTTTCAATTAGTGGATGAACTCCACTTAATATAGCGCTACTGTGAGCCCAGTAGCGCATCTTGGAGCTGTAGTAGTTGCCCTGCTCTTAGATATAATCACGTCCACTCTAATGTAGAGTGCAATCTAGAGCAGGGAGTATAATGTAACTGTAGAAGGGCTTGATCAGTGCTAGATTTTTTGGAAATCCAGAAAAGGGAAATAATTAATATTACAAGGAAATTATTTACTTAGCTATTCTAAAAATATGTCTTGATACGCACCTGATGACCTACGTTGAACACCCCAGATGCCAATACAGACACTTAAAAACTCTGCAGCAAAACTTTACAAACTTCCATGTAAAGGTTGGTTGGGAGGCATAAAGTGTGACTCTTAACAAGGTGTGTCGAGACCCTGCCTGAAATCAGGCCAGGAGTCTGACACTGCGACAGAAGACAGACATCTATTTGTAGATTAAGGGTGGACTGTTTTCTGTTTGATGAGAGTAGGGAATATTGTTCAAATCTGCAGCAGGGTGGAAGGAGAAAGACCAACAGACCCTTCCCTGAGACGTCTAAAAGACATTTGAACACAGCTTTAACAATCAGGAGCCAGCGATTGAACCATGGTGAGTGTAGGTGACACAGAGTTCAATATTTGGATATTGACTCCTGGCATAGGGTAATCAAGACCTCTAGAGCTTTGCACTCAGCATCTAGCTTGTATGCAAAATGACTTAAAAGGCAGTCTTCCCGTTCTAAAGAAATCTGGGAAGCGCAGATGCTGCGACCCGGTCTGTGAGGACGGCCACAGCAGCAATACGCAGCTCTATTGTACAGCTGAGTGGAGGCGGGTGCACCATGGTGCAGCAAAGAATCGAGGCGGGGGCCCCCCAGAACCACTGTGGACACCACTTCAGAACATAAAGGTGTTTTCTGTGGGCAGAGATTGACGCCGTCTTGAGAGCCCTGCCGGGGACTACCTTCAGGGAAGAAGTGCGGAATCCATCTGGCTGAGCCGCCCTGCTGGAATGAAGATACAATACAGGCAGGAGCGGCGGCCTGAACTGGGGAGACCAACAGCCTTTGGCAGCGGTGTGAGCCACTCTGAGCTGGTCCTGCCCTGGATTGCAGTGGAGAGGGGAAAAGGCCCTGACTTCACTGAGAAGACGAGAGGAGCAACAAGGGGAAAATAAGCAGGATTCGAGCAGCTATGGCCCTGTGACAACTACAATGGGCTGATACAGAATGAACAAAGGCAGGCACAGGGCCCCCGCCAGGGTAGGCTATTACTGGCTATTTACCTCTCGGATCACACCAAACTGTGAGTACTGTGCCCGCCTGGGCCTCACAAGCCCTCCACCACGTATTGCATGAATGAAAGGCTGGTTGGCGGCTAACCGGCCCTGGGTCCCACGGCCTTCTGAGTACACATTATCCCTAGACACCAAGGCTGAATACGGGGGACAAAAAAGCGGCAGGGATTCTTCTTACTGGCGAAATCCTGTTTGGATATTTAAATGAGCCGGGAACAGGGGCGAGAGGTTTGAGGGTGCCACACAAAGCGCACTAATTACTGTGGAATATGGGGGGGGCACCAGGGTGAAGAAAACAAAGCCCCAGGCCTCAGGAGTGCCTGACCATATGGATCAAGATGGTACAGGCAGCACCCCTGACTCAGATTATATACCACTGACAGCAATGGAGGGGCAAGTTGATAAGCAGGACTTGATATTGCAAGAGGTGCGTGACTCCAGGAAAGCAATTGAGCAGCAAGTGAGTGCTCTCACCACGGGTTTCACGCTTTTATAGGCTGACCATAGCACGCGGCCAGACACAGTCCGCACCTATAAAATGCAAATTGGAGAGATAATGCCGCAACACAAAGCTCACTTAGAACAACTTGGTCAATTGCGGCGACAGATTTCGAGTCTTCAGGACAGAGTGAATGATGCTGAGGGGATGGCTCGTTGCCGTAACGTGCGGATAGCGGGACTACCAGAACGGTGTGAGGGGCTGAATCCCACTCAATATATAGGGCAATGGGTACAGGACACGATTGCACCGGAAGACTTCACTGAAGGTTTTTAGTGAGGGGAGAGCCCACAGAATACTGACACAATCCCCTCCCCCTCGTGCCCTGCCCAGGCCAATAATAGCTCATATCCTAAATTTTAAAGACCGGGATACCCTACTCCATGCAGCCCATGAAAAGGCCCGATCCAATTTGATAAGAAACAAATCTCTCTGTAGACCGACATTACATTAACGGTTCAAAGAATAAGAGCATCGCTCTAGGAAGTTAAAAAGCAACTAAGAGGCCATAACTTGAAATATGCTCTCCTCGTCCCAACCACCTTTAAAGTAATAAATGAGCAGAAAGCCCACTTCTTTGAAAGCCCAGAGGAAGCAGAGGAATGGATAGAGGTTACGTTGACACCATGCCCATCGAAAAATGTATCTCAATTTGTGAAGTCATAAGCACACAAATCCCTAAAGACTGGCTAAAGCAAGAGAGGTCACAAAGAAATCGCAGTGTCCAGATTCTACAACAAGCCGGTCCCGAGAGCAAATAATAGAAAGCCAGAAGTCATCGAGTCTAGTGGCGGCAGCACTTGATGACCATGACGTACACTCGACGGGGGTATCGCATGTTTCTTCAGAGGACACTACATTATACTTGGACACTGAAAACAGTCTAATCTTCTTCTCTTCTATCATCCCTCAGACAGTGAAAGACTACTTGGGCTGATGTCACTTAGTTTGTATTCACAGGAACTGGGGACCCGTGAGTAGGTAGTCAAAATGTTGTACATTACATATGTTGACCTGGAGATGTTTGCATTTGCGTTAAGATAGGACCCGAGCTGGGCCGGCTGCGGTACCCATTCAGTGTGTTATACGCTGCACTGTACTGCTGATTACGGTTTCCAGCACCTCCCCTATTGCAACTGCACCAATGTCTCAACTGTTAGATGTTACAATTGTTGATTATTATCATAGTTTGGTCCTCTGCCGTTCGGTGGGGGAACCTAGTATTGAGCATTGTTATTGTTTTGGGCAGACTCACTTGTTGTGGGAATAATATCAGACACCAAAGGCCTGGTGGGGGTACGTATGACACAGCAATACAAGTTACTACATGGCGACAACCTGGAACTACAAGATTTTTACCTAGAATGTCAGAGGGATGGGGTCTGTCCATAAGAAAAAAAAAAAGCACAATTAGAAAAAGGGGGTCTAGGGATAATATTTAATGACCCTGTAATCTCTACACCCCTAATCAGATCCACAAAATACAGAAAAAGAGATTATAGGTCAATTCACCAGATCTATTATATGAGCTCAAGAGGATGAGAACATCAGACACGAATGATTTGAGTGGCACCGGGCTCTGAAATAAATCCCATCAGCCCACCACTCTGGCGGAGCATCGTCATCTGGAAGTTTATGGAATGAATCTGTGTGCCCAGACCAGCAATGTACTGGCTATACAACATTAGACTTCTATCCAATAGTTGGTTTAGCCAAGGTGCTCTCAAACCGATGGTACTGATAGTGTGCAGTGCAAAGTGAGTGTAATAACTAAACATGACTATAAAGACAAAAAAATATGTTTATTGGGAATTGTCCAAATGTCAAGATTAAAAAAAACATACAGTGTGATAAAATCACTATCTTTAGGCAATAGGTGGAAGGTCAACATGTTTCAGCCGTAAAGGTAGCAATGACCGGCTTTCGTCAGGACATACAAAGGATGGAATGCTACTGCAATAATATATAAATATTTAACACAATTGTCAACAAAATGTAATCCTAAGAAAAACTATACATCAGTGGTTATGAACCACCCTACCAGTACCGGGTATGTGCCGCGGTATCCGGTAGGTCCGTATGTAATCTTCTTTCCTAAGATAGTGTATAACAGTGAATTTGTGATATTAGTAGATGAACACACATTCTGCTGAGCAAAATACACAGCTTAATTATTGTCTCAAGGTTTCAAAATATGCCCAAAACGTAGCCAATTAGACCAGGTACTGCATGACCTGATTATATTTGAAAAAATCATTTTGATACTCACCCAGCCTTTTATAAGAGTAACCCTCACCTCACCCGGAAACTGCTCAGTGAAAGAGGCCCGCTCTGTTTGTGAGTAAAGCATAGAAACACAGAACAAGAGCTCAGAAGTGTTCCTTATTATACAGCACAAAAATATTTAATTAAAAATAAACCTTAATTGTTTTTAAGATTCTAACCATCTGCTAGAGGGCTAGTTAACGACCAGGACAGCTATTGATTGGGATGATGTTAATACACTGAATAGTTAGGACATAAGTCCATATAGAGACCATTGGTACCCAGCAGGTCTCATCTATGTCACAAGCAATAGACATAGAGGTTGAACACAGAATGTATTGCGAAGAAAACCATAGACTGCTAATAACATAGACAGTTGATTCTCAACAGAATGTTTATTATAAAGAAAGCAAAGGACTGCCAAAAGTTTCAAGAGATCACACACACACACTGTTGCATGTAGCTATAGAACAAAAGAGCAAACTGGTAGTGAAAGCGTTAGTAGGCTGCTTACCTATCCATCTGTACCTCCGGTGTAGAACCAAGCCGAAGGGGAGGTACCCAACAGAAGTTCAGCCCCCCTTAAATACTGCCGTTGATTGGCTAAATTGCAAAATTGATGAGAAACTCATTGGTGGCAATCGGCACGTGACGCGACTAGCGTTTAGTTTTCTGCGGTCCTCTAACTTTGCTAGAGGACCGCAGAAAACAAAATAACGGCCTGTTGGAGAATCACGGAACTTAAACTGACTACAGACTTGGATTCCTTGCCTTGAAAAAGCCCATGGCCAATAGGCCACCAGTGCGAAACACGTGTTGGCTGTTCTTCTTTCGCATATGCAACAACAATAAAAAACACGCATGCAAAGCGACTAAAGAACGCTTGAAATTTCTTTTTGGACCACCTTTGAGAGACTGTGAGGGCACAATCTCCATCTTCCTCTACACTCCTATGGCAGGCCTTGACAATCCTGAAGGCAGAGTGCTTGGTTTTTGTGTGAGAGGGTGCCCTAGCATGTGCAGAGCCCCTCTGCAGCTTTTGGAATCCCTTCCTTATAGCTGTTTTATGATATAGCCATATCATATACTCTTAAGTGCATTATAATCCTCGCGGTTAATGCTAACTTTGTTTTGGCTTAATAAAAACATGCCGTGTTTGGTGTCAACCACTTTGGAGTACTACACCCCCCCCCCACCACCACTTCTGGCGGCGGGGGTAGCATTCCACCCTTCTAGAGGGAGAAGACATGTACACACTGGTAAACTCAGTAGAAGTTAAACAGAGCCCCAGCATCACAAAATGGATGCTGCTGCCACAGACACGAGTCTGACCTCCTGCTGCTGGACTCAACTCCGGCAGGGGAGGCCTGGAAAATAGGTTTCCTGTCCAGGGAGGTGCCAGTACCTCCCCAGACAGACTTTAGTGTATTGGGGCAAGGTTGGTTGAATTCAGTGAATGCTTTTCAGACACTGCCTGGGGCACACAAGGTGCTCCATGCATTTCCCAGTTCAAACCGGTTGCCGGGGCACTCAGCCCCAGCTCTGGCGCAAAACTGGATAAAGGGGTAGGGATGTAACCACTCCCTCCCCAGGTCCTCCCATAGGTGGGACCTTGGAGTTAGCCCAACCCCTAAACTTAGTACAAGTATAGGAACCCAGTCCCTAGGACTTTAGATTACCCTGGACGAAACTCTGAAGAAGAAATCTTGGACGTTCGACATTTCATTTCGACTGAAAGACTGAAGAATCTCCCTTGGGGTCAAGGAGTGACCCCCCTGTTCAAACAGGCACCAAAGAAGCATCTTGCCGGTCTGCATTTTCGAGGCTCCCGCCGGATCCCGAAGAATCTGCAATACAGGACATGGACTTTCAGACATCTTTGAGGCGGACACGAGTCCCCAGCAGAGCTGAGACCTGTAGCTATTACAAGAGACGTGGGACTGGAACTCCTGGACATCCTGCAAATTTGCAACTGCACCTACTTCCCGAAGTTTCCTGAAGTTGTGCATTGGGGCATTTGAAGCATCTGCCCTTAGCACCTTTTGCACCGAAGCTCAGAGGCCTACACTCCATCAGTGTCCCGTGGGCCCGTTCCTTGCATTTATGCTTGAGGCTCCTTCAAGATCTCTAGTCTGTTGGCTAGTGGGTCCCCATGAAGGACAAACTTTTGTTATTTGGGTTTTCCTGGTTGCCCCAGATGTACCCTGACTCCCCTCCAAAGGGTGAGTCCCTCAGACCTTGCTGGTCTGCACCAAAGCCAATTTTATCATCTTGCGTGGGTTGCTGTTGCCAAGGCTTGTTGGCTCCAATCTGGATCCCGACACTGCAGCACTCAACATCCTTTATGGTACAGCTTGTATCCAGCTCCTGGTTGTCGTCGACACCTCCTGGTCCTCGTGGCTGAAGAGTGAAGCTTTACCTACTTCATTTGAAAGCACCCGATATCGGCTGGCATCTTCCTGTCGCCATCCTGGTCAATGGCAAGTGACCCATACTCTGTCCCCTCTGCTTTCAGGTTCTTCACATCTCCAATCCACCTTCTAACTGGACACTTTTCCTCTGGTCGCCTGCAGCATTTCTTCGCAGCTCTCCATTGGAATCGACGACGAAACCCGACACGAAAAGACACCTATGCACCCAGCTTCCCTGGGTGAGGTAACATGAGTACTCCGGTGCTCCCGTGGGTCTTGACTCTCGAAGTGTCCTAGTCTAAAAGGGTTCCATCGTAGTTCACCCCTAAGTTTCCTTAATCTTTAAAATTGTAACTTGCTTATTCTCCATAGAAAATCAACGGTGATTTGCGGCTGTGTTTAGACATTGCACACGTCCCCCGTGGGTCTCCTGCGTCCCTACCTTGGGCGGTTCCTGGTTGCCCCAGCATTTCTACAGGCCCTAGGCCTGGCTTCTATCTCTCACATGGTTCTTATACCACTTTCTTAGTATATGGTTTGTGAGGCCCCTAGGGCAAAACGTATTCTGTGCTAATTTACTGTGTGCTAATTAAGTTCTTGTATTGTACTTTTGCCTCTAGCCTCATAAAGAGACTAGAGGGGTTGTGTTTAGAATAAATACATATATTTTATATATATACCTTGTGTGGTGCACTTTCATTTGACCTTTCAAGAGATTATAGACTGGTAAAACAAGCTGCTTTACATTCCTTCAAGACTTAGCCTGAAGGCTGCTCTCCACAGCTACCACTAGGATAGCTTTCTATAAAGGTTGTCTAAACCTACCATCAATAAGGGTCGTTTGGACTGGTTCAAGGTGCCCACTAGAATAGTGGACATCATATGCCAGGCCAACTTCTCAAATTGGTGTGCAGCGTGTGGGATTCCAGCTTGCATTGTTTTACCAGATAATCTTGAGAATATCATTTGAAAAATCACTAAAGGTACCATAGGTACATATAATCCAAGCTTATAATACAGTAAGTTCTACTGAACTTAGAAGCTGTAGGTGGTAAGGGCCTAGCACACCCTGACTACAACTACTAGGGAAGTTTAGTAGGAAACCAAATAGTGTAGGTAGGTGCACACACCACACCTCACTAGTCATGGCTTTAAAGGCTGGACCTAGTGGGTCTCTGCCAGATGTCAGCCAAGTACAGACATCTAAGTATGACACATTCTCCTTCCAAGAGTTAAGGGGTCTGTGTGCCATAAGGAAACTGAAGCCAGGACAGAATCCCAATACCCAACAGCTGATAGACATATTATTGTTGGCTGACTTTAAGAAAGCATCAGACACTGACAAGGTAGGCAATGGGAATGGGGTGGATGCATCAGAGGAAGAAAACACTGGAGAGTTACCTCACCAGGACTCTGACGATGATGAAGACCAGACCAGTCAGATAATGAGCTAGTCCTAGAGAACCCAGCTCTGCCTGGAGATAAGAAAGGCCAAAGTGGCCCAATCCCTGTCCCCACAAGTAGAATTGGTGGTGTGCCCAGAAAGAACAGATCACCTTCAGTTGAATATACTCATTCTGGTACATCTCTAGGGTCTTCTGCCTCTGCTCACAGGAGGGGTACCTCACTTGAGAAGAGGCAGCATAGGATGAAAGAAGTCCAGCTAAGAATAAGGAGACAAGAAGTAGCCTTAGAAAAGGAGACCCTAGCTCTTGAGAGAGGGAAAAAAAAGATGGGGCTAGTGGCCCATGGTGGCAGCAATATCCCTACTGGTAGGGATAGGTCTTATGACCATAGAAACCTAAACAAGATTGTCCCTCCCTATCAGAATGGGGATGACATCCACAAATGAATTACTGCACTGGAGAGGGTCTGCAAAGTACAGAAGGTACCCCAGGAGCAGTGGGCAGCAATCATGTGGCTCTCCTTTGCAGACAAAGGTAGAGACAAGCTCCTCACTGTAAGAGAAGAGGATGCTGATGATTACAAGGTCCTGAAGAGTGCTCTGATAGATGGGTTTGGCTTAACCACTGAACAGAATAGGTTGCAATTCAGAGACACCCAGAAGACACAGACTCAGGACTGGGTTGACTTTGTAAATTCTGCTACTAAGGCTCTGGAGGGCTGGCTGCTGGGCAGTAAAATGTGTGACCATACAGGATTGTATAATCTGATCATGGGAGAACAAATTCTTAATAACTGTCAGAACCAGCTGTTGCATCAGCACCTGGTGGACTCTGATCTGACCTCTCCCCAAGAATTGGGAAAGAAGGCAGACAAATGGGTCAGAACCAGGGTGAAGCAGAAGGTCCAGAACCAAGGTGGTGACCAAAAGAAGCAAGATCAAAAGGGTGGGGAGAAAGGTAAAGACCAGAAGTCTTCACAAGGTCCCCAAAAATCTTTTAATGGTGGGGGTCCCCAATTCAAAAAGAAAGAAGGCCCAAAAAAACCATGGTGCAAGATTTGTAAAAATAATAGTCACTGGACTAGTGATTGCACCAAAAAGGAGACAGCTCCAGTGAGGTTCTTCGATTTCTGACTTCGTCCCGTATTTAGCCGCCATTTTGTGTTGCCCTCACTCAGGCAGCACGGTGGACGGTGTGTATTTGCCTTTCTCAGCTGCTACGTGACTTTTCTATCAAAGAGTAACTCCTTTGCCCTTGTTTACGAAACTCATGTCAGGGTCTGGCCGAGTTCGTTAATCCAGGTCTGGGTTAATTGATCCCCGTCTCGACTGACTATTTGCCTTCTCCTATTCTTTCCTTACATTATCTTATCCGACTGGCCTTCGCTATTCTCTCCTTGTATTCTCCTGTTACACAACTATCCTTTAAGACACACAAATACGTCCTGCCACCTGCAAATTAGATTGTTGGTGCTAGTACTGATTAACTTGTTGGGAGGGGTAACACACGGGGTCTGAGAGAGGGGCGTATTTGAGACACCCGATAGCTTGTTTTCCAACTTTTCTCATTGGTCCGTTTTGTATGTGTAAGGAGTAAGCTTTGTAAATGTGTTTTTCTATAAAAGATTGTGCGCCACGGATTGAAGTGGCAGTCTCCTCAGAACCCACCTTGTGTGTAACTTCTGGGATAACTGTGCTTAGCTGCAGCTAATAAACCTGGTTTTCATGCTCAACGGAGTGTCTTGTGTCTCTGTTCGACAAGGCAGGTGAACTCTGAGATTTATGGCGTGCCCTGCGCCGCCAGCCCCATAAGGCCCGGTTCTCCACCAGCCACCATTGCCCCTAAGGCAACTTTTCCCCCTAGTTCAGCTACAAGTGATGGTTCTCAGCAAAAGGGTTAACCGTGGGATCTGAGGTGGGCTCTGGCCTAGTCAGAGTTCCAACTCAAGCTGTTTTGATCTGGAAGGGATATGACCTCCTCTGTGAGTCCCAGTAACCTGGGCAAGTACAGACAAACACCTTTAATTAATGAAAAAAAGGTTGAGGCCTACAGGGACACAGAGGCAAGTGTCACAATGGTGGTACCAGGCTTTGTGGACCCTAGACAAGTCATACTTGGTGAGACTTACCATGTGATCAATGCTAGCAACGTCAGTACCACCCATAGTAGGGCAGTTGTTAAGGAGGGAGGGGTAACTGGCCTTAAGAAGGATGTGATCAGTGCAGACCTCCCTGTTGAATGCTTGCTTGGCAATGACCTAGAGACTTCAGCCTGGTCCGAAGTGGAGTATAGGACCCATGCAGAAATGCTAGGAATCTCAGCACATGTCCTTGCAGTGACTAGGTCACAGGTCAAAAAGTCTAACACTTGACAGGCACTGGATTCTGGAATAACGGACCAGTTGCCTACCAAGAAATGGAGCAGTAGGGTTAAGGCAGTGCCTTCCCCCCTGACTCAGAGTGAGGATCAGCCTTCTGAGGAAGCTGATTGTGAGCCTGAAGAAGGAACTGTCCCAGAGGAGATTGAGCCTGATCAGGTTGAGTTCTATGGGACAGGGGGCCTTTCCAGGGCAGATCTGAGTCAGGCGCAGTTGAGCTGCCGTTCTCTTGAACCCCTCAGACAGCAAGCTGCTGCTGAGGCTGCTGGGAATGCTAGTGGCACCCATCAAGTTTACTGGGATGATGGACGCCTGTATTCAGAGAGTAGAGACCCCAAGCCTGGTGCTTCCACGAGGTTGGTCATACCTTTGGCATTCAGGGGCTTCCTATTGACACTAGCCCATGATATTCCCTTAGCAGGACACCTAGGGCCGAACAAGACTTGGGACAGAATTGTCCAGCACTTTCACTGGCCCCTCATGTCAGAAGACACATAGGAGTTTTATCGATCCTGTGTAACCTGCCAAGCCAGTGGTAAACCAGGTGGCACTACAAAGGCCCCCCTTATACCACTACCTGTGGTGGTGGTACCCTTTGAAAGAGTGGGGATTGATATTTTTGGACCAATGGATCCTCAGACAGCATCTGGGCACAGGTTTATCCTGGTGGTAGTGGATCATGCCACCAGGTACCCAGAAGCTATTACCCTTAGGACCACTACAGCACCTGGTGTGGCAAGAGCCCTCCTGGGAGATTTCTCAAGAGTGGGTTTTCCTAAGGAGGTAGTATCAGACAGAGGTGCAAACTTTATGTCTAGCTACTTAACTGCAATGTGGAAGGAGTGTGGAGTGAACTACAAATTCACCACACCCTATCATTCACAGTGCAAAGGTCTAGTTGAAAGATTTAACAAGACCTTAAAGGGTATGATTAAGGGTCTCCCAGAAAAGCTCAGGCAGAGATGGGATATCTTGCTACCCTGCCTTTTCTAGGGAGGTTCCACAGAAGGGGCTACAGCCCTTTTGAACTTCACTTGCAAGAAATAGGAATGTCACAGAGAGTGGGAGGGGGTGCACTGCATACCTTGCTATGGCTAAAAAGTTGGCCCCTACTGTCAGCGTCACCACTATTAAAAGTGACTAAAGATTTTCATTATACCAAAGGATTGAACCCGTACACCCCTAACAACCCAATGCTAGGGAACCCTACACCTTCCAGAATATTCTCCACAAGTTGTTTGACCAAGTGGCAGATGAGGGAGTCACAATGGTAGGATGCTGACCATGACACATTTGTCAGAGAACAAGGGGTACCCAGCTCACTATATATCCTCCACGCTAGCATCAGTAGGTACGTGAGACGTATCTGGTCGCCTGATGGCACGGAGCCCCAGAAACATGAACTAACACATATGTTATACCTTATAGGAAATGGGGGCCATATAACTAGATGGCTTTACATAAGTATCCAATCACAGGCGGCAATCCATCTCCAGGAGCTGAAAGAGAAATGGTCTGAGGATATCGATGGGAAATGTCGGACAAAGAATGGGAGAAAATACTGGACTATCCCAAGAACGTACCCCATAACCCCAAGTTTAAACTGATTCAATATATGCTGGTACACAGAGCATATCTGACTCCACACAGACTGAGAAAATGTTCCCGGGCGCAAAAGATACGTGTCCTAGATGCCATGCACAACCAGCTGAGTTTATACACATGTTATGGGCATGCCTACCGTTGACACCCTTTTGGGCAACTGTCCTCAAGCTTCTTAGGGAGGTCGCACCTGGGACGGGGCACGATACAATGGAATACTGCATACTGGGAGTGTGTAAGAAGCGCAAGTCACAGGGAACGCAGACCAGATTTGCACATCTGGTATTAATACTGGTGAAGCGATCAATCACAATGCTGTGGAAGTCGGAACAGCCATTAACGTTATTGGTATGGCATGATGAGGTTGTACGATGGGTGAGGGCTGAAAGTATGGCGATTAGATGAGAAGAAAACAGAGGGCTAATGAAGAGTCAATTTTCCTTGGAGATGGATACATTCTTGGAATTGTTTAACTCTACTGAACCCTTACTGCATTGAAATGTAATATTGCACCGGGCCATTGTAGATTTGCTGTGGTCTCAATAGGTAACAGACCCCACATGAACCCTACAGGAATGTTATATGTAAACCTGTAAGTTAAGTAATTGGAATCATGGGCCACACCGTGACTTGCCTGCCTTCACTAGGCTATGTTAATACACTAGTGAGCCTGGCGATTAATATTTAGTTGTCAATCAATCAAAACATTTGTAAAGCGCACTACTTACCCCTGAGGGTCTCAAGGAGCTAGAGGGGTGGGGTGGTGCTGCTATTGCTCGAATAGCCAGGTCTTGAGTAGCCTCCTGAAGGTCAGCAGGTCCTGGGTCTGCTGTAGGAGGATGGGGAGGGTGTTCCAGTTCTTGGCAGCGAGGTGGGAGAACGATCTGCCTCCGGTGGTCGCTCTTCATGCGTGGGGGACGAGGGCGAGGTCGGTGGAGTGGAGCTGGCAGTTTGGGGTGTGGAAGGTGAGTCATCTGCTGAGGTAGGCTGGGCCGGTCTTTTGGAGTCCCTTGTGTGCGCGGGTGAGGAGCTTGAATGTGATCCTCTTG
The DNA here is from genome assembly GCF_964263255.1 of Lissotriton vulgaris. Taxonomy (NCBI): domain Eukaryota; kingdom Metazoa; phylum Chordata; class Amphibia; order Caudata; family Salamandridae; genus Lissotriton; species Lissotriton vulgaris. The sequence continues at coordinate 49,165,325 of NC_141685.1, read as the reverse complement.
TTGACGGGGAGCCAGTGCAGGTCTCTCAGGTTGTGTGCGATATGGCTGCGGCGAGGGATGTTGAGGATCAAGCGTGCAGAAGCGTTCTCTATGTGTTCTGTATGCGTTGCAGTTGAAGGAGGGAGGGGGTGGGTTCTTGTTTGTTGGATCGAACGCTTTGATTTGATATGCAGTACTGGAACTCTGTTGTTAATTAAATGCTGTAATTATGTGATGCTGACGTTAAAATGTCATATTAATATGTTCTTATTTTTGAAAATCCAATAAAATATGTTTTTTAAGTGTATGGAGTCCAGTATAAAGAATCCTGTTCGGAGCTACAGGCACACAACAAGTTCCAGAGGCCTCCCTGTAATTTCCCAGCTGACCTGCTATAAATGGACCTGACTGGAGCCACAAATGAACTAGCTTGAGTCCTGCTGGCCTCTGCGAGAGTGAGTCCCTGATCCCCAGGAACTGTCTCCACGGGTCCTTTTAGAAAATAAGAAATCCTGAGGTTTTGGGTTCTTTCCGACTGCAAACAGATTTCGCACTGAGGCTCTGCCGTTCCCAATGACATCAACACGAAACTCTGGTGAACAAGACTCCTCACGCTACAGCTACTGCCAGTGAGGAACGCACCTCCAGATCGACACTGGGCAACAGAGATGACAGCCTACGCTGACCGCAAACACGAAGCTCCAGCAATGACCCTCCAAGATGTCTTACCAGTTCTTAAAGCTACAGTGACAAAAGCCTGCACCGCCCAGCTTGCTCTTTCTTCTATACTAACCACTATTCGAGACACGCTCCCAAATCCTACTTCACAGCAAACTAGACTCTTTGGCTGGACATTGAGAAGGTACCTTTTTCAGAAGGACTGACCTGGTGGGACTAACCTGGTCCTTCATCAGGCCTATGCTCCAACACAGCCGGCCTGAACTTGTGACATCCCCCGGTCTAGCACGGCCAGATCACTGCAAGTGGGGCCTTGTGCTTTTAATTGCCTAAAACCTTTCAAATTGAATATCTCCAGTTCTACTGATTGGAATTTTGTCGTTCTGATATAATTTTGTGTATTGAAATGGACTTTATTTTTCTGAATTAGCTTGGGTTTTTCAAGTTGTGTTTTTATGTTATTACTGCCTGTGTTTGTGCTGCGCTACCAAAGGATTAAGCACAAGTTAATTGTGTGACTTTTTGTGGTGTTCCCTGACAGGAATTGTGGTTGTTGCCTCAGTGGGGCTTCCACCACCCAACCAATATTCCAATTTCTTACATCACCTGTGGACTGCAGCTTTTTCTGTGCCATCCAATAGTGTGACACGAAAAGCATGGCTTCAGGCCTACCATTGTGGCTGGAGACTGCAGTACAAACCAGAAACCTATGCTGTCAAAATATCCCTTTTGACAGGGGAAAACCTTACTTTCAAATATTAATAAGTCATCAGACCTATGTAGGCCTTGTAAACCACAAGGCAGGATGCATGGTATTTGAAAGGGAGACATGAAGAAATGTAATATTACATTGTCTCTGCAGTGATCATCACCCAAACACTATTTTTATTGTGGCAGGATATCCTATGAGACACATCCTATGAGGAAAGGAATATGCTACTTACCAGTATGCATCTGTTCTTGGCATGTAGGGCTGCTGACATTCATATCTGTGCATAGATCGCCGCCTAGTGTTGGGTCCAAATGATTGCACATTGTTGTCCTGGAAGAGCCTTTGAAGTATCACGTGATAGGTGACTACTCCCTTGGACTACAGTGCGCATGAGCATCCTCTCCATCCCCAGATTGTTTTTCGCCATTGTGGCAGATGGAGTATAGTACAGTAAGAGATGTCCATGCAAAGAGTGAATGCTACAGCTGCGACAGGCACCGGGGAGGTGGGTGGGCGATATGAATGTCAGCAGCCCTACATGGCAAGAACAGATGCATACTGGTAAGTAGCATAGTCCGTTCGAGGCATGTGGGCTGCTAAATTCATATCTGTGCATAGAATGTATAGCAGTATCTCCCCTAACGGTGGCTACCTGTGTCAGCTGCAGCAGTCTGGAAAAGAGTTTTGAGAACAGCCTGTCCTACAGCAGCTTGCTGTTTGGAGTGTACATCTACACAATAGTGTTTTGTAAATGTAGGTGTGGTTGACCATGTGGCTGCTCTACAAATTTCGTGTAAAGGAATATTTCCCAGGAAAGTCATGGATGCCCCTAGCTTACGTGTGGAATGCGCTCTAGGGGGGACTGTTAAGGTGCGTTATGCCTTCAAATAACATATTTGGATGCACTTAACTATCCATCTGGCTATACCTGATTTTGAGATAGGGTTACCCTTGTGTTGTGGTGAGAAGGCAACAAACAATTGTTTTGTTTTCCGAAATGTTTTAGTTCTGTCTATGTAATATAGCAGAGCTCTCTTGACATCTAGCGTATGCAAGGCCCTTTCAGCTACTGTTTGTGGGTTCTGAAAGAACACTGGCAGTTCTATAGTTTAATTTATATGGAAATGGGATACCACCTTTGGCATGAATGTAGGGTTTGTTCTAAGAACTACTCTATTTGCATGTACTTGAATGAATGGCTCTTGAATAGTTAGGGTTTGCAGCTCACTAACTCTTCGAAGCGAAGTAATGGCAATACGGAAAGCCACTTTCCAAGTAAGAAATTGTAGTTCGCATGAGTGCAGTGGTTCAAAGGGTGGTACCATTAGTCTGGTTAAGACAACGTTTAGTTTCCAGACTGGTGAAGGTGGGTGTCTTGGCGGGATTACGCGTTTAAGTCCTTCCATAAACGCTTTAATTGCTGGCACCCTAAACAGTGAAAGGTGTTGCCTGTTTTGCAGATATGGTGCTAACGCAGCTAGGTGTATTCTGATGGAAGAAAATGCTAAATTGCACTGTTGGAGGTGCAATAGGTAGCAAATGATGTTTTGAGTGGAAGCATCAAGTGGGTTAATGTCATGGTTATTACAGTAAATGACGAAACGTTTCCACTTTGCTGCATAGCATGCTCTGGTAGTGGGTTTCCTTGCCTCTTTGATAATATTCATGCAGTCTGGAGGCAAGTTGAGGTATCCAAATTCTAGGATTTCAGGAGCCAGATCGCTAGGTTCAGCTGTTGGGGATCTGGGTGTTGTATTTCGCCATGGTTCTGCGTTAGAAGACTGGGTGTTAGTCGCAGTCTTTGATGAGGCACTACTGACGGTTCTGGGAACGTTGTGTACCATGGTTGCCTCGCCCACGTGGGAGCAACTAGAATTAGCGTCAGAGAATGTTGGCGCATTTTGCGTGCCACCAGCGGTATTAATGGAGCTGGGGGAAAAGCGTACGCAAATTTGCCTGACCAGTTCATCCATATCGCATTGGTCTGCGACTGCGGATGTGGGAACCTGGCGGCAAAGTACTGGCATTTTGCGTTTTCGCTTGTGGCAAACCGATCTATTTCCGGGTGTCCCCACTTCCGGAAGAATGGTTGGAGCACTTTGGGGTGAATTTCCCATTTGTGCATCTGTTGGCTGTGCCTGCTTAGCAGGTCGGCAACCTGGTTGTCCTTGCCTGGGAGGTGATCTGCCATGAGAAAAATGTTTTTCTGAATGGCCCATTTCCACTTTGCTTGAGCTAGGTGCGACAGCTGTGGCGAGTGTGTTCCTCCCTGTTTTTGAATGTAATACATAGCTGTCATGTTGTCCTTCCGGATCAACACAGCTTTGTTGCGTAAGTGTGTCGTGAAAGCTTTTAGGGCTAGAAAGATGGCCATCAACTTCAGAAGGTTGATATGCATTTTCTTTTGCTGTACAGTCGAGAGTCCATGTACCGTGCAGTGTAGGACATGGGCTCCCCATCCTAGTAGGGATGCGTCCGCTGTTAACACTATTCGTGGGACAGGCTCTTGGAACAGTCGTCCCTTGCAAAGGTTTTGTGGATTCCACCAATGCAGAGAGTTGTATGCCCGACTGGTCACCAACACTAGGTCTTTTAATTGCCCGCGAGCCTGGTTCCACTGCCTTGCTAGGCATTCTTGTAGCGGACGCATATGTAGTCTGGCGTGAGGGACTATGAAGATGCACGAGGCCATCATGCCTATTAGCTGCATAAACACTCGAGCTGGTAGTGAGTGTTGGGGTCTGAACGTTTGAATTAGCGTTTGCATTCCCTGGACCCGTGCTGTGTTTGGATATGCTTTTGCTGCCAGTGTATCTATTGTTGCTCCCAGGTACTGTTGGACGTGGGAGGGTTGTAGATGTGACTTTGGGTAGTTTAGTGAGAATCCTAAACTGTGCAGTAGGTGTATGGTCTTTGACATGTGGTCGGCACATTGCTGGGTTGTTGGTGCGTGTATTAGCCAGTCGTCCAGATAAGGGTACACATGGATGTGTTGCCTTCTGAGATGTGCTGCCACTGTAGCTAGACATTTGGTGAACACTCTTGGAGCTGTTGTCACCCCAAATGGTAGGCCCTTGAACTGGTAGTGTTGTCCTTGAATGGTGAACCTCAAACACTTTCTGTGAGCAGGGTGTATTGGTATATGAAAGTATGCATCTTTGAGGTCTAAGGTTGCTAGGAAGTCTCCCTGGCGAAGCAATGGTAAGACTTGCTGGAGAGTGAGCATGTGGAAATGTTCTGACAAAATGTACAGGTTGAGGGGCCTGAGGTCCAATATTGGTCTGAGAGACCCGTCCTTCTTTGGAATTAGGAAGTATAGGGAGTATACTCATGTTACCATAACACACAAAATGCACAACTGTGGTTGAGCTCATGTGTATATGGCAAATGGGTAAGATATCCTCTCTCAACAACACCCCTGTGATGTCATACACCTAACTTGGGGAGACATCCCTTAAGGATAAGAACCCTCACTCACCCGAAGCTGACATGCGTCATCATATGGGTCCCCCTTACCAGTGTAGAAAGCCTAGTCCACACTGGGAGCTACTACTCCGGGGTCTTAAAGGAGGAGCTCAGAGATGTTTTATGGGCAAAGGGATGATAATCCCATATGTGAGCAAGATAGGTGTAGTGAGAATAGCAGCGCTGTGAACAACATTAACAAGTGAAATTAAAACTATCTAAGGGGATACACTAACTGCTTTATTGATGTGCTCCGCTTGACAGGGTTAAAAAGGAACAGCACAGTGGTATAGAGATAGAACCACTGTCACTAAATGGTCGACATGTTTCAGCCTCCTGATCACAAGGTATCATCGGCTTTCTTCAGGACCAGTTGGAAAAGATGTGATATTGCTGCTGTCAATATGTGACAAAAACAAGATTAAATTAAGATAATACTACACCGGTATTCCTGTCTTATTTTCTGGTGATCAGGTCATACCCAGGTATCTGCAGGGGGAAAAATAGCAAAACGAAAAGAGAGAAACATATACACATTTGTTCAAAGTCACACATGTACCTTAGATATATATGTTTGTATAAGCTTTATTCGAGACAATTCTCATAAAAGCACATAAAACCAAGATAATACACAATAATACATAATTACAGAGTAAAAATCCATTAAACATGACATACAGCTCATACTACATTTACATTATAAAACCATTAATACCAATGATATTACATAAAACATTATTAAAAGGAATACCTGATTACCTGCTACCCCCCAAAGACCGTCGTCTAATTGCCCAAGCCCAACCCAGATATTTGGCTACCCCTATGACTATCGAATCCTGGTTTGTTGTACATAGGATTCTTAGAGCCATAGCACTGTCACGTGTCCCCAGGTTTTTGCATACCGGCGTGAGCCATTTTCTCCTTGGGTTTACGTAAGCTTGGCATACGAAGAGGAAATGACCTATACTCTCCTCAGCATTTTCACATGCTGGGCATAAGTTATTAGTGGGTCTGCGCCAACCAGATGTCAAATTATTTAGGGGGATAGAACCTGATCTAAGCTGGAAGACAAGTTTCCTGTCCATAGGTACCGTAATATTATCCCAGTAATTTTCTAGGACTGGAAGGATTTTTGTCTCCAGGTAGCGGCCAGACATAGAATCAGCCCTAATATCTTTCAGCATCTTACCACCCACCCAGTCCCAATATTGTTCTTTGAGGGCTTCTTTACTAGGGAAGATTTCTTCCTCGGGATTATTCCAAAGATTTGAAAATCCTAGATTTCCTAACATGGTCTTTAGATGTTTTAACCATTTTATCTTATGGAAGATATCTTGCTTAATAATCCATAGAAAACCCTCTGCATATTGTCTTATTTCTGGAGTCGTCCAAAGGCGTCTCCAGTAGAGGACTGGGCGCAATCGGGCTCTATCTACAATGGTGCGTCTACCCAGCTCCAAAAACAATGGGATTAGGGGGGTGCTCTGTGGGAGTCCTGTTATCCCTCGCATGAACTTATTCTCGGAAGTCTGGAGAGCCACTAGGCTATCCCAGGCCCATAGCTCCGCGCCGTATAGAGTGGCACCCAAAACCTTTGCATCATACACTGTTATTACTGGCTTTATGGGCTTTGTTTTGGATTTGTGGTGTTCACCCCTTAGAACACCTGAAAGCTGCTTGTGCTTTAGGACCACTTTATCCACATGGTGCATCCAGCCATTACCCTCTGCAATCTGTACACCCAAATACGTAAATTCAGTAACGGTATCTAGCCTACTGCTATTTAAGGTCACCTTTGGCTGACTCCTACGTCCTGTGGAAAAGGCCATTAATTTTGTTTTTCCCACATTTGCCTCTAGCCCATGCTCCAGGCAAAAAACCTCGAAAATGTTTAATGCACGTTGGAGCCCCATGGGGGTCTTAGACAAGATAAGAGTGTCGTCAGCGAACATCAGGATCGGAACCCTGATGTCCGCTAACGATGGGGCATCCACACTAGCCTTCAACATTCTCTCGACGATACCGTTAATAAATAACGAAAAAAGTAGAGGTGCCATGGAACAGCCTTGCCGGACTCCCCTTTCCACAGGGAAATCCGCTGTTGTCTCCCCACTTCCGCCCCACTGGACTCTGGCGAAGTTGGATTCGTGCAGTCGCATGATCAATGTTAGCAGATCAGCAGGAATCCCTAGCTTTTGGAGAACCGACCATAACTTGTAACGGGGGACTAGATCGAACGCCGCCCGCAGGTCGACAAACGCGACGTACAGGCAGCCCCTTCCCAGGACAACGGTCTTCCACCGCAATATGGTGAAGCGGAAGACCTGATCGATGGTACTGGTTGATCGCCTGAATCCCGCTTGGTATGGAGAGAGGGCATTGTTGTCTTCTACCCAATCCATAAGCTGATTTGTTACCATTCTCCCAACTACTTTCTGCATGGTGGCTATGAGGCTTATAGGCCTATAATTAGAAGTCAGTGAGCGATCGCCCTTTTTGTGAATTGGGATAATGGTTGCACCCTTCCAGATGTCTGGGACCACTGCCCCCCTCGCTAGGGCGTTTGCTACAAGGAGGGTATATCTCGCCCATCTAGTTACATCATGCTTGAAAATATCGGGGGGAATACCATCTGGACCTGGTGCCCTCCCACTTTTCGTGGAACAAATGGCAATTTCCGCTTCTCTAAGAGAGAATAGATTATCGGTTGCATAAACCGATATTATACTATCAACTGCCACGAGATGATTACCTTTCGCGTACTGTGGTCTAAAATAGTCGACCCAAGCTTCCTTTGCTATGTTATTATCTGGCTTCGCAGGACCTGATCCACTACCCCACTTTATGATTTTCCAGAATAGCGATGAGTCTTTGTTATCAGAGGCCGCTTTTAATTCTGCCCAATGTTCTTCGTCCCATTTCTTTTTGGCACGGTAAATGGCTAGTTTGTACAGTTTCCTATTCTTTATCACTGCCGCGCGGTCCCTGTTCCTTATTGCTTGTCCCAGTTCTAATCGTGCTGTTCTACAGTGATTATCAAACCACCTGCCCACTTCTTTAGCTTTCTTCCCATTCCTTTTTTTGGTATAAAAACATGGTCTCAAGAGGGAGAATAACTTATTGTGGATTTCGGTGATGCAACTGTTCCCTGGAACCACTGGGACCGCTGCTTCCATCGCGGAAATTGCACTATCAACCTCATTGCTAATGTAGGTCAAAGTGGCCTCATTTGCCAATACCTTGGGCCATTTTAACCTACGCTCATCATTACTCATTACAGGGGTTTCGTCGTGTGTCTCTATAGTGTTTCCTGTACAGATTTCCCACCACCTATGGGTCACACATAGGGGGTTGTGATCACTTTCAACCCTGGGCCTAACAGCCATGTCAACAATCCCACTCCACAACTGAAGACTACACAAAATGTAGTCAATTCGGCTCCTATTGATACCATTGTCAAAAGTGTAGCTGCCCTCCTTGTCCCCCGGTGTCCTCCCATTCAGTGCTCTTAAACCGTGTTCCATACAAATTCCATTTAATAATAAGATCTCTTTTGTCCATCGCTTCACAGGTTTTAAACATAGAGATGGTACTCCCCAGAGATTGTCCTCTTCACTCTCCAGGAGGTCATTTGTACAGTCCAAGGGTTCAAATGTCCTGTTTAGGTCCCCAACAATTATCATTGCACTTTCCCGGGAGTTCGCCTCTATGGCAGTAGACAACAGCTCAATAGTGGGTGAATTGGTCACATTATTGCCTCTCACATAGACATTGTACAAATCTATCGATTGGCCCTTAACTACGGGGATTCTTAGTGCTTGCAGATCGCTATCTCCCAGGTCCAGTATTTTGATGTTGATATGCAGGTCCTGTCTAACCCAAACAGTTAAGCCTCCCTTGGGCCGCCCTCTTCCCCCTTTTGAAGCTGGTATACAATAATTCAGGTAACCTAGGCAAAAAAGCGGTTCACAAGCCCAGGTTTCTTGAAAACAACAAATATCAAAACCACTTATAAAATTCACCCAAGATTGGGAATCCAACTTGCTTGCCAACCCGGCGACATTCCAAGATAGAAGCGTACCAATGCCAACATTTGTCCCATCACGAGCATTAATGGATGGAGATACTCGAGCTAGCTTTGGACTATCCATAAAACTAGTCACCCCTTCTGGGTCGCTTATTGGATCGACAGTCAAGTCTACTATTGCTGGGTGTGTTATCATAACATTTGCACTTGAGCTTCCCAGTCTAAGGCCACCTTCTTCAGGCAATCCCCCAATCTCGATGTTATTAACCGATAGGTTTGTGACAATTGTGTTACCATATACATCAGATGACCCTTTTAGCTCCTTAATAATCCCATCCACACTATCTGTACCGGTTTGTCAATATCCCCATCCCGGGTCCTGCCATCCTACATGGGGGTTGTAATATGTGTTTGCAGTGTAATGATGACCAACAGGACATGGTGGTAAAGGGTTGACTGGCCATGATACGGTAGGGGGGATTATGGGTTCATTGAGTAAACTAGTCGTTACACTTGTGGGTCGGGGGTAAAAAAAGGTGAGGTCCACAATACCGATACCACCCTTATTTGTACCCCATCCCTGCCTTGTTATCCATCCCACCACCCTTGGATCTTGAAAATTGAGCACAATACAATCTCCCCCCAGAGTTTTTGGTGTATAACCCATCCAATCTATTCTCCTTGCCCCTATTATTAGCCCGTCGACATCACCAGGCAGAGGACGATTTTCCTTTAACCAGTGCATAGACTTGTTTTTAAGCATCTGGAATGTTTCTCTCTGTCCTGGGGATAGTGGTGGTACGTTGATGAGAACAGCCACATATGGGAAGGAGTCTGGGGTGAGATTAATTGGGGGTTTTCTATGGAGTGGCTTTGCCAAGGGCGGTGGGATAGATTTGGGAACTTGGGGGACATGTTGGGGGGCAGGCTTCTGCGCCTGTTGTTTATCATTTGATTGGGACGACACTAAAGTTTTGCTTACCAACGGGCATACATTAGCCCTATTTCCTCCCCCCGTGATGTTTGAAGCTATCTGTATGTTGTTAGTTACATTTGCAGTTGTTGGTACTTTACCCACTTGGTGACACAATATAGCCTCAGCATTCACAACAACCGATGGATTTTGTGTCTGGGGTATTGTGGGCTGTGTAAGATGTATTATGGTCGACTGAGATGGTTCAAGACCAGCGGTCGCTCTCTCTACTCTATCAAGAGTTTTTGCAATAGCCTTTGTTGTAGATTTACTTTGCTTTGTATTTAACGGAGAGCTATTTCTGGGATTTCTTCCCTTATCCTGGATAACAGGGTTATTAACGACCTGAAGATTTGTATTCGCTTCCACCCTATTTGCTTTAATCAAAGATTTAGTAGAATAGAAATTGTCTAATGTTATCTGTTCAAAATGATTTAGCCTATCAACAAGCTTGGCAATTCTATCCTCTATAGGGGTAAGTAGTAATCTAAACAATTTTTCCAAATCTGGCAGCGCATTTGCGAGGGATAAAGCATTATCCTTACAGGGTACATTAGAGACAGAACAGGAATTATCCATATTATCTTGACAGTCCAGTGATACAGGAATCATGGGTGAGACACTTTCTGGACTTTGAACTTCTTTGGTAAGAACTTTTCCAATGTTCGCAGGTTTGTGTATCTTCCTGAATTTTAGTGGGGGTTTAACCACCTTTTTACATTTTTTTACCGAAGATGTCCATTTCCTTTTGGACCCATTTTTAGGATGGGCCAATGTGACCTGTGGGCCGGAGTCGGAGTGCAAGGTTAGTTGCGATTTACTACCACATGGTTTGTTTGAAGCTACCCCAACACACTTATTTGCTTCTCCAACCTGGACCTCAGTGTATTCGGTTGTAACTGGGAGGTTTACTGATGATAAGGGGGTTACCAAAGTGGGATAAGCTAGATTAGGAAACTTATCCATTGTGTTTTTAAGTATCTCAATTGATAATCTGCGCTCCGCGCGCTTCTCTGCCAGGGTTAGCTCTTTATCTATTGACATTGAACGATTAAAAAAGAATTTATCTAATGGGCCAATTGCCAGTGGACCACACTCTGCAGTCGCAGTTACCAAGTGGCTGTTGACAGAGTTTGTAGTTGTAGACAATGCCATATTGATCTCAAACAAACTGAGGTTTTCAATGTCACTTACTGGTGATGGTAGATGTAAGACGCTGGTAAGAGGGGTGGCCCAGCCCGGCCTCCAGCGGCCCCGGACGGCCACAGACGGTCCCGCCCTTGTCCTGGGCTTCTCCCGGCGCCCTCCCGCGCGCTCCCGCGCCGCGGGGGAAGCTGCACCTAATATAGGGAGTGGGTGTTTATGGGGCGTGTCCAGCAGGGAGAGGGAGAGCGTCCAGGTGCAGGGAATGATGGCAGCACAGGGACTCCTGGGCAATGGAGTCCCTGATCCTCACCTGGCGCTCGCAGCCCTCTTCCCGAGTTTCCAGCAGCTCCCCTTGTCCACACGCAGTAATGGTGCGCCCAGGCACACAGGCGAAGCGGGACCCGCGGAGCGGGTACCGCGAGGTAAATCAGCAGGACAAAGCAGACAAATCCAAACAGGACGGACCTCGCAGGGCAGAGCTCGCACTCCCCAAACAGTCAGTGTCTCCCAAAGAGCTCAAGGCGAGCAGGCTCTTTACAGCGGAGCTTAGGGGGCGTGTCCAGCAGAGAGAGGGAGAGCGTCCAGGTGCAGGGAATGATGGCAGCACAGGGACTCCTGGGCAATGGAGTCCCTGATCCTCACCTGGCGCTCGCAGCCCTCTTCCCGAGTTTCCAGCAGCTCCCCTTGTCCACACGCAGTAATGGTGCGCCCAGGCACACAGGCAAAGCGGGACCCGCGGAGCGGGTACCGCGAGGTAAATCAGCAGGACAAAGCAGACAAATCCAAACAGGACGGACCTCGCAGGGCAGAGCTCGCACTCCCCAAACAGTCAGTGTCTCCCAAAGAGCTCAAGGCGAGCAGGCTCTTTACAGCGGAGCTTAGGGGGCGTGTCCAGCAGGGAGAGGGAGAGCGTCCAGGTGCAGGGAATGATGGCAGCACAGGGACTCCTGGGCAATGGAGTCCCTGATCCTCACCTGGCGCTCGCAGCCCTCTTCCCGAGTTTCCAGCAGCTCCCCTTGTCCACACGCAGTAATGGTGCGCCCAGGCACACAGGCAAAGCGGGACCCGCGGAGCGGGTACCGCGAGATAAATCAGCAGGACAAAGCAGACAAATCCAAACAGGACGGACCTCGCAGGGCAGAGCTCGCACTCCCCAAACAGTCAGTGTCTCCCAAAGAGCTCAAGGCGAGCAGGCTCTTTACAGCGGAGCTTAGGGGGCGTGTCCAGCAGGGAGAGGGAGAGCGTCCAGGTGCAGGGAATGATGGCAACACAGGGACTCCTGGGCAATGGAGTCCCTGATCCTCACCTGGCGCTCGCAGCCCTCTTCCCGAGTTTCCAGCAGCTCCCCTTGTCCACACGCAGTAATGGTGCGCCCAGGCACACAGGCGAAGCGGGACCCGCGGAGCGGGTACCGCGAGGTAAATCAGCAGGACAAAGCAGACAAATCCAAACAGGACGGACCTCGCAGGGCAGAGCTCGCACTCCCCAAACAGTCAGTGTCTCCCCAAGATATATATATATATATATCATATGTTTTAATGGTGTAATATATTTAACTTTGTTACACTCATAAGGACTTACCCTCAATAAGTAGGAAATCCTGCCTCACCTCTACCTGGCAGGCTGCTCTGGGAGGAGGCCCCGCACTAAGGGGAAAATTACATACATGTTCATGTATCTATACTTTATGGCTGCAAAAAGCAGACTGTCCAACAGGTACAAAATACAATTTCCAAATTCAAGGCTCAACTAAAAAGGAGTTTAAAGGCACTCAAAGGGTATTACAATGCACTGACCCATAAAAACACACATGAAGGTGCATAGGGGAAGGAGATTCTTATAGCTAGGTCTCTTCCCTCAATTCTCACCTCCCAAATCAGAGTTACAGTCATAGTCCTAACCCCTGAGTCTTACCTGTCCGTCGGTACCTCGTGGCTCGGATAGAGCTAGCCCCGGGAGGTACTGAACGGCAGGAAGGCTCGCTGTTTATATAGGGTGTCAGATCGTTTGATTGCCCGCAGCTGCTGCGGCTTCATGTTACGAGGGCGTCTGGTCAAATCGCCTGTTTTGCAGAAAGCGCATGCGGAAAAGATCGCTGTTCTACAACCACGCATGCGCACACTGTACTGTGTGTAGCGCGATCGAGCTACAGAGCAGTAACCTTGTTCTCCGCATGCGCACAGTGACGGCGCTATATGTCGCGCGATTAGGCTTAGGAAACGGTAGTATTCTAGTCCCGCGCATGCGCGAAAATGGCATGCCGGCCCAGGAGCCAATATTATCGATAACGCCTGCGTCTATCATGCAGGACTCCAAGGCATGCCCCGTTCGAGCGATACGGAACATCAAGAGCTTATGTTCCTGTTGGCCCACATGTAATCATAAAGAGAACACGGCCCCTTTACACCCGTAGGGTGCACAGAAGCACCAGAGAGACCAGGACAAGTCCCAAGAGGAGACAACCACAGGGAAAACTGTGTATTTGTGTCATGTATATACTGTAAGCCTGTGTTCAAGGCATCTTATAGCAGTAACTACTCTGTGACCTATATTCTATGTGGAAAGCATAAATGTGAAAAAAATGCATGAGTAATAATTGAAATTTCCACATAGGTATTTGCACAGATTCATAAATTCATAAAGCCACCCACGGGATGTCATCATTCAGCCCTCCAGTATCAGTTTTGAGTGTGTACACCCATTTTTGTTCTCTACGTAGTAGATAGTTAGTCGAGTCTGTCAGATGGGGAGGTATAAATGGTTTATCCAAGACAACCCAATGCAAATCAGTGTCACGATGTCTTTTGTCCAGGAAATGGTTAGTAAGTTTGGTTGAGCGTTTCCCACATCTAATGGTGCTCATATGTTCCTGGATGCGAGTTTTCACTTTTCTGGTGGTCATGCCAACATACTTGAGTTGGCATGGACACCAGATTAGGTAGACTAAGTGATCACTGTTGCAATTGGTGTGTTTTTGTATCAACCATGGTCTAGAAGTGCCTATGTCGATCTCTAGAGTTTTTTCTGTCTTTGGGCATACAGAACATGAGCCACATGGGTAATGTCCCACTACCGGAGGCAAATTCCAGAGGGTACTTTGTTGGTGATCACACTTCGTTTTTTGAGGGCGGGTATGTACCAGCTTGTCACGCAGGTTAGAACTACGCGTGTAAGCGAACAGGGGGCGAGGAAGGGTATTGTGCGTCAAATTAAAAATATTCCAGTGTTTGTTGATGCTCTTCTTCACCGAGTTGGAGAAGCTGGAGAAAGTGTTGACAAACGTGATACGCTTGTTAGGTTCCTTAGGAATGCTTTTCTCCAAAAGGGCGTCTCTGTTATTATTTCCAGCCCTTTTCTTCGCAGTCATAATGAGACGTTTGGGATAGTTTTTCACTTGAAGATCCAGTGACAGAGCCCTTGCGTGCTTTTCATATTCAGTCATTCCTGTACAATTACGTCTAATGCGTAAAAATTGTCCGAATGGTAGATTTTCGCGAAGGGCTCTGGGGTGGTAGCTGTAAAATGGTAGTAGAGAGTTGCAGGAGGTGGGTTTTTTATATAACTCAGTTATTAATCCACCATTACTGGGTTTGACCAGCAGATCTAGAAATGGAAGACTAGTTTTAGAACATTCCAAAGTGAATCTTAAAAAGTCGTCCTCCTGATTCAACCATTCATGGAATAGTTTAAGCGTGTCTTCATTGCCTCGCCAGATGACAAAAATGTCATCTATGTACCTTTTCCAGGTACATAGATGATGTAGAAAAGGATTCGATAGAGCGAGGATAGTCTCTTGCTCAACCTTATCGACATAAAGGTTAGCCAAACTGGGGGCACAAACACTCCCCATGCATGTCCCCGACACTTGCAAATACAGCTGTTCCTCAAACTTAAAGAAATTTTCTTTCAGCACCTTCCTTGCACAAAACATCACAAAATTAATCGGTGTGATGCTATTCCAATCCTGGATTTGTAGCAGTGATTTGATGGTATTTAGGGTCTGTTCTTGTGGAATACAAGTGTATAGGGATTCCACATCGAACGAAACTAACCAATCGTTAGCTGCATCAAAGTGGAGGTCCTCAATCTCTTTAAGAAATTGTTTGGTATCTTGGATAAAGGTGGGCATTAGTTCCACCATAGGTCGAAGAAATGAGTCAACGAACGTTGAGAGTGGTTCTAAAACCGAACCGATGCCTGACACAATCGATCGTCCTGGAGGCGGTCTAGTGGCTTTATGTATTTTAGGCAATACGTAAAAGTATGGTGTAATCGGGGTGGTCACAGTTAGATATTGGGCCTCATGATCTGTGATCCACTTATTAGTCTTTGCCTCTTCCACTTTAACTGCAATCTCCTAAATCAAACGTTTGGTCGGATCCAAGAGAAGTTTACGGTATGATCTAGAGTCATTCAGCTGACGTAAACATTCTTCTCTATATATGTCTGTGTCTAGAAGGACAACTGCTCCCCCCTTATCTGCAGGTTTAATCACTAGATCAGGGTTATTTGCCAAACTTTCTAGAGCTGCTTTCTCCATACAGGAATGACTGAATATGAAAAGCCGATGATACCTTGTGATCAGGAGGCTGAAACATGTCGACCATTTAGTGACAGTGGTTCTATCTCTATACCACTGTGCTGTTCCTTTTTAACCCTGTCAAGCGGAGCACATCAATAAAGCAGTTAGTGTATCCCCTTAGATAGTTTTAATTTCACTTGTTAATGTTGTTCACAGCGCTGCTATTCTCACTACACCTATCTTGCTCACATATGGGATTATCATCCCTTTGCCCATAAAACATCTCTGAGCTCCTCCTTTAAGACCCCGGAGTAGTAGCTCCCAGTGTGGACTAGGCTTTCTACACTGGTAAGGGGGACCCATATGATGACGCATGTCAGCTTCGGGTGAGTGAGGGTTCTTATCCTTAAGGGATGTCTCCCCAAGTTAGGTGTATGACATCACAGGGGTGTTGTTGAGAGAGGATATCTTACCCATTTGCCATATACACATGACCTCGACCACAGTTGTGCATTTTGTGTGTTATGTTAATTGGGGAACGCACTTTCAGTGGTCTTTAATAATTTTTCCCCCCATAGACCCTCAATCTACGGTAGTTTTTCAGTATACTCATGTTCCCTGATGTTGCAGTGGGACAGGTTCTATGGCCCCCTTTTGCAGTATACTGACGACCTCTTGCTGAAGTAGCGTAATATGTTCCTGTGACATAGGACGGTGCACGGGTGGTATGTTGGGTGGTGTTGAGGTGAGCTCTAGGCAATAGCCATGTTGGATAATTTGCCTGACCCACTTGTCTGTGGTGATATTTAACCAGACTGGCAGAAATTGTTGTATTCTTCCCCCGACTGGTGATATGTGGTCTGGGGGTAGTGCCAAGAAGTCACTGCTTTGTGTTAGTGGAGGATCTATTTGCATTGCCTCCACGACCTCTTCCCTTGGTATTGTTTCCTCTATAACCACCCCTGCTGGTATTCTTGTTATATGTGGATTGTGTGTTACTCTTGTAGTTGGAGGATTGCTGTGTTGTTCCTTGTGCTCCTCCTCTATAATTGGAGCGACGAAAGGAGCCCCGTTGTTGTTGGGACTGAAGAGCTCCCATAGACTTTGCAGTTCTGCATCCTTTTTCATTTTGTCCAGAATTGAATCAACTGCTGGACCAAATAAAAAGTCTGGGTTGATTGGCTGATTAAGAATTGTAGATTGGACGTCATTCTTAAAGTCTGATATACGAAGCCATGCGTGGCGCCTTAGCAGCACGCTTGTATTGATGGATCTGGCAGCTGTGTCTGCCGCATCTAGGGCGCATTTAATGGATGCATTGGTGATGAGCTTTCCCTGTTGTATAAGTTCATCTGCCTGCTGTTTGTAGGGATCAGGTAAGTGTTGGAGAATTTCTTCCAAACTGTCGTAGTGCGCTCTATCATACCTGGCTAGCAAGGCCTGTGTATTGGCTATTCTCCAGGAGTTTGCTGCCTGAGCCGCCACTCTCTTGTCTGATGCCTCAAAGATTTTAGACTCCTTGTCTGGAGGTGCGGCCTCACCAGTAGTCTGTGAGTTTGCACGCTTACGTGCGTTGGATACCACTAAGGAATCTATGGGTAGCTGCCCTTTGATGTATGTAGGATCTATAGGTGTAGCCCTGTATTTTTTCTCAATTCTAGGGTTTATGACCCGTGCTCTAGCAGTGTCCTTAAAAATGTCACTTGCATGTTTTAATACCCCTTTTAACATTGGGAGTGTTTTAATGTGTCTATCAGATGTTGTCAGTGTATCAAAGAGGAAGTCTTCCTCAATAGCATCAGAGTGCATCTCTACATTGTGGTAGGTTGCTGCTCTATCTAGTAGTGAATTAAATGCTACTGTCCCCTCTGTGGGTGATGGCTTAGTAGGGTATACTGCAGGGTCTGTAATGGGCAGAATCCCTTCAGTGTCTGGTTCCCCTCCTCCACCCCATGGCTGTGTGTTTGGCTCTGGAAGTGGGTTTTGTGGATAACCAAAACCTACATCTGCATCCTGATCTTCATCAGGGTTGTAGTCAGAGCGTGCCGGTGAGGTTGGGGCATAAGGAGTAGTAGGCATAGCAGGAGTGATAGGTTCAAAGAATATAGGAGAGGTAGTACAGTCTCTTTTTCTTTAGGGGGATCCTGGAAAGGTCTTCATTTGGTAGAGGTCTTTTCTTTTTGGTCTAAACAGTCACTTTACCAGTTTTTGGGTCAATGTAGAGTTTTGACTGGTCCTCTGTGGAGGGATCTGGGTGAATAAGTTCCTCTTCCACAGTCCTTGGTTTTGGTGCTGTAACCTTTGGTTTTTGTCTCTTCGGGTCGACGCTTTTTGTGGCTTCGACCGTTTTAGGTGGTTGGATTGGTTTTGGGTGTTTTTCAACAGGTTTTGTTGGTTGAACATCCTTGGCTGGCTTTACAACCTGTTTCGGACCGAGCGGTTTTGTCGGTTCAATAGTGTCTTTATGTTGTTTTGGAGCCTGCTGTTTTGGATCGACACCCTTTTTCGGTTCGATGGGCTTCGGCTCGACCGATTTCCTTTCGTCCACCTTCGGTTTCGGTTTCAGTTGGACGGTAGTTTTGGGCGTAGGCCTTGTTATGTCGTTGACCGTTTTTTTCCCTTTGTCGATACCTGAGGCTGATTTGCTCGATTCGACGTGCTTTTTGGGGGTCGATTCGACGTGCTTTTGCTTTTGTGTCGAATCGACATGTTTTGGCTTCGAGGTTGACTCGACGGCCTTCGACTTAGAGCTCGACTCGACTGGTTTGTTCTTCGATGTCGTCTCGACGGTCTTTGGTTTCGAAGGTTGCAGTGGTACTGTGGCCTTCGGTTCGACGCCTTGCGGCTTAGATACCTTCGGTTCGACGTAATTCGGTCCGAAAACTGTATTGTTGATTAGTTTCGGTTTTGATGGAACTGATGTTGTGTAATGTGTCTCAGAGGGCTCTTTTTCTATGTTCATAGCCGGGAGGTATGGCGGGGCAGTAGAACGAGGATGTTGATCTCGGCTAAAGCCTGCTGGCGATGCCTCGACCTGAATCTCTGATAGAGGTGTAGTGTCTATATGGGGCGGTGTACTCACGGTTCGCCCCTCGCCGTCATCAGAGTCGTCTTCAACTGCTACGATGTCCTGATCATAGTCCTCGAGATCGACTATTAGTTCTCCCTCTTCGGGGTAATATTCAGAGTCGGGCTTCGAGTATTGTCTGTCGTCTTGATCTGATTCTTCGGCGCTCGCTAGATCTTCTTCGTCATCGAAGATGTTATCGGGCTCTGGCGCTGATCGTTGCATTTCTTGACTCGTCGACCGTCGATTCCGAATAGTCTTTTTTGATCGGAACTGTGCACAGGCTAGGCAACTATCTTCATTGTGGTCTGGAGATAGGCATTTATTGTACACTGGATGCTTGTCTGTGTGCAGGAACTTCGAGTTGCACTGAGGGCAGTACTTGAATGGACTTTGTTCCATCGACGGTCGGTCCACGTGGTGTCAAGAAGGCCTCACCGCCCAATTCGATGACTGGAGCGCAACAAAGTTGTAAAAGTGTATCGGCACCGAGCGCTGAACAATACCGACGGATCCGAAGGCCTTTTGGCCTTTTGAAGAGTTTTTCTTGATTTCGAACTTGGAGAGTAGGAAAGTACATCCTAACATCCGAACCCAATGGCGGAGAAAAACAATCTGAGGATGGAGAGGATGCACATGCGCACTGTAGTCCAAGGGAGGAGCCACCAATCTCGTGATACTCCGAAGACTCTTCCAGGACAACAATGTGCAATCATCCGGACCCAACACTAGGCGGCAATCTATGCACAGATATGAATTCAGCAGCTCACATGCCTCGAGTACACATTAGAATGTTAATTCTGTATCTTGGGTTTGGGGCCAGCTACCAAAATAATTCCATCAATCCTCAACATCTAAGGAAAGCCATTTCCAATAGTGAGGATGGATTTGAAATAAATATTTATAAAAAGTTACTTTTAGAAAATTACCTTTGTCTGCTTGAAGCTCCTGGAGGCTAATTTACAATAACTTTCTAGCGGCTGTCAATCAAGGGCTTGACCTTAATGAGATGTGAAATTCCTACCAGGAGCTACACAATATATCACTTTGATTGACAGGTTGACCTAATGGGCATGAAGGACGCCTCTGACCGCTATTAGACCTTCAGGATGGGGGCTACTGCCCCTCCTGTTGGCCCACAAGTGTCAACGCCTGCCTGACAGCTCTGTCTGAGGCACATGTAAAACATTTGCATCTTTGAAAGGGATTAAACAGGGTCAGAACACAACTCTTGTGTATCTCCTGTCTGATTGCTGACAGGCTCTGCTTTTGTTACACCAGATCTAGGTCTCCTGTCTTACCTTGCATCCACGGACTGGTTCAAACTAGATTTGAAAAAGTTCTCCCTTCTGGCCTCAGTGTACAGCATTAGCCTCCTGCAGAAAGTGGTATTAGTTTTTACCAGGTCCTGCTTGTGAGGGGATCAGTATAAATCTGCTGCATGAAGGAAAGTGCCTAATGCTTGCAGGAAAGTATCTCCCCACTGAACAGGAGCAGATCCCCGGGCTAGCTCTCCCTGCTGCTCGCTCCCACTGGCTCTCTCTCACTGGCCTTAACCACGGCACTCCACTGCTCTCTCTGTCCCTCAGCTTCTTCTCTACAGTTTGCCATCTCAGTCTCTCCGCCTCCTTCTCTCACTTCTCTCCCACCTAAGCGCTCATCTTTCTGCCTCTTTCCCGTATATTTTCCCTCATTCCTCGCACTGTTTCTGTCCTTCGTTCTTCCATAAACCTTATTTTTTCTCCCCACAGATTCCCTAAACCTTGTCATTTTCTTTCAGATTCCTTAACTTTGTGTTCTTCTTTCAGATTCCCTAACTTTTTTTGTCTTTTCTTGCAGATTCCTTAACTTTGTTGTCTCAGATTCCCTAACTTGCCCTTTTCTTTCAGATCCCCTAATGTTATGTCTTCTCATCTCCACTGTTAGACGGGGACCTGGAGGGTCGGCCGAGCACAAGGGGAGAGGCCTCCGGTGAGGGCCGTCTCCAGCGATCGTACAGACAAGTAACTTCCCCCCCACAGATGGACACCACACGAAGATCAGATTAACACCCTTTATAGGCAATTCTTGAAGTAAGGTAGTACGATACACGGAGATCAGGACACGATGATCCTCTCAATTCTAGTCTCTAGTAGGGGAAGGGGGTAGCGGGACAGTCTGGGTACCCAATGGTACTGAGGGGGGACGGCGGTGGCTCACAATCCTCGAGCTCGGCGTTCGGACGGGTGGACCGCGGCAGCGCCAGCAGGTCCCGAAGAGGGCGTAGGTGGCAACGGACCGCGGCAGCGCCAGCAGGTCCCAACGACGATGATGGTTACAACGGGCCGCGGCAGCGCCAGCAGGTCCCACGAGGATGGAGGTTGCAGAAGGCCGCGGCAGCGCCAGCAGGCAGGACGATAGTTCACAAGGCAGGGCTGCGGCAGCGCCAGCAGTCCGTCAAGGATGAGTTCTTCTCGGTGTCTCTCGACTCCAGGATACAACTCCCGTCCTGCTCTGGGGCTGCCTCAGTTATAGGTCTGGCGCCCTTTGATGTCCGGACCCTCGCACTGGGAGGTCGGGAGGTCCGGGATGAGGGAGTCCAGACACCCAGCAGGGAAGTGGAGCCAGCACCCGGGGAGGCTGGGGGCGATCGGCACCTGGCGGGGGAGAGCCATCGACCCTCCTTTCTCTCATTAACCTGCCAAGTGGTCCGTTCACCTCCTGGGTGGATGGTGGTGCCGGGATGTCGGGCCTGGCCAGGCCCAGGGTTGGGGGTCGAGCTGACGCCACGCGGCCGCGTGGTGCAGTGTCCAAGATGGCGGCTGGGCCGGGCAATGGTGCTGACGGGGGCCCGGGCCCGTGACACAGAGATATCGGGTTGCTTCTGCGGGTAGCACCCGGAGAGCCGGTGTCTGGGCCCTGTCATGCGGGGAGGGAGCGAGCCCTTCATGGGGCCTGTCCAACATGCGTCCCCCCCAGCTGAAGGCGGGGAGAGTCACCCATCCTCTTGGGGACTCTCCTCATCGAGGCGGAAAAAGCGGGACAGGCCATCCGCGTTGGCGTGGTCTTGGCCAGGGCGATGCTCCACAGTGAAGTCCATCCCCTGCAGGGAGATGGACCATCGCAATAGTTTGGGGTTCTCTCCCCGCATTTGCATTAGCCATTGCAGGGGCCGATGATCTGTTTGTACCCGGAAGTGGGTTCCGAAGAGGTAAGGCCGGAGCTTCTTGAGGGCCCATACTACTGCGAAGGCCTCTCGCTCAATGGTGCTCCAGCGCTGTTCTCGGGGCAGTAGGCGTCTGCTGATGAAGGCCACTGGTTGGTCTACTCCCTCGGGGTTCAGTTGGGAGAGGACGGCCCCGATGCCATGGTCTGAGGCATCAGTCTGGACGATGAACTCACGGCTGTAGTCGGGGGCCTGGAGCACAGGAGCGGTGCACATGGCGGCCTTCAGTCTCTCGAAGGCCGCTTGACAGTCGGGAGTCCAGTTGACTGTTTTTGGGTTGGTCTTGGATGTGAGTTCCGTGAGGGGCCTCACAAGGCTGCCATAGTCCTTCACGAACCGCCGATAGTATCCGGTGAGCCCCAAGAAGGCTCGGACCTCGGTTTGGGTTACGGGGGAGGGGGGGTGCCAGGACTGGATGGCAGCGATCTTGAGCTGGAGGGGGGCCACCAGACCGCTACCCACTTGGTGTCCGAGGTAGGTCACGGACCCCTGGCCGATTTGGCACTTGCTGGCCTTGATTGTGAGGCCGGCCTGTTGCAGGGCCTGCAGGACCCCTCGGAGGTGGTGGAGGTGGTCTGACCAGTGGCGGCTATACACCGCGATGTCGTCCAGGTATGCGGCGCTGAACTCTTCGAGGCCCGCTAATACCTGGTTCACAAGGCGTTGAAACGTGGCTGGAACGTTTTTCATGCCGAATGGCATCACTCTGAAATGGTAGTGTCCATCCGGGGTGGAGAAAGTGGATCGTTCTTGTGCCCTCGGGGTGAGGCCGATCTGCCAGTAGCCCGCCGTCAGGTCGAAGATGCTTAGGTAACGGGCTGCCCCCATGCGGTCGACTAGTTCGTCGGCTCGGGGATGGGGTGAGCGTCGGTTCGGGTGACAGCGTTCAGACCCCGATAGTCGATGCAGAATCGGAGCTCGGGGGTGGTGCCCGGGGCCGCAGCTTTGGGGACCAGTATGACCGGGCTGGCCCAGGGGCTGTCCGAGGGTTCGATGACTCCGAGTGCGAGCATCTTGGAGACTTCTTCCGTGCCCCTGTCGCTGACGACTTTCCTGGGGAAGCCCACTCGAGAGAAGATCCCCATTAAGGCTCGACCTACCACTGGTGCTGTTACAGTTCGGAGGGGAACCGCCTCAGGATAGCGGGTGGCGTGGTCCACCAGGACCAGGATGAATCGATGCCCTTGTGCTGTTCGGGGGTCCAGGGGCCCCACAATGTCTATTCCCACCCTTTCGAACGGGGTGGTCACAACGGGGAATGGTTGCAGGGGTGCCTTGAGTTTGCGGCCGCTCTTCCCGCTGGCCTGGCAGGTCGGGCAGGACCGGCAGTGGTTGGAGACGTCATTTCTCATTTTCGGCCAGTAAAAGTGAGTCACTAGGCGGTTGTAGATTTTGTCTTGCCCCAAGTGTCCAGCCAGGGGGACATCATGGGCCAAGTTCAAAAGGAAGTCTCTGAAGCGGAGGGGCACCACCAGCACTCGACTGGCTGTACAGTAGGTCATTGTCCCAATAGATCCAGTGGGCCCCTGCGGTGTCTCCTGCGCTCTGGGCGAGCGCTTGCTGTCGCAGTCCCTCGAGGGAGGGACATGTCTTTTGCTCTTGCCGGAATTGTTCTTGGGTGGGCCCCCCTTCCTGACGCCACTGAGCCAGGTCCGGAAGGTCTTGGGGCTGAGCGGGCTCTTCTTGGGTCGGTCCCGGGGGGTCGGTAGGGATGGAGTCTCCTTCTGGAGCGATCGGGGGAGGAGGTGCCGGCCATTCGGGTTCTCCAGATCTAGGGATGGTGTCGGCGGCCATGGACCGGGTTGTTACGCACGCCCAGCCCGGGAGGCCCAACATCCCCAGGTGCTTTCTTCTCTCAACGGCCGCCCACGGGGAACTCTCGAGATCGTTCCCCAGGAGGCAGTCCACGGGGGCATCATCTCGGACGGTCACTTTTAGCATACCGAACACTCCTCCCCATTCGAAGGGGACGCAGGCCATCCGACACAGGCTCTCCGAATTGTCGGCCGATCGGACGGGGCAAAGAACGTTTGGCAGGATTTGTTCTGGGGTCACCAGGTGACAACGGACGGCCGTCACACTGGCCCCTGTGTCACGCAGGGCTTCGGCCTTGCGCCCATTTATGTTCACCCACTGGCGGTACTTCCTGGTGTTGGC
The DNA here is from genome assembly GCF_964263255.1 of Lissotriton vulgaris. Taxonomy (NCBI): domain Eukaryota; kingdom Metazoa; phylum Chordata; class Amphibia; order Caudata; family Salamandridae; genus Lissotriton; species Lissotriton vulgaris. Next base: position 49,141,394 of record NC_141685.1, on the reverse strand, counting down.
TGGTAGGGGAGCCCGCGGGATCAGGTCTCTTCCCCCTAGGCAGGCCAGGGTCATGGCGGCAGGTTCCCACTCAGGCTGCTCCTGCTCGTACTCTTCAGACTCTTCGGAGACTTGCTCTTCTCCTAGGGCGGCGGCAGCCACCTGGCGGGGCCCGGGGGTCTGGTTCTTTGGGCAGGTTGGGTCACTGGCATAGTGGCCGACTCGCTGGCATCGATGACACGTAACGTTGGCTCGGAACCCCGGGCGCATCGGGGGGTTGCCCCGGCCGGCCGGGGGCGGGGTGTTGTTTGCGGGAGCGGCCGGGACGGCGTCTCTGCCCCGGCCCTGTCCTCCTCCTCCTCCTCCTCGGGGACGATGATGACCTTGGTTGGTTCTGTTCTGCTCGTTTGGCCCACTCCGGGTCACTCGGGTGCTCTCCCATCGGTCAGCCTCGGCGGCGAGCTGCCGTGGGTCAGTCAATTTACTGTCGAGGAGGTGCTGCCTGAGCTCGACGAAGCAGTTGTTGGAGAGGTGCTCCCACACAATGAGGTTGAAGAGCTGCTTGTAGGTTGTTATGTTACTACCCTTGTTCCATCCCTCGAAGGCTCGGCTGAAATAGTTCACATATTCTATCCAGGTTGTACCCGGGATCCGGGTGCAGTTGCGGAACCTCTGGGGGTACATCTCGGGCGTCAGCCCATATCGACTGAGGAGGGCGGCCTTCATGTGGTCATAGGACGTCATTTGATGGTCCGGAAGCTGCAGCAGGGCATCACGGCCTTCATTGACGAATCTCCCCCATAGACCGGCTCCCCAGTCACTTTGAGCGATCCGGTGGGCAGTCATGGCGATCTCGTAGGCCTTGAACCACTGCTGTATGTCGTTGTTCCGATAGTATTCACGGACCACATCCTTGGGGATGTGGACCTTCTGTTCGGTAGTACCTGGGGGGCGCGGTTGCTCGGGCACCCCTAGGTCTTTGTTCTGTTTGCGCATTTCTATCTCCGCTAGCTTGCACTCGTGTTCGTATGCCAGTCTTTTTTCCTCGAGTTCTCTCTGTCTCTGCTTTTCCTCTCGCTCTTCTTGGAGCCGTAAGTGTTCTAAGTTCATCTTTTGTTCTGCCAGTTTCAACTCTCCGTCTAATTTGAGCCGTGCCAACTCTAACTCGTGTAGTCTATTTTTCTCTCGTTCTCGGATCTCTTCCCGGGAGAGATCCCTTCTCCTTTCTTCCGTCAGGGTGGTGTTTGTCTCCGGGGCTTCGGGGTCTAGGGGTCCGGCGGTATTTGTCTCTGCCCAGGATTCTAGGGCGTGTTTGAAGTCCTCTTTCGTGCTCAGACCGGTGGTAGCAATGCCTAGTTCTATGCAAAATTGTTTTAGCTCTCGGTGGTTGTACTCTTCCAGTTTTTCCATCTGGAATTTCTCTGCAGATCCGCTCTCTCTGGTCGTCATTGTGGATTAGTCGTAGAGTGAGTTACTCTCTGTACGGTTATGCGTTGGTTCGGATCGTGCCGCTGGTCACCAATGTTAGACGGGGACCTGGAGGGTCGGCCGAGCACAAGGGGAGAGGCCTCCGGTGAGGGCCGTCTCCAGCGATCGTACAGACAAGTAACTTCCCCCCCACAGATGGACACCACACGAAGATCAGATTAACACCCTTTATAGGCAATTCTTGAAGTAAGGTAGTACGATACACGGAGATCAGGACACGATGATCCTCTCAATTGTAGTCTCTCGTAGGGGAAGGGGGTAGCGGGACAGTCTGGGTACCCAATGGTACTGAGGGGGGATGGCGGTGGCTCACAATCCTCGAGCTCGGCGTTCGGACGGGTCGGACCGCGGCAGCGCCAGCAGGTCCCGAAGAGGGCGTAGGTGGCAACGGACCGCGGCAGCGCCAGCAGGTCCCAACGACGATGATGGTTACAACGGGCCGCGGCAGCGCCAGCAGGTCCCAAGAGGATGGAGGTTGCAGAAGGCCGCGGCAGCGCCAGCAGGCAGGACGATAGTTCACAAGGCAGGGCTGTGGCAGCGCCAGCAGTCCGTCAAGGATGAGTTCTTCTCGGTGTCTCTCGACTCCAGGATACAACTCCCGTCCTGCTCTGGGGCTGCCTCAGTTATAGGTCAGGCGCCCTTTGATGTCCGGACCCTCGCACTGGGAGGTCGGGAGGTCCGGGATGAGGGAGTCCAGACACCCAGCAGGGGAGTGAAGCCAGCACCCGGGGAGGCTGGGGGCGATCGGCACCTGGCGGGGGAGAGCCATCGACCCTCCTTTCTCTTGTGGAAAAGTAAATTTTGCCATGTTATATGTGCCTACGTGTTCCCCATGTTATGTCATATGTGCATGATCGATATGCATGTATTCTCCTATGATCGATTAAAGACGCAATTATAGTTGTGTCCATCTCTAGTATGCCAGTTTCTGGTTTTCGTGAATACAACGAATATCAGGCCTATGTAAAGCTACGTTGCCACGTTTCACAGTGTGCACGTTAATTCATTGAATTATCCCCGTTTCTAGGCCTCAAAAGGGCCCGGACTCAGATTCAGCTTCTGTTTTCTGAACCCTCTCCGAGGAGCGATACAGCCCCCACCTGTATCCCTGACCCTTAGCTTACTTTCATGCCTCGCAGTGCCCGGCTCGGCCTGGCTCTGCCTCCTAGTCTGCCAAGAGTATGTTATGTTTCTAGTTATCAGTCCAGCCCCCCTTCTCTGCATTCCTAAGCTACTGAATCGCATCAATAGTTTCCGTCATGGTCTAGCCTTTATGTCTCCATGTAAGAGAAATACTGTATTAATATTCATATAATATTCTCCGCACACGCATTACATATAGGATTATGTATGCACCAGTCTTAATGTCTTTTAGCCTTTACTCTGATAACTTTTGGATTCTATCAACATGTTCTCTAAACACTAGATACTAGATAGGTTTTAGGTACATGTCGCTCTGACACTCCAGACTTTAGTCTCCTCTTCTAGCGCAGAAGTCATAGCCCCCCAGTTCTCCCTAGTAACACGTCATTGTCAGTTTGCGCGCACCACTAGGTTAGAGGTCCCAGCTGCTCAGGTAGCCCCCTCCATGTTTCCGCCCTGTTTATGACATATTCTGTTACGTTTGTATCACATGTCTATGTATACGCCCTGTACACGCCTTCTTGTTACCTCATTCTGCCCTTATCTTTCGCGACTGCTACAAACTCCGCCTACTGCTACGCCTACTGTATTGAATGCAATGTATTTTGTTTAACTATATATACTAATGTTCTGTTATTAAAAGTTAGCACCCCTCCCAATTGCCTGTTCCTGCCCCCAGATGCGCATCATTCCCAGATCCCGTACAGGCTGTCCTGTTCTTGTCCTTTATGCTTAATTAAAGCCTGTCAACTCTAGCTACCTCGTATCTTGACTCTTATTTATTGAGCTAACCGTTTATTGATTATAGTCAAAAATAGATCAGGTAATAATTTATTTATTTACCACATAATGGCGCCCGAATAGGGACTTGCCCTTTCCCCACGCGCCGGAGAAGCCACGCAGGCCCCTGATCCTCTGCAGCCGTGACGGAACCATACCGTGCACGTGCAGATATTTCTGCTTCAAGTATCCCTCAGGCCCACGGAGGAGACGGAGGTTGCGGTCCAGCGTCCAGACGAGGCGGTGGAGGAACGCGGCGAGTCCGGACCAGAGCCCAAGCCGAGAGTCCATGGTCCGAGGTATCCGGAGGTCCACCTGTAACTGAAGTCCGAAGTTCGTCCGTCCGTCGTCGTAGCAGTCCAGTCCAGTCCGAGGCCTTCCGTTCTTGCTGCCCGGTGAGTACCGTTGCTGGGGTAGTATCTAGACAGGGTCAATTAATTTGTCTCTGGTCCGTGGGTTTGGGTACACAGATCCAACACGAAGTGTCCACTTAGGTGGATGCGGGTCCTGACGTGTCTCTTTATGGGACCGGTAAGTTTCGTACTGTTTTAGCAGTGCATCTAGTCATTCTAGTCAGTTCTGTTCTCGAGAAATTCATGTATTCTGCTTTCAGTATTCCAGGTAGTATTTTGTCCGAACTGTCATTTTAAATGTTATTCCATGTGTTTTTCAATGTCGTGGTATGAATGATTTGTTTTCAAGTTATTATTGTGTTTATCGTGTATTGTATTGTGTCCAGACTCCAGCCTAGTCATGCCTCTGTTCTCAAAGTTGCGTCAGTTAAAAACTAGAAAAGGTCTGCTCGAGGAAGCAGTTCCTGTCCCGCCTAGGGACAGTCCAGGTCATTTTATGTATCAAAAGCACGGCATAAGTGCCATATTGTATCTAGATTTATGGGTGGAGTACACCAAGCAATTAGAGGAAAAGTATAGATGGCCCGTATCAGGTACGTGGGATGCCGAGTGCATCATGCGAGTAGAAGAAGCATTATGGAAAAAGAAAGCCAGACAGTCCCAGAAAGATGCCATCGAGTTATGGCGCAAGGAATCTCATAAAAGAACCGAGAAAGAAATCAGAAAGTCAGAATTAAGTAGGGAATCCTCAGAAAGAGCCCAAGAAAGGGAATTAATAGAAGTAGGTGAACGAGTTAAAGTCGAACAGTCAGACAGACAGAGAAATGCCCTCATTAAGGGTATGTATCCTCTTCTTGCCGAGGGCTTGCCAAAGGCAACCCCGGAAGCACCATGTAATTTTCCGCCGCCATTAGTTCCGATTAAGCTACGTCACAAACCGACCGCAGCGGATATTTTTCTCTCGTCCTATTTGGACGACACAGTCCCAGAATATGCGAATCCTGCTCCGCCAGCTCCAGTAAATAATGTAATTCCTGTTCCTCCAGCCACCGGGGCACCTGTTACAGTACCCGTTACGGTACCCCCGGTCCAGCCCATAATACAAGTTCCCGCTACATCGGTCACTCTGCCAGCACGAAGAGTATCAGTCGACGATTCCAGTTTAGGGGCCGCGGGAGGAGGTCCTCCTGGTACCCCGCCGCCACACAAACGTATAACGTTAGTCGAGTTACATGAACGTGCGTTACAGCGTACGCCCAAATATCAGTCCGTTGCAGATATCAGACGAGCTCTTACCGAATGCCGTTATGATCCAGTCCCAGGCGACGATAATATGGTTATATATTCATTGCGTGTAAGACAGGTGACCGAGTATTTGGACACCCTACCGAATATGAAAGAAGATCTAGACAGAATATATCGTTTCATCCGTACAGGAGAAGATCCATAAAGTATTGGCGAAATCATGTCTCTAAGGAAAGCTGAGACCCAGCTCATACTATTAAAGTTTCTAATCAATTGTTTAGTAAGGGAACAAGATTGTCCGACTAAAGATCCGGTCGAAATGAAAGTTCTGACAAGGTGGAGTGATAATATAGCCGAGGGTAGACACAAGACACTCAGTAGTATAGAAAGTATGTACAAGAAAATTCGTAAGGAAATAATAAGGTTACACGAACAACGTAAAGCAGCACAAGTAAGCGAGAAAGAAAATAACACTGATACTGAAGAAGTAGAAGACGAGAATACCGCCAGAATAGCGTATGTAGGTAAATCTAGATTTCCAGACCGACATTTACGCCTAGAACACAAGAAAGTCTTTCATCTTCCAGCACCAGAACAAGATTCTCTAGAACAAGTATTTCAAGCTACCGATCACATTCTGAAATCACGAATCGGTTATAGTGAACTTAGTACCATGCATGAACAAGAACTAGTCCGATCAGCAGTCCGATGGATTACTGATTCTACCACTTTTCCAGACGAAATAGTGGCACAAATGTTTCTGAAACTGCCCCCAGCCGAGCAGCGACTGGTGGGTATGTATATGATCCAGCACCTCATTACATTGTATGAGGGACAACATTCTGATCCAGGTCCGTTACATGATGTTCTGAACGAGTTACTCCAGTATAAATGGAAAGGTTTAGGTACCGATTTAATTAGTGTCATTCTAGAACAGCGCCACAAATATAGAACGTTTCTGAACCCGCATTTTGTTCACGTCTCACCTCCAGAAAGTAAACCATTTTACATAGATAGACAGCATCCGTTACGAGAAGTACATCCAGTTAGGACACCGGATGGTGAAATGCAACGAGTATTTGTTTACACCCCTGTCACAAAGATGGAACTCTTAGAGATGAAGAAATTAATTCCCTGTCACGACAAAGATCCAGCAGGGTTCCATCGAGAATTAAAAGACATGCTCCGTATGGGAGAATACACGTATCCAGATATCATTAAAATGTTAAAGGTCCTGTTGCCCGCAGGGGTATATGAAAAACTCAAGGAAAAGGAATGGGAGGTGGGAGAGAAAAAGATTGATTGGACAGATCTAGAAGCTGAAGATAAAATACGAGTACCAGGTACCGGTCTTGGAGAGAAATGTAAAGAATTGCCAGAGTTATTGATTCAAGTTTTGCCAAGGTTACTAGCCACGAAAAAGGAAGATTGGGATGCAACCTCAGCATGCAAACAGAAACAGGATGAAGATACTAGTGATTTTTATTCTAGATTCGAAAAATGTTTCATTATCAACAGTGGTTTGAAGACAGGTAGCAAGTCATACCCTCATCTTTTTGTTACTAAACTAGTCGAGAATTCAAGCCCACAAGTTAAAAATCGAGTTTTGAAAGTCGAAAGTACTTGGCAAGCTAGTACCCCGTCACAGATGTTACAGATGCTCCAGTACCACCAGAATAGAATCAGGGAAGAGCAAGAACACGAAAGGAGACGTATGAAAGACACGAAAATGAAAGTACTAGTTGCACAATCTGTTCCACAAGACAGTCAGAAGAGGGGTCCGAATCAAGTCAGTCATCCTGCAGCTCCCGTTAAAGGGACATGCAATTATTGTAAACAGCCAGGTCATTTTATAAACGAGTGTGCAGTTCTGAAACACAACATAGCTACTGGTAAAACTAAAGAAAGACCACGTCCGCCTAGACAAGAACAAGTTTCACAGACTTCTCAGCCACCACAGAATGCACAACAGACAGTTCCAGCACCGCAGCCTATTGCTGCAACACAGCATGTTACACAGCAGATGTACCAGTATGCCCAGACAGAGTATCCAGAGTATCAACCGTATTCATGAAACAGCCTAGAGAGGGAGGTAGGCTTGCCTCTCATCGAGATACCTGTAGATCAAGAGGGTCCCTATGTACATAGTCAAGTATTAGGGAAAGACAGAAAGTTTTTGATTGATACAGGGGCAAGTAGGACTACTATCAGTCATGACGAGGTTCCAGGGGCTCCGCTCTCAGGCTCTAGAAATGTTTCCCTTGGATTTTCAGGAAAACCTATTGTAAACGAGATATCAAAGCCAGTTACTCTAGAAGTTGGTCCATTGTCCCGAACTACTGATTTGTTACTTACGAAATCATGTCCAGAAAATTTGTTAGGCATTAAAACATTGAAAGAATTAGGTGCAGTTATTTGCTGCTCTCCAGAAGGAATACGATTGTTTTTACGCGACTTTAAAGGTCACTATGTATTACGAGATTTTGATCCAAGATTGTCCAATGTTCCGCAGCATTTATGGGCGCAAGGTCCAACTGATGTAGGTTTTATGCGAATCACACCCCATCGTGTGACCCTCAAGCAAGGTATAGTCTTGCCACGAATCAGACAGTACAGATTGCCACCTGAGGCTGTAGCAGCCTTATCCAAAATTATTGACAAGCTCATTGCTCAAGGAGTGGTTGTAGAAACTGACTCCAATGTATGTAATTCTCCTATCATTCCAGTCATGAAACGTACTGATCCAAATGCACCTCCAGTATATCGATTAGTGATTGACCTTCGAGAACTTAATAAATGTATTATACCCCAGTATCCAGTAGTCCCAGATATTTCATCTCTATTGACAGCAATTGATTCTGAAGCCACATTTTTTACTGTAATAGACCTCAAGAATGCATTTTTCAGTGTTCCGATTCATCCAGACAGCCAGTACCTTTTCGGTTTTTGTTTAAATGGAAGGAGCTATAAATTCACACGAGCTCCTCAAGGTTTCACAGAAAGTCCTAGCATTTACAGTCAAGCACTTAAACAACAACTAGACAATATTCACATGCCAGCTGACACTGCCCTGCTCCAGTATGTCGATGATCTACTGATCACAGCCCGTTCTGAGCGTGATTGCGAGCGAGCGTCACTTACAGTCCTGTATTTCCTAGCCGAGATGGGGCACAAGGTGTCCCCTTCGAAGCTCCAATTCTGTGTCCAGCAAGTGATCTACTTAGGCCACTTACTGTCCAAATGGGGTAGGCAGTTGACACCAGACCGTATCCAGTTAATAGCGAGTCTTCCACAGCCCAAGACACAGAAGGAGGTACGTGCTTTTATTGGCCTTACTTCTTACTGCAGACAATGGATTCCTCAGTATGCATTTCTAGCAAAGCCACTGATACAGTTAACGACACAGGAGGCAGCCGTATCGACTGTCCTCCCTTGGACATCTGAACATACACTTAGTTTTAATGAATTAAAGAAAGCTTTATGCCAAGCACCTGTTCTAGCTACACCGAACTACAGTAAGCCTTTTACACTTTTTGTCACAGAACGTGATGGTACTGCACTATCTGTTCTCACACAAGATCAAGCCGGACAGTACAAGCCTTGTGCTTATTTTTCGAGCACATTAGATCCAGTAGCCCAGGCTTTGCCTGCGTGCCTCAAGTCAGTTGCAGCCACAGCTCTAGCAATCAGACAAAGTGATTCCATAGTATTAGGACACTCCCTGACAGTACAAGTTCCACACTCCGTGGAAGTTCTTTTAAACCGAACACAGACTCAGCACTTGACCATTGCACGTTTAACAGGTTATGAACTGACATTGTTCCAGCCACCCATAGAAATCAGACGCTGCACCGTTCTAAATCCTGCTACACTGTTACCGTCAGTTACTTCAAATCCTGCCACACATGACTGTGTGGAAGTCATTAACACTATGACTAAGCCAAGACAAGACCTGACAGACATTGCATTACCTAATCCCGACCTGACACTTTATGTGGATGGTTCATGTATGAGAACTAGTACAGGAGAACTAGTAGCCGCGTATGCAGTGACTACTGACACTGAAGTTATTGAAACACACCGTATTGACACCCTGTCTGCTCAAGCAGCAGAGCTAGTTGCTCTGACCCAAGCCTGCATACGTGCCAAGAACCTGAAAGTAAACATATATACAGACTCACGTTACGCATTCGGAGTTGTACATGACTTCGGAGTGCTCTGGCAGGAGAGAGGTTTCATGACTTCTCATGGAACCAAGATTCAGCATGGTCTCCTCATTCAAGCTCTGTTAGATGCAATACATTTACCGACAGCTATCGCTATCATGAAGTGCAAGGCACATACGAAAGTTACTGACATCATTTCCCAAGGTAATGATCTAGCAGATCAAACAGCCAAGCTTACAGCTCAGACACCAGACATTCCAGTTAACAAGACACAGACATCCACTCCAGAACAGACTACTTGTATGACAGTTAAGGACCCTACACAAGATGTCATAGACATACAGTTACATGCTACTCCTGAAGAAATCAAGAAATGGTCCGAACAAGGAGGGGTCCAGACAGATCAGGGATGGTTGACGAAGGGAAAAGCCACATGGTTTCTCCCCGACTCTATGGTTCAAGTCATTATCAATACCGCACATAGTCCAGCACACCTAGGAGAAAAAGCCATGTTAGACAGTATTCAGAACCTTTGGTTTAACAAGCACTTACGAGCTGCAGCCAAGCAGAAAGTCCGTACTTGTATGATATGTTGTCAATTCAATCCAGGTAAAAGTGTCCCGGTGGAACAAGGTGGATTCCAGCCCCCTGACCACCCTTTTGAAGTCCTCCAGATGGATTATATTCAGATGGAGCGATGTCGAGGTTTCAAGTATGTTCTTGTAGTTGTATGCGCTTTGTCCAGGTGGACAGAAGCATATCCAGTTCCAGATTATACAGCAGCGACCACTGCCAAGCAGTTGGTTCGTGAATTCTTCCCCCGTTATGGACTCCCTAGGGTCGTGTATTCTGATAACGGCCAGCCATTCTCATCTGAGTTGATGAAACATGTTTCCCTCTTGTTAGGGTACCAGTGGAAGTTCCATTGTGTGCGCCATCCTGAAGCAGCTGGTCTCGTAGAGAGACATAATCAGACCCTGAAAATCCGTATTGCTAAGACATGTAAAGAGAAAGGTGTAGACTGGCTAGTTGCCGTGCCAGTAGCTTTATTCTTTATGCGAATGGTCGCACATTCCAGATCAGGTCTGTCCCCTTATAAGGTCGTATTCGGCCGCCCCCCAAACATGTGGGGTACACCTAGACCCCGCAGTATTACAGATGTTTCCAGTAATATGTTGACAGATTACCTAGCTTCCTTGATGTCTGCCCTACACTCTTGTCGTTCACAGGTTGCCGCCGCATTTCCAGACAATACTGAAGTGAAACCGCACGAGGTCATTCCAGGAGACCTTGTTCTCGTAAGGAACTTTGATCGTTCAACTCCGCTGGAGCCTCGTTGGAAGGAGCTGAGACTTGTCCTTCTGACCACCCGTACGGCCGTGAAGTTGGAAGGCCGCAAGGGATGGGTCCATCTGTCGCATATCAAGAAATTCCATGGAGTCCGGAAAAAGACGTTTTTAAAGGACATTTCTAAAGACTGTTCCATTTCTAAAGACTGCCTGAAACAGGACATTGATCTAAATCCCGAACTGAAAGTTCCTCTGTTAGAGAAAACTCCGCAGCAGGAGTATAAGTTGAAACTACGGTCTAGTAAAATAAGTCAGCCAGTTTAATTGTCTAAGTCCCCCTCGGGTGAAACGGTTAGACAGGTATCTGACATGTATGAGATAGACCCCCATAGTGAGAGAGTTAGTCAAAACTCTATCCGATGTATCGTTTTTCTAAGTTTTCTATTGTTTCTAAGTTTGATGGTTACCTGCACAAGTTATGCATTGCATTTATGTTTTCCATTTTCTCATGTAAATAAGTTTTCTAATGCTACAGTAGAGCACACATTTAGTGATCTGCCTCCTCACGAGTTATCCTATCGTCTTGCTAGGAGAAATAACACATTCATCAGAATGTTACATTATTCACACCAGACCAGCAATGCTACCAATTGTTGGGTGTGTGGTCGACTCCCCCCTTTCCAGACACCGAAGGGAGTTCTGCCACTCTTTCCTTATCCGTTTTCACATAATGGTTCGTGTGGAGCATGGTCCATGTTAACGTCATCTTCAAATGATATGTCCCTTCTGAATAGAACATGTTTTCCAGACAAGCAAGGTCTCCCCCATAGAACAGGGTTAGATCTAGAAAATGAAGTTTATAATTTAGGTAATTATTCTTCGAATTTTATGGTCCTGAATGTTCAGTCTGATACTACTCCAGATTTACCTGCTATTTCAGTACTACCAGTCAAAGGCGAATTATGTGTCAGAAATAATGGTTCCGCACATGTAGGACATAGTGATTGTACTACTACTGTCGAGTATAGTGACAGTGGGAAATCTATTTTCAAAGCTTCACGTCATTCTTATTTTGTTTGTGGTCAGACCGCATATGTTCGTCTGCCCCTCGATTGGGATGGAACATGTTATATTGCCTTCCTACTGCCACCAGTTTTTCTAGCCCCATCTGATTATCACAGAAACACACATCTAGTACACATCAGACATAGACGGGAGATTGAGTCCCCAATTGTCGATCAAACTGAAACTGCTCTAGAACAGTATACAGATTTCAATAGAGGTTTCTTTTTCTTTATAGGCCCTGTCCAGAATAGTTAGTCAATCCGTAGGTTAACCAGAACCCTTGAAGCAGTAGTGAATGAGACTACTTCTGCTCTAGGTAACTTAACCGAAGAGCAATCTGCTATGAGATTTGTCGTGCTCCAAAATCGTCTCGTTCTTGACGTCATACTGGCCGATAGAGGAGGAGCATGTAGAGTCATCGGATCTAGTTGCTGCATTTTCATTCCTAATAACGCGCCGTCTGTTTATTCAGCTATAACCAGACTTCATAAAATTGCCCATCAGTTACACCAGAATCCAGGCACCTGGACATGGTCCGGTTGGCTCTGGAGTATTATATCTGCCTGGGGATGGAAAGTATTGTCATTTCTAGGTATTGTAGTAATGATCATATTCAGTTGCTGCCTCTGTATACAATGTGGCCCTGCGATTTGCGGCATTTGTGCTACCTCTTGTATTCCTAGTCCTAAGTCCCGTTCCAAGACAATTCGAGACGAGCAAATGATGCTGTATGAAATGATAGATGGTATCATGAATATAGATGTTTCCTGATGGAAACGTAGGGCACAAGGAGGGAATGTGGAAAAGTAAATTTTGCCATGTTATATGTGCCTACGTGTTCCCCATGTTATGTCATATGTGCATGATCGATATGCATGTATTCTCCTATGATCGATTAAAGACGCAATTATAGTTGTGTCCATCTCTAGTATGCCAGTTTCTGGTTTTCGTGAATACAACGAATATCAGGCCTATGTAAAGCTACGTTGCCACGTTTCACAGTGTGCACGTTAATTCATTGAATTATCCCCGTTTCTAGGCCTCAAAAGGGCCCGGACTCAGATTCAGCTGCTGTTTTCTGAACCCTCTCCGAGGAGCGATACAGCCCCCACCTGTATCCCTGACCCTTAGCTTACTTTCATGCCTCGCAGTGCCTGGCTCGGCCTGGCTCTGCCTCCTAGTCTGCCAAGAGTATGTTATGTTTCTAGTTATCAGTCCAGCCCCCCTTCTCTGCATTCCTAAGCTACTGAATCGCATCAATAGTTTCCGTCATGGTCTAGCCTTTATGTCTCCATGTAAGAGAAATACTGTATTAATATTCATATAATATTCTCCGCACACGCATTACATATAGGATTATGTATGCACCAGTCTTAATGTCTTTTAGCCTTTACTCTGATAACTTTTGGATTCTATCAACATGTTCTCTAAACACTAGATACTAGATAGGTTTTAGGTACATGTCGCTCTGACACTCCAGACTTTAGTCTCCTCTTCTAGCGCAGAAGTCATAGCCCCCCAGTTCTCCCTAGTAACACGTCATTGTCAGTTTGCGCGCACCACTAGGTTAGAGGTACCAGCTGCTCAGGTAGCCCCCTCCATGTTTCCGCCCTGTTTATGACATATTCTGTTACGTTTGTATCACATGTCTATGTATACGCCCTGTACACGCCTTCTTGTTACCTCATTCTGCCCTTATCTTTCGCGACTGCTACAAACTCCGCCTACTGCTACGCCTACTGTATTGAATGCAATGTATTTTGTTTAACTATATATACTAATGTTCTGTTATTAAAAGTTACCACCCCTCCCAATTGCCTGTTCCTGCCCCCAGATGCGCATCATTCCCAGATCCCGTACAGGCTGTCCTGTTCTTGTCCTTTATGCTTAATTAAAGCCTGTCAACTCTAGCTACCTCGTATCTTGACTCTTATTTATTGAGCTAACCGTTTATTGATTATAGTCAAAAATAGATCAGGTAATAATTTATTTATTTACCACACTCTCATTAACCTGCCAAGTGGTCCGTTCACCTCCTGGGTGGATGGTGGTGCCGGGATGTCGGGGCCTGGCCAGGCCCAGGGTTGGGGGTCGAGCTGAGGCCACGCGGCTGCGTGGTGCAGTGTCCAAGATGGCGGCTGGGCCGGGCAATGGTGCTGACGGGGGCCCGGGCCCGTGACACAGAAATATCGGGTTGCTTCTGCGGGTAGCACCCGGAGAGCCGGTGTCTGGGCCCTGTCATGCGGGGAGGGAGCGAGCCCTTCATGGGGCCTCTCCAACATCCACAGATTCTGTCTTCCTTTTGAAGCCACTTGCTCCCATGTGCATCGCCGCTGTCCTACCCAGCTGTTCTTCCCTCTCCTGCCTCCCTCGCATCACACCCAATGCCCCACCCCCTCCCGGGTAACCTACTGTATGGAGGCCCCAGGGCAGTCCCATCAAGAAGATGCCTGGGTCAGCTCTCTCTCGTTCGCCTTTATTATTATTTATTCAACTTATAAGGCGCACAGCTACCCGCAGTGGGTTTCCCGGCGCCAAGGGACAGATTAAAAGAATGAAAAGAGAGCAACCATAAGTCAATTACTGAGGAGGATAGCCTTGACCTCTGCACTCCTCTGCACGATCTGTCCCTCAGCTTACGCTCCACTGTTTGATGTCTGTCTCTCCGCCTAACAGCTCGTGCTTCTGCCTCTTTCTCGCTTTATCTTCCTCATTCCTCGCACTCTTTCTGCCCTCCTTTCATAAACCTCTGGTTTTCTCCCCACATTTTCCCTAAACTTGTCTTTTTTCTTTCAGATTCCCTAACTTTGTTTCTTCCTTTTTCCACCGAACCTCTCTTGTTTTTTAAGAAACTCACTCCCATTTGCATCCTCACTCTTCCACCGAGCTGTTCTTACCTCTCCTGTCATTACCGAGCGCACACCGGCTCCAGGAGGGGTCACAGCGCTTTACTGCTGCACGCTGCACTGACCTGACAGCGGGGATCATAGCTGAGCGCACACCGGCTCCAGGAGGGGTCACAGCGTTTTGCCGCTTGCTGCAAGCAGAGGGGAAAAACCACGCAGCGCCGCTGGGTTCCTGATACTGTAACTGGACTACAGCTCCCAGCCTGCTCTGCCTGCTCTGCAACCACACCGCTTCCTCTTCCTGTGGAAAGCGCCAGGAGGCGCACAAAAGGGAACAGCTTCCACAGAGGAGTGGGGGTCATTACCGAGCGCACACCGGCTGCAGGAGGGGTCACAGCGCTTTACTGCTGCACGCTGCACTGACCTGACAGCGGGGATCATAGCTGAGCGCACACCGGCTCCAGGAGGGGTCACAGCGTTTTGCCGCTTGCTGCAAGCAGAGGGGAAAAACCACGCAGCGCCGCTGGGTTCCTGATGCTGTAACTGGACTACAGCTCCCAGCCTGCTCTGCCTGCTCTGCAACCACACCGCTTCCTCTTCCTGTGGAAAGCGCCAGGAGGCGCACAAAAGGGAACAGCTTCCACAGAGGAGCGGGGGTCATTACCGAGCGCACACCGGCTCCAGGAGGGGTCACAGCGCTTTACTGCTGCACGCTGCACTGACCTGACAGCGGGGATCATAGCTGAGCGCACACCGGCTCCAGGAGGGGTCACAGCGTTTTGCCACTTGCTGCAAGCAGAGGGGAAAAACCACGCAGCGCCGCTGGGTTCCTGATGCTGTAACTGGACTACAGCTCCCAGCCTGCTCTGCCTGCTCTGCAACCACACCGCTTCCTCTTCCTGTGGAAAGCGCCAGGAGGCGCACAAAAGGGAACAGCTTCCTCCGCGTCGCGGACGCGCGCGGGTGGCGCCGGGCGGAGCCCGGGCAGAGGGCGGGCCGTCTGTGGCCGTCAGGGGACGGCAGAGGACAGGACAGGCCGCATCCCTAAGATTCACCACACGAAAATGGGTAAGAGAAAACTCCAGACTTCGATTACAGGGGGTACCAGCAAAGTCAAAATCGCTCGCAAATCTCATGCTTCTGAAAGCATTTTGACGTACTTAACATCAGCGGTGGGGAAGCTCAATAAAGAAATCGCTGAGACAGAACGGAAACTGGGCTTGGAAGGTGTAATTATAGACTCTAATGAGACAAGGATACCCCTAGACCCAAATGTAATCATCACCACTACACACGATATCGCTTCTGCCTGCCAAAATATAGTGATACACCAGGACCCTACAGTGGCCCCTGAGACTCGCGAGTGTTCTCATATACCGGAGGTGGAAGCCAAAATTTATAAAAACAGAAAAAGAGGCAGACTCATTAAGGCACAAACCATACGGTATAGAGCTAGCACCAAAGCACGTCAATTCTCAACCAAGCTGGAAGGTTCAATTAAAAACATGCTAGAAAGGGTACTCACAGACACCATTGAAACTATGTTGATTAAGATCTCTAGTGACATAGTAGAAACGTTGAAAGATTGTGTATCTGGTATCCTAAATAAATGTGAGAGAATGAACTCATTGTTGCTCCAAAAGGTGACGGACCACCTCGCTTTAGATCCACAACAGACTTTGAAACACCATTACCAACATATGGAGGTGACTTGTAGTGCTGACCCAGTACTTGTGCCGCTCAAGCCCACCACAAGTGTCACAACTTCTACCCTTACGTCTAAATCTGCGGATAAAACCCCCCACTTAACCCGTCAGAATAGCACTGACCCTATAAATATCCCCAGACCAGAATCCAGAGAAGAGGGTGCCGTAAAGACAGCTTGCCCTAGAACGAGTAATGGTCAATACCTTAAACCTATGGTCAATTTACCCCCAGAGGCAACACCGTTCGTGGCAGTACTGGTCAATGTACCTAGGCTTAAACAAGGAGACTCAGAAACACAATGAACCCTCATGGAAAATGTAAAGAGTTGGTGCGATAATAACTGCTCAGGACCTAGAGACATTTCTACATTCATAAACCTAGCGAGAAGAGTATCCTGGCTGGGTCCGTCCGCAAAACGCTTTTCTGACGATTGTGTCATCATCAATTTTAAAAACCCACATGTTTGCACAAGGTTATTTTGGGACGGAACAAATATCGCTCATGGACAAATTCGTGCGGTTCCTTTAGGTTTTTTCTACCCCTGCCCTGCTCAACAAAGTCCCTGGTTGATTAAAAATACCAAGAAAATTATACAACGATCCAATGTGCATTTAGCTAACTGGGCTACCGAACCTTTAAATTCCCTTTTGACTCACAATAATAACAACCCTGCGGCCTTGTCTTCAGGCCCGGAACTCAGAAACAGTTTTGATGTTCTATCAAACCTTGACGCAAACATCTGACTGTCCACGCAGAAGGGGGTGGAGGATCAGCCCGGAAATAACATTGACACTCGAAACGTCAAGCTAATGACATGGAACATATCTGGTCTTCAAGCCAAAAGGGAAGACACGATTTGGCTTGAAATTATTAAGCAACATGATGTGGTTGCGTTACAAGAAACTTGGGACACTGAATGCAATTTCTGGGTTGAAGGTTATACATCTTTTTTTGTAGCTGCACAAAAGTCGTCTAGGGGTAGGAGCAAGGGAGGCCTTGCGCTCTTAATCTCAGTTAAACATATGGGGGTGATGAAAATGCTAAATGTTAACTCTCCCAACTGTTTACTATTGGAGGTTCTGAATAATTCGGGGGAAAAAATCCTTTACGTAAATTTTTATAATTCCATAGAGGGTACACAAGGTAGTGAAAATATCCTCATGTTGACAGATTTTTTTAAATGATTATAAAAGGAGTCAAACTACATTTGTTCATTATATACTTCTTGGTGATTTTAATACGCACATATGTCATCTTAATTGTTATCATGATGTTTGTTTGGAAGATGATTATTTGACCCACCCGCATTTTGAACACTCTGTTAAAGGGGGAGCTTTAGAAGAATTGCTGATAAATTTAGACATATCAGAACCCGTCTTTGTGAATAATAAAGACAGAGTACCAACATATAGTGCTAGGGGGAGCAACACTATCATTGATTTTATTTTTGGGTCACCCAGTATACTAAAAAATGTTATTTCTTATAATGCAATACAGACGGCATTTAGTGACCATAATCCGGTTATTATGGAATTAATTAACACAAATTCTACCATAATAACTACCGGACCACATTTAATTTATCCTACTGTAATCCGGGCTCATGATCAAGGTAGACGAGTTAAATGGTCTAGAATTATTGCCGATGATTTTTTTAATGATTTGTGTGACAAAGTAAGTCTAGAATTAAACATTTGCAGAGACCCATTGACATCCGGAGGGAATGTTATTATAGCCTTTGAAGTAATTTGCAAAAATGTTGCCAAGGCACTTACGTGCAAACCTAATAACAAGACACGTAAAGCGCAAGGGTGGTTTAACGCCGATTGTTCCAAGGCACATAAAAACTTACTAGAAGCCTTGAAATGTACACCGCGTAACAGAGCAGAAGTGTCAAAATGCAGGAAGGAATATAAAATCACGACTGAGGCACGTAAAAGAGAAATTAAAGACAAGGCCTGGGAATCACTATATGATAAACTTACACTGAGGGACAGCGCTAAGTTTTGGGCTGTAGTGAATTCTCCATTGTTTAATGGCAGAGATAATGAAATACTGGAGGCTAACATCACCGAGAAACAATGGCTGGACCATTTTGAAACTATCTATGGCAGTAAGATCTTTATAACTCCTTTCACCCCTATTGATTTTACAAATTCAGACACCCCACTAAGAATCACGGTGAAAGAAGTACAAAATGCCATAGAAAACACGGCTGGTGGTAAGGCCCCCGGCCCGGACGGGGTTCCCGCCGATATGTTCAAGACACACTCTCATGTGTGGTCCGTAGTTCTCGCAAATGTTTTTAATTTAGTCTGTATGGATAACTCTAACATTCCTACTTCTTGGTCACACTCGATTATTATACCAGTTTTTAAGAAGGGTCAAAGGGGTGACCCAAGGTGTTATAGACCGATATCGTTGCTCGACTCGTCATTCAAGATTTTAGGCAAAGTCATCTTAAACAAAATTAATAAATGGGAAAAGGAAAATGAAATTTTATGTAATACCCAATACGGGTTCAGGGTGGGGAGGGGTACTGAGGAACAGTGTCTTAACCTGTATATGACCATTTGTAAATATACTGTTGCTGCTAGGGGGGCAATCCACCTGGCATTTATGGACTTGTCCACAGCGTTCGACCTAGTCAATAGGTCGAAACTGTGGACAATACTTTTGGAGATGGGTTTGGACCCTGCTTTGGTTAACTTCCTGGCCTATTTGCACAGTGATCTGACCGCCTCAGTGCGTATGTCATCCGATGGTAAATGCACTGCTGGGTTTAGATCAGCCAGAGGGGTAAGACAAGGGTGCATTTTAGCGCCCATGTTATTTTCACTGTATATAAATTCACTGTATTCAGCTCTATCAACAGTCACACCGGATATACCTAGTATGGGTGGGTCCCCTCTGCCCGTACTGATGTATGCCGATGATACGGTCCTCATTGCCAGAACCCCCAATGGACTACAGTTACTCCTTGACACTTTTGGGGCCTTTATGCAGAAATTGGATCTGGTTGTTAACATGGAAAAGTCCCATGTTATGTCAATTGGGAAAGGCAAGGATAATACAAAAATCTTGAGATGCAACGGTGTGACATTGTCTAAAGTAAAGACATTTACATACCTCGGTGTAATTTTTGATAATTTAGTCACCTGGACTCCCCAGATTGCTAACAAAGCGATAGCTGTACGAAGATCTTTTGCAGCCATACTAAGTTTCGCCAAGAGGTTGGGAGGGAAACCTATTGAAGCCATTCTTTCCCTATATAGAGCTAAAACCCTGGCTCTGGCCAGATATGGGGCCGGGATTTGGGGTTATAAGAACTTAGCCCCAATTCAAAAAGAGGAGAACAGATCTATGCGTTCTCTACTGGGTTTACCACAGTCCACTCCCTCGTTCTCTGTCCACTTGGAATTGGGGCAAGGTCATATTGAGGATGCCCTTAACTTGGCTCCACTATTGCTATGGGTGAAAGTATGGCTGAACCCTACTCTGTCATTAAATCGAAAAATTATCACCGACTGCATGGGGAGAGATAGAGCAATGGACATTAAATGGCTGAAACATATTAAATTCTTAGCTACACAATTAGGTCGTCCAGAACTGTACTGTAACCCTGAAAGACTCAGTAAAGATGATGTTAAATGGATGAAAGCCCAACTTTTAAACCTTATAAATACTCACCGGGAAGCTATGGAAATTGAAAAAATTACAGTAAGGGCTCATTACATGGTAATTTCTATCTTGACCATCCAGCCATACTTATCTGTAGTCAATAGACCATATCATCGTTGGCTATTGACGAAATTCCGTTTTAATCAGATGCATCTTCTTTTGGGTGAATACTTGAAATGGAATAAGCCAAGGGACAATACCCCGTGTAAATGTGATGCCTTTAATGACCAAGACTTGACGCACTTTGTATTTTTCTGTCCCTTTTTTGTCGAAGGGAGGAAAAAATATATTTTACCACTACTGAGGGACAAGGGATTTATGCAAGTGAAACCCGCGTTGTTGTTTTTACAGCTTATGGAGACCCCTATTGTAATGTTTGGGGTTGCCAACTTTCTGGTAGCGGCGTTGCGTGCCAAACGTAAAAGATTGTTGAATACCACAATGATGGAATGTGTTTTGGATTAGCTAAAGTTTGGTCTGATTAATTTTTACCATCAAGAGCGGTTCATTTTCATTTTTTCCCTGCTTGTTCACACCGTCAACAAGAAGTAACAAGACAATGAAATTAGTTATATAATCAATCTGATGGTTTACAGGGTATCATAAATTTAAAACTGTGCCTGATTACTTCCCACACAACTGTTTTAACTGTCTTTTTAACTGCTTTTTAACAATTGTTTGTGAATTTTAAAGTTTTATCTGTGAATTTATGTAGATTATTTTATAAATATGTGTGTAGTATACTTTTATGATTTTAATTAATCGAATAAAGTATTTTTGACTCTGACTCTGACCTCTCCTGTCCCCCTCGACACCCAGATCGGTTGACTTGGTGTGAGTGTTTGATTTGCTCAACCGCTCCGTCCATCATCCCCTTTTGTATCGCTTTGTTCGTCCTAAGTTGGCAGGGTATGCTCAGACGTGAGTCCCTTGCTCACTCTGCCACTGGATTCAAGATAGCCTGGCTGATGAGGGTTATGAACCCGAAAACGGTCCCATGATGCTTGTTTCCGGTCCAGGGAAGACATGGCTTGGCAGTTCAGGCTGGACTGTTCCCATGAGGCACAGGGTCAGACTGATTTGCATATGGCTGTGTCTGAACTGGGGTGGTTGTAGGAAGGTGGCTACCTGACTATGGTTACCCCAGATATTTTGCCTTGTGTTTAGCTGGTTTTTGACTTAGTTGACTTGGTTCCCTGCTAATCAGGGCCCCAGGCCATCTGTTCTCTCTGTAAAATGGATTCCATGTACCCTAGGTACATACCACAATTGGAAATGGACTCCTTGTCAGCCCCTGTATAGTGCACTATAGGTGCCCAGGGCATAGGTGCCACCAAGGCCTACCAGGGACTGCAGCATATCTTTTGCCACCCCTGGCTGGTTCTTAAATTGACACAACTGGCTGGTCACTCAGCTGGGGTAAGGTGGTGTAATCACCCCTTACTTAGATATAGTATACCTATATCTAAACCTATATCTGGACACATATAAACCTGTGAGCCACTCCTATGGAAGGCCTCATCAATCCTGGAGGCAGAGTGCGTGGTTTAATGTGAGATGGAGCTCTAGCATGAGCTGAGCCTGTCTGCAGCTGTCGGGAACAACTCCCTAAGCTGTTTCAGGATAATGCCATACCATATACTCTTAAGTGCCTTATAATCCTCGCGGTTATATAGCAACTCTGGTTTGGCTTTATCAAAACATGTCGTGTAAGGTGTCATACGATTTGGAATACTATCCCCTCGCCAGTTCTGAATTTGAATTTGAATTTAAAATTATTTATAAGAGCGCACATACACCAGCGGCTTCTTGGCGCTACCACTAACAGACTACTGAGATAAGAAAGAGGCAGGGGGCCGGAAGGGGTTATTCAAAGGATTTCTTAAATAGGTGGGCCTTGAGTTGTTTCCGAAAGTGTGGATAAACAGTGAGGGATCGAATTTCCAGAGGGAGAGAGTTCCACAGGGACGGAGCCAGGGTGGCAAATTTAGAGCCTCCCCACTTCTTTCTCCGAAAACGTGGAACCATAAGAAGGGCCTGGGAGGACGAACGGAGCTCTCTACCCGGAACATAATGGGTAATCTCAGAAGAGATAAAAGCTGGGGCTAAACCTAAACGAGCAAGAAAGGTGATGGAAGCGATCTTGAATTGGACTCGGGCCTGTACAGGCAGCCAGTGTAGAGACTTCAGGAGGGGGGTGGAGTGATGAAATTTCGGGAGATTAAAGACCAGGCGGGCCGCCTGGTTCTGGATGAGTTGGAGACGCCGTAAACTATATGCAGGGATTCCCGCATATAGGGCGTTCCCATAATCCAGGCGGGACACCACCATGGCCAAAATAATAAGCTTGAGGGCAGAAAATGAAAAAAAACGGGACACCCTGCGTATAGTACGCAGTGCAAGAAAAGAGGCAGAAACCACAGAACTAACCTGGGAGTGAAGGGACAGTTGAGAATTAATTTTAATGCCAAGGGTTTTAACTGAGGTAGCAGGAGTGGGAGAGGGACCAAGAGAAGGGGGCCAAAACAAAGGAGTCCAGGGGCTGGATGAACCACCTGTCAACACCAACTCGGTCTTATCGGGGTTGAGTTTAAGGTGGTTGTGGTTCATCCAGTCCCTGATGTGAAGCATGATAGATTGAAAGTTAAGAGCAGAGGAGGAAGAAGAAGACAGGTCAAACACAAGCTGGAGATCGTCCGCGTAATTAAACACGGCGACCTCCATTTGTTGCAGAGAAAAAATAAGGGGAGCAATGTAAAGATTAAATAAAAGGGGCGAGAGGGAGGAGCCCTGTGGGACCCCGCACTGAACTGAGGTTCTTTGAAATCTGAACCTGTGTTTAAAATATCATTATTCTGCTATGATTTTGATATCAGAGAAACGAAAATGGCAAGTTTTATATGTGTGTGTATTTTCATCACGATACAATGATGAATGCAGAAGTTATTGACAAATTCATTGTGAGCCCACAGGTTCTATGTTGTGAACAGCAGCCATCTTAGGTGTTGCCCTTTACATAGGCATATACGTGAGCCAATGATTCTGGTAGAGCAAGTATGAAAGGACACGTACCCCTTAGCTTGAGTTCTTCCTGACTCCCATTTGACCTGAACAGGCTGAATCTGCCTACGTGATGTTGGCCTCACCAAACCAGTCCATGCCCTCTAGTCAATCTATATTAAAGATCTGAGCAACTTGTTGTGTACATTGGCCTGAGCAAGATTAGAAGGCCGAATACAGTAGCCATGCCTGTTTATGACCCACAAGCATCCCTTATCCTACATTTCTATCTTCCACACCTGGCTCTGTTTCTCTGTTTCTGGGCTTTTACAATGGGGAGGTGACCGTTTATATGATGGGGAGGAAACCAGTTCTATTGTGATTTACTCCGGCCTGCACAGGAAAATATGTGAAGTTTGACATATGTTCATGATGGAAGATGGGTTGGACAGTTTGGGCAAGCAAACTGGTATTTGTAATTATAACATGCTTTGTTAGTAACATGGGAGTGACCTACAATGATGTGTTTCAAAGCAAGAATGTGAGCCTAGGGCCAAACTTTTTGTATAAAAGTCCTGCCTGAGAAAGCTCAGGCAGGCTCCCTCTTTCAATTGTAAAACTACGGTTGGACGACGAAGCCTCATAATTAATTATAATAAAGATGTCTTTTAATTTTAC
Source organism: Lissotriton vulgaris (assembly GCF_964263255.1). Taxonomy (NCBI): domain Eukaryota; kingdom Metazoa; phylum Chordata; class Amphibia; order Caudata; family Salamandridae; genus Lissotriton; species Lissotriton vulgaris. The sequence continues at coordinate 49,117,974 of NC_141685.1, read as the reverse complement.
AGATTGGCTGTCAATTCCTTTGCTGCTTTATTATGCAAACTTCTGGATAGATCCCTGGTGGGGAGAGTGAGTCATTTTCTACTTTTCCTCAGAACTTTCCGGACGTCCGCTGTAAAATCACCCAGGCGGACAGCCTGGGTGCGGTCCCTCAGGAAGGAGGAAAGCCAGACCAAGGCCGTCCCCCCGACCCCCGCCGCCCTGACACGGGAAAGTAAGATGGTATGATCCACCGTGTCAAAAGCAGCTGAGAGGTCGAGGAGCACCAAGGCCTGGCGTTGGTTAGTATCCATACCCTCCCTGAGGCTGTCCAAGACAGAAATGACCACGGACTCCGTAGAGTGTGCGGGGCGAAAGCCGGCCTGACGGGGGGCAAGGGCTCCATGCATCTCCACAAAGGTACTCAGTGTGCAGGTGACATGGCGCTCGAGCACCTTTGCCAGAAATGGCAAAAGGGAGATGGGACGAAAGTTGGCAGGCACAGAGGGGTCCGAACCGGGTTTTTTCAGGATGGGCACAATCACCGCTGATTTCAGAGGGTCAGGTACCACACCTTGGGCAAGTGAACTGTTTAAGAGATGAAGTGGAGGGTCAGGACATGAGGTAAAAATGTGACTAAGAACATGAGCGGGGCAGGGATCCCGTGGAGAACCAGACTTAACCAGGGGAACTAAGGTGGACAAGATTTCTCTAGTCATAAGGGGAAACGAAGTGAGTTCACCCTTAGGAGGGGGACACTGGGGGTCAACAAAAGAGGGAGAAGGAGGGGGAATGTGATGGAGCGAGATAGAAAACATAATTTTGTTTAAACTCGTGAAGTCACATTTCCATAACATGAATAATAAAACTAATGATTTGTGATGTGTTGTGATAATATAACCTAGATTAAACTTTACACATGGGGGGAGAATCAGAAAATTGTCCACTATAGTTGATAGATTGTCAACTGACACAGCCGATGGATTCCAATTAGTGAATGTTGAAGTAATTGCAATTAGATCCATGGTAATTCAAGATCGCCTTGCTCTAGACATACTCCTAGCAAAAGAGGGAGGAGTCTGTGTCATTTTACATGTACAACATTGTTGCACATATATACCTGATGAAAGTAAAAACATTGAGATGTACATTAAGAATATTACACAAATGCATTCCGAGATAATTCCTTTAGAAGAAGATGATTTCACAGAGAAACTTTCAAAAAGATTTCAAGCAATTAGAAATTGGTTTCATGACATCGGAAGTTCAATTCTTGGCAAGATTTTGGCACCTTTGATTATAATAGTATTCATTTTTATTTTGACCAAAATAGGTTGTTTGTTACATAAAAGAAAGAAGCAGTTAAAAGAAAAGAAAAGGATCTATAAACTTAGAAAAGAAGAAGAAAGAGAGATTGAGTTACAGGAGTTACATAGAGAACGTTATGCAAATTCTGAGGATTTTGCAGATACTGGTTTTTAGAATTACTGACTCAAATGAATTTGAATCATTTTCTCGGAAGTTTAAATTACCAAATTTTGGGTGGTGGTGTGGTGATTTGTTAATCACCAGATGAGGGAGTTGATGGAGCGAGACAGAAAACATAATTTTGTTTAAACTCGTGAAGTCACATTTCCATAACATGAATAATAAAACTAATGATTTGTGATGTGTTGTGATAATATAACCTAGATTAAACTTTACACATGGGGGGACTAACATGTATGCTCATAAACGTGCATAAGTGTTGCATCTTTTTGTTCGTGCAAAATAATAAAATAATTTATTGTTTTCGTTTTTGTCATTACTAACTGCAGCAAACCTAAAAGAAGCATGTGCTTATTTTGCTTTTCCTCGTCTATGTGATGTCATTTCTACTATTCTAGGTGCATATAAGTTTCATTGGATTTTTGAAGACTGGTAGATATAAACGCTGCTTTATTTGTTTGCATTTGCTAGGTAACATTTGACTAATCGGGTGGGTTAAATAATTAGTAAATCCTGGATGGATACAGAATCAACATTATTTCTTACATTAATACTTTTCTTGTATTTGTTTATTACTAGAAAGCGTAAGTTGCCTGCTTTTGGGCCTAGTTTGCTCGAGTTTGCTAAAGCTGAAATTTACTTCTGCAAAAGTCACGAGATGCCCATTCTGAAAAAGTGTTCGTCAAAGCTGCATTCACAAAGCAAAAACTGATGTGCTGTCATAATTCGGTCGGACGTGGCCAAGGTCGGAAATGTGATAAAGGACAATTTTGTCAGCTCTAACTTGGCACCCACGGAAGTAAATCGAACGCTGCGAGAACAATTATTTACAAATGTTGCAAACCAAGGAAGCTCCTGGTTGCATTCGGAAAAGACAATGGTCCTTAAGAAATGTGACCTAATGGAAGTTTTGAAATGTGGGTGACATGTCACTTGTCACTCTCAACCCATGGGACGTCGTGGATTTATGAAAACTTTCCTTTGCTTAGATTAGTTAGCATAGAAAGGTATAAAAAGTCATGCCCTTAGGGATGGGCTGGCTGCTGCTTTCTGACTTTCCGATGAGGGTGAAGTGCTGTTGGACATTGCGTGGAGCACGTAAGAATCCTCAAAGAACTTTACTTTATTTTCCATCTATTTAGCTTAGCTAGGGACTTAGGTTTTAGAAATGCTAAACTTTTAAATACTTACTTAAACTTTGATTCTCTTGCTTAATTTGTATTTTTCTCATGATTCTTTACAAACATGCTTGCTTCAATGCTAATAAATTACATTTATAAAACTACAATTTGAAATACCATAATTTAGTAAATAAAATCTTACTTTTGACAAACAAGCTGGTCTTGATTATTCAGAAGTGTAGGTTACTATTAGCTAGATCACGTCGCCAATGGTGGTCGTTTAAATAGTTAGGATTTGTTATAATGACAACATTCTTACCGCAAATGTATAAATTTGTATATAGTGTGTAAATTAGGTGTATATAGATTTAATCTGACCACCTGATTCAGTAGGCCCAAATATGTCAGGTTTATAAATGGGTCCATGAGTTAGTGTAGAATTTTGTTTATAGGTTATAAAATTAGGTAGCGTTGTTTATGACATATTTTCTATAGGCCGCTGGATCAAATGTTGGCCTTAATGGTCACAATTTTATGAATAAAATAATTGTTGAGGGAACAGCAGAGTTCCTCGGATGGGGCAGGCTTAAGGGTGGACCTGTCCGAGAACGCCAGGTTGTGGACAATGGCAAATATTTCTTTGGACTGATTTTCAGCAGCCAATATTTTGGAGGAGAAATAGATGGTTTTGGCCTCCAAGATGTCTTTTTTGTACTTGGCCAGGATGGTAACATACTCCAAACGTACAGTGGGGTTATAATTTCTCCTCCAGGCTCGCTCGGCGCGTCGTACCGCTAACTTGGTGGCCTTAAGCTCTTTACTGAACCATCGGTTAGCGTCTTTGTCGCGCTTAGAGGTAATACGTTTGAGCGGTGCCACAGCGTCACAACCTGAAGACAGCCACTGTTCTATGGCCTTGACCTGTGAGACGGTGGATAAACCCTTTAGTGAAGGGGGGGAGGCAGCGAGTGAGGAAGAGAGATCATCCAGATTGGCTCGGCCCCAAGCTCGAACCCAGATGTTTTTAGGGCGGGGGTGTTTGGCAGGGGAGTGCACAGGAAGGGAGAATGAGACGAGATAATGGTCGGACCAAGCGCAAGGGGAAATTGAAAGAGAGTCCACAGGGCAGTTAAGAGACCAAATCTGGTCAAGTACATGACCTTTAATGTGGGTGGGAGAATGAACATGTGAAATGAAACTAAAAGATTGAAGGGTTTCAGAGAACTCCTTAGACGAGGACCATTCGGCGGGGTCAGAGGGCCAAAAATTAAAATCACCAAGGAGTAAAATGGAAGAATTGTTAACAGTGATGGTGGCCAGCACTTCCAAAAAATCATGGAGAAACAACAAGGGAGATTTGGGAGGATGATAAATAAGAAAACAGGTCAAAGAGGGAGTAGTGGCAGTAGTGCGAATGACCAAGTATTCAGAGGTTGAGATGGCGGGCAGAGATAGGATTTGAAAAGGGAGGTCAGTACGGACGATAACCGCTACACCGCCTCCGGTTCTGCTAGCAGAACGGTCTGCTCGAAGGGCATAATATTGGGCCGGTAAAGTGGCTAAAAGGGCCGGAAGAGAGTCATCGCCAAACCAGGTCTCCGTTAGGAAGAGGAGATCTGGTGCATGAAGGTCCAACAGGACCGAAAGTTTGTGCGCATGAGCGACAGCAGATCTAGTATTAAGGTAGAGTGCTTTGAGGGGTTTGGGAGCTGTCGATGAATTTGTGTCATCAGATGAACATAAAGAATCAACTGTAGATGAGGAAATCAAAGGAGCAGTGGCAGAACAGAGACCAAGACGGGAAATATGAGAATAGATAGGGGCTGGGATAGGCCATGGTCCCTGGAGGTGGTAGAGCTGGTCAGGGGTATAGGCAATGTGGGGGGCAGAGTGACATGCCCCTAGCCCCGGACTGTCGCGGACGGGCGCAGACGGGCGCAGACGGGCTAGCCTTTGGCGCGCCTTCAGCGCGCCATCGTCGCGCCCGCTGCGCCCGTCCGTTGCGCCTCCGGCCTAAACACATATTTTTATACCGGGATCCAAGGGAAAATAGGGGAGGAAAAGGGGGCGTGGCCTGCAAGATGGGCGGGGCTTACTCGCCCGCGATGGATGGCGACAGCGAGGGAGGACTCCCCTAGGCAGCGCCCAAGTCGGCTGTCAGGGAGCTCCAGAGGAGGCAGGGGGGATTGCCAAGATGCCTGTCAAATTTAAAATCACACAGGTACAAAGATACAATACAATTTTAAAAGCAAGTTGAATCAGCGCTCCTGGCTTTCCGCCTCAGGAGTAGTTAGAAGGGCGCGCTAGTGATCAGCGCGCGCTTTTAAGCCGGTAAAAGGGGGCGTGGCCTGCAAGATGGGCGGGCTTACTCGCCCGCGATGGATGGCGACAGCGAGGGAGGACTCCCCTAGGCAGCGCCCAAGTCGGCTGTCAGGGAGCTCCAGAGGAGGCAGGGGGGATTGCCAAGATGCCTGTCAAATTTAAAATCACACAGGTACAAAGATACAATACAATTTTAAAAGCAAGTTGAATCAGCGCTCCTGGCTTTCCGCCTCAGGAGTAGTTAGAGTTCTGGCGATGGGGATAGCATTCCACCCCTCTAGAGGGGTAAGACATGTTACTTTACTTAAATGCGGTTAATTTCTAAAAGGACCTTAGATCCACAAAATGGATGCCTCTGCCACAGACAAGAGTCTGACCCCCTGAAGCTGACCGAAACTCAGCCAAAGGGGCCTGGACAAAGGGTTTCCTGTCGCATGGAGGTGTTGCAACCCCCCAGACAGGAGATAGTGGATTGTAGTAGGGAGGTTTGAAAGAAACCAGACACTGCTTGGGGCGCACAAGGCTGCCCCTTGCATAATCCGGCCAAACCGGTTCTGGGGCACTCCAGCCCTCGTGCCAGGGCGGCCTGGATCAAAGGAAGGGGGTGTATCCACCCACTTCCTGGGTCCCACCCATAGGAGGGGACCTAGCAGGTAATCCAGCCCCCAAAATTAGTATAAGACTGGGAGCAGTGCCAATGCACTTCAGATTATCCTGAAGAAACATAAGAAACAAAATTCTGGACCCTTCGACATCCTACTCGACGTAGAATCCCGAAGAATCTCCCTTGTGGTCAAGGAGTGACCACCCTGTGCAAACAGGCACCATCCAGCCATCGACGTCTGCTTTGTCGCAGTTCCCGCCGGAACTCGAGCGACAGAGATCAACGAGATCAAGCTTGCCTGCCCTCCAACAGCCTGATCCACAGTCCCTGCAGAGCTGAGACCCGTGGAGGCGACCGGAAGCGTGGGGCACGCCATCTTGGAAAGACCACGAGACGCTGACCGTGCAGCCCACGAGTGACCCTCGAAGCTGTACACCGGGGTTTGAGAAGCCCCAACCCTGAGCCACTCTTGCACCGAAGCTCACCCCTCTACACTCACCGAGTGCTGCGTGGGGCCCTTCTGCTACTTTTGGCTCAACGCGTTGGCCCGGTCACTTGCCAGCCGGCTAGTGGCCCCTGTGCCAACGAAACTTGAAAATCGACTTGCGATTCTGGTTGCTCCAGACTTGCACCAGCTCCCCTGAAAAGGAGCCCCCACTCTGACCCTCCTGGTTCGAGTGAGAAGCAATCTCCCGGTTCCGCGTGGATTGCTCTTGCCAAGTGTTGTTTGCTCCAAACTTGAAGCTGACTGCGCCGACGGTGAGAGCCCTCGTGGGACAGATCGTGACCCGCTCCTGGACGTCGCAGATGCCCCAGAGCCCACGTGACAGCGGAGAGAAGCTCCTCGACGACCACCTGATTGCGCCCGACATTGCCTGGTTCCGTCCTGGTTCCACCCTGGTCACTGCTGAGTGACCCAGACTCTGTCCCCTCTGCTTTCAGGTACTTTTCGACTTGAGTCCACCCTTGGACTCCACCGGACACTTCTCTTTCACCCCGCCTGCAGCCCTTTCAGCTTCAAGCACCAAGAGCCTGCGTGACGAAACCCAACTCAACTTCGACCCTGTGCACCAGCTTCCTGTGGGTGAGGTAACTTTGCTCCGCCGGTGTTCCCACACTGGTACACATCTCTAGGGTCTGTGTCTTAAGTTTTGTTCCTCTAGGTTCAGCGGAAGTGTCCTTAAACTTTAGCTTTACAACTTTTACGCACCATTGGTTAACATGGGTGCATGCGTGCGCTTTCCGCACTGCACCCGAATCCCGTGGGCCTCTCCCGACTTCAGCATTGCTTGTCCCGACTGCTCCCAGCGATTCCCTAGGCCCTAGGCCTAACCACTGTTCGATTGGTATCTCTTATACCACTTGTTTAGTATATGGTCTGAGTGGCCCCTCGCCCTCATCCATATTTGTGCAACTTTGTATGTTATACTGTGCTTTTGATTTAACGCTTGTGCCCCTTTATTCATAAAGAATACTGGGGATTGTTTTTAGTAATAAATACATATATTTTTATAATATATACTTGTGTGGTGTCCTTTCATTTGATATTACAGGATTGTATGTGGTAAAACAGCTCGCTTAACACGACCTCTTAAGTTAAGCCTTTAGGCTGCTTAGTCCATGCTACCCCTAGGATAGCTTGTCTAATAAGGTTGACTTACAACCAGACACCATAAGGGGTTGTTTGGTCTGATAACAGGTGGTTCCAGAATTGGAAACATCACCTATCAGGCCAACTTCTCACAGTGGTGGAGTGAGCTAAAGAATGGTGATGGATTAAACCCAAATCAGTTGACAGGGTTTGAGTGTTTGATTTGCTCAAACACTCCGTCCATCATCCCCTTTTGTATCGCTTCCCTCCACGCCCAGCACCCCTAGGTAACTTATTAATTAGGGTCTGCAGCGCGGCTGCGCCTTGCCGAGGCACCATAGGCAAACCTGTCTGCACCCTTCCATGACTGGATAGCGCGCAGTGCTCAGACCCCTGGTCCCCATTTACCCCACCACAGATACTCACGGAAATGAACTCCGAAACTTCAACATCCATTACCACCGCACATCCCAACACCACACGGCTGGACCATTCTCCTTACGCCACTCCCCTCGGCGGCACCGAAATGCCCCCCTCACTGACGTGGCACAACTCCGCTGTCTACTCATCAACATCCATTCTCTCCACAAACACGCCAGGAAAATCCGGGACACCATAGCCTCTATCATACCAGATCTAGTCTTTCTCACCAAGACATGGCTAAAACCCTGCATCAGCACCCGTCACTGCTCCTTCTGTTCCCAGTGGATACAAAATCATACACCAAGACCGCACCAACAAACATTGTGGAAGAGCCATCATTCACAAAGATTAATCAACTGCACATCCATCACGGACGCCATCACTCCCATCAGGGAAAACCTACATTTTCAGATCAACGCTAAAAGCAAAACCAGACTAAGAGGCACCCTTGCCTACCACCCTCCCTTGGAGCCAGCCCGTCTTATGCAAGGACATCGCATATTTCATCTCCCCACTAGCTATCAACTCCTACAAATTCCTTCTCCTAAGGGACCTAAACCTCCATCTGGATACCCCTCTGACCCTAATATTACCAACCTCTACAAGATCTGGAAAACCTTGGACTCTCCCAGCTAGTAACCAAGCTCACACACACCGCCGGACACACACTGGACTCCATTTTCTCCACTAGCAACAAAATCACCTGCAGCCACAACTGCAAAATCACCTTGCCTGACCACTCTATAACACCCCTCCTCATTTCCATCCGACCAACCTCTCCAGCACCCCCCACAGAAGCTGGAGCAAGGTATTTGAGGACCTCTGGAAACACACCCTCGACACATCACTATCTCTCCCCTCTCACAAACCTGACAAAGCCATCAACAGCTTCAATACCTGGATCACCCACTGTGCCAAAGATATCGCCCCCCCAACTAAAATCCTCCGGATCCCGCAAATCCACCCACCAAGCCAATTGGTTCACAGATGAATTAGTCAACACCAAACACAACTGCAAGACACTGGAAAGGACCTGGCATGACAACAAGTCCCTCTCCAACAGGGAAAATCTCAAAAGAGCACCAAACACATATCTACTAACTAATGAACGCCAGCTCCAGTAATAGCAAGGAACTCTTTGGCATTGTCATGTAGTTCACCAGCCCAACAGGAAATGCCTTCACCACCTCCCAGGACCTCTGCAAATCCTTCCACAACAAGATTGAAACAATATATGATCACTTCAACCCCCACCCTCCCCTTGATACCCTCAGCACTCTGTAAACCAACAAAGACAGCACCCCAGTCACCACCTAAATCTGGGAACCCCTCATCATGTCGACCACCGTCCACTCCATAACTCCAAGGTGCCCCTGCCCTCACCACATGTTTGAACTTGCTCCATCAGCAAGAAGCTCTCCCCACATCCGGAACATCTCCATCACCCAGGCCTCCTTCCCTACTGCATCTAAGCATGCAGAAGTCAAACCTCTTCAAAATAAAAAACCTCTGTGGGCCAAGCAGACCTAAAAATAATTACGAAGCCATCTCACTTCTAACCTTCCCAGCTAATGTCCTAGAAAAAGGAATCAACATTCAACCAACTCTGAACCCACAAACTCCTGGATCCCTTGAAATCCGGATTCTGTGTCAACCATAGCACAGACACTGCAATCATAGCAGCCAAGGACGACATCAGAGCCCTCATGGACAAGGGCACAACTGCTGCCCTCATCCTCCTCGACCTCTCTGCAGCCTTCAACAGCATATCAAACTACACCCTCCTCCATGGCCTCCACCAGATAGGCATCCAAAGAAATGCCCTCAAATGGATCATCTCCTTTCTCACAGGCAAAACTCAAAGCATCCACCTTCCACCCTACTCCTCAGTTCCAAAGTATATCATACACAGAGTCCCCAAGGCTTCTCACTTAGCCCCACCCTCTTCAACTACTGCATGGGTGCATGACGAGGTACTCGTCTTTGGGAGCACTGCATCCTCCTGGGACCACACCTGCTGGCCCACTGAACTAGAATCCCCTTTCCTAGACCACGAACACGCATAAAATCTAGAAATTATTCTCAACAATCTATCCATGAAAAACAAGCATTTGCAATGCAATAGGTCTCGCATTAGAAAAGTTTGAGCTATTGGTATTGAAAATGACAAATTTTGTATTTGTGTTGGTTTTGAAAATAGCGAAAGTAATAGCTTTGTCATTTACAATGCCAATAGTTTTAACTTTCGCAAATGTGACACCTATAGCATTTGTAATGCAATATGTGTTGTATTTACGTGACTTAGATGTATTGATATTACAAATAACAATGGCTTAAATTTTTTTTAAAGAATTAATACTTAAATAATAGCTATTGTAATTTATATTTGCAATAGCTTAAACTTTTGTGAATAACTTTTGTGAAGAATATGTTCAGTGTATTTTATTGTGACGAAAATCCAAGAACAGAAGTGAAATATTAACATCTTTTTGTTAAATTTTTAATAAAGCTTGAAACATTGAGAGAACATATTTGAACAAGGTGTTGTTGAATGGTTGCACAGATTGATGCTGTGGTGGCGCTGAGTGATGTTGTGATCGCGAACGAGTGATGCTGTGGCGTTCAGTGATGCTGTGGTAGTGCATAGTGATGTTGTGGTGCCCCTGACGTAAATAATTAATTTACTCTCTTAATTTCTATGCAGGTAAGTACTTAATCAATAATAACTCAATCAGAATGAAGGAAAACAGAGTCCGTGGTGTAAGAGTTTCTAAGGGTTTTATTCCTCATAAAGGAATCAGGATATCATGTTCTGACCACCACACAGGGTGTCAGAAGGGATAGATGAGCGCGCTCTCGTTTATTGACAATACATAGCTTATATACTTGATTTACATCATAATGTTCAATGTAAGAGGCGTAACAGCTGAGAGAAGACAAGATAAGACAAGATAACAGTATACACGTGGTACTAGTACATCATCAAGAGGCGTAAACTAGAGGTGTGTGCTAGAAACGTCACTGATAGGTGACGCAAGTGGGTGGCACCAAGGGGTGGTGCTAACAGAATGTTGCAATGTCAGCAGAAATCGGAAGCTTGGGTGCGCGCGCAGCTGCATGACGTGTGATTGACGGGGTGCAGGGGACTTGACATTTACACTGGCGGAAAGAGACAGAAGTCTGGCATGTCAGATCAACTTGTGCTTCTATCATATCTGATATCTGATGTTTAGGAACTAAGCTATCTGGGCAGAAAGGTCTCTAGAGCAGAAGCTATTCTATACTTGCTGTGAGTGCGTGTATAAGCGCCTGAGTGTCTGTATGAAAAGCGTGGGGGGCATGGGGCCTTCCATGGAAGCATGGCAACAGAGGCTATGAATTACTTGCATTAAGACAGATCGGTCTTTTGGTTCTGCAGCTGGAGAGGATGTTTACAGGATCTAGTAGGCAGGAATGTATTCTCGGGGGGCGGAACAGATAACTCGAAGGTTATAGTCAATCTTGGCAGAAAGCAGGCTTGAGCTGAGCGCGAGGGGCCGCGCTGAATGTAGGACAGAGTTCACGAGTACAGAGGTAGCCTGGGCAGAGCCAGAAGCCACAAAAATGGTTCAGATGGCAGGAATTCAGGGCCTACTCTGGCTAGAGCAGGAAAAAGTAAAAAGTGTATTACAAAAAGACGGTGGCATAGCATATTTAGGAACGGGCTATATAATCCATTCATGGTGCATCTGAAAGAGGACAAGTTAACGGTGGACGCAAATGTATTTGCGTCTTCATAGCTGGCACAGGAGGGAAGTTACATGCACTTTAACTCGTACATGGAGTCGGTGGGGTACGCGCTAGGGAACACAACTTGACCATAAAATTTATATTACCTCATTCCCTCCTTGTTCCCTACGGACCCTTCATGAAATATCGATCCTCATAAATCGATCAGTTTGTTCTTGTAACATTATATGTTCATCTCTCTTTCTTTGACTGGTTGAGAGACAACTGGAATGCTCAATGCAGGATGTGGCACACAGTCCACAAATTGCTGGCCCACACTGCAAGCACAGGCAGCAGCTGAATACTATAACAAGGCCAATGCCTAGGAAGGATAAGATCTTCCATCCCCAAGCTGTTAACGTAGTCCAGAACCAACCGGACCAAGTCCAGGTGCCTGGATTCTGATGTATCTGATTTGCAATTTTATGTAGACGGGTAATAGCTTGATAGACAGATGGTGCATTTTGTGGAATGAAAACACAGCAACTTGACCCGATGACCTTACAGGCTCCACCTCTATCTGCCAAGATGACGTCAATTACAAGACGATTTTGAAGGACAACAACCCGCATAGCAGATTGCTCCTCTGTTAAGTTACCTAAGGCGGAGGCAGTTTCATGTACTACTGCTTCAAGTGTTCTTGTTAATCTGCGTATCAATTTACTGTTTTGGACAGGTCCTAGGAAGAAAAAGAATCCTTTATTGAAATCAGTGTACTGTTCCCATGCCGTTTCTGTGTAGTCGACAAGGGGAATATCTCTTTTGGGTCTATTCGGAGCTAAATTCGTATTTCTATGGTAATCAGGGGGAGCTAGAAAAACAGGTGGCAGAAGGAATGCAATGTAACAGGTACCATCCCAATCTGGAGGCAAACGTATGTATGCGGTATGACCACAAACAAAGTAGGAATGACTGGTAGCTTTAAAGGACGATTTACCATGGTCACTGAACTCGACCACAGTAGTGCATTTACTATGACCTACGTGTACTGAACCTTTCTTGCTAACACATAAGTCACCTGTGACTGGTAATACTAACATATGGGGCAGAACTGGAGCAGCTTCGGATTCAACAGTAAGGATCATAAGGCTAATTGTGTAGTTACCTAATCCATATACTTCATTTTCTAGATCAGTTCCTATTCGAGTGGGAAGTCCCTCTTTATCAGGGTAACAGACGTTGAGCAGGACTAAGTTCAAGTTTCCCCAAACCCAGCCCCCATCGAAAACAGCAATATCGGGATCTAAGGAATTAATTATTTTGAACCATGCTCCGCAGGAGCCATTGTGAGTGAACGGGTACGGAAAGAGGGGCAGAGCTCCCTTGTAATTCTGGTAGGGAGGGAGTCGGCCACATATCCAACAGTCTGTAGCATTATTTGTCTGATGGGAATGGTGTAACATACTAATGAATGTATTGTTGCGCAGCGCAAGTCTGTAAGAGAGTTCATGTGCAGGAAGTTCACTAAAAGTGTGTTCAGCAGAGACATTGTAAGCAGATTGTTCACGCCTGAAAATAGGCCAATATATAGGTAGCAGAATGCTGGCAATAATAATTAAAATACTTAGAAAAAACATTATTAACAACGTCACTATACAGTGACTACGCAGTGATTTGCAGTATGTACGTTTCTTTGCTTCTCTCTCTCTCTCTCTATCTCGATCTAGGGGATACATGTCAGAAACTATTTAACCGATTCACCTAGGGGAGGACTTAAACAATTAAACTGTCTGACTTGCTAGATCGGAGCTTCATTCGATATAGTTCTTGGGGAGTCTTTTCTCGTTCGGCAACGGTAAAATCCTTCGTCTCAACACAGTCTTTGGTGGGGGTGGACGAGTCAGAGTCCTGTTTCAGTCCGTTCTTTAGTTCATTGCAAAGTTTGATGTGACTCGTATGGACCCACCCCTTTCTCCCCTCGATTTTCACAGCGGTCCTGGTGGTAAGCAGAACGGTCTTCGGGGATTTCCAGCGGGGCTCCAGCGGACTTTTCCGGTCGAAATTCCGGACGAGTACCAGGTCCCCAGGACGGACCTCATGCGCCTTCACATCGGTATTGTCAGGGAAGGCTGCGGCAACCTGTGAACGACATGATTGGAGTGCAGACATCAAGGAGGCAAGGTAATCTGTCAACATGTTACAATCAATATCAGTGATCTTTTTCGGAATGGGCGTCCCCCACATATTCGGTGGTCTGCCAAAGACCACTTCGTACGGGGATAGCCCTGATCTTGAATGGGCGACCATTCTCATGTAGAATAGTGCCACGGGCAGGGCGACTATCCAGTCGACCCCTTTTTCCTGACAGATCTTGGCAAGGCGAATTTTTAGTGTCTGATTATGCCTTTCTACAAGGCCTGCTGCTTCGGGATGTCGGACACAGTGGAACCTCCACTGATATCCTAGCAAAAGGGAAACCTGTCTCATCAACTCGGACGAGAACGGCTGTCCGTTATCTGAATACACGACACGGGGCAAACCGTACCGTGGGAAGAATTCACGAACCAACTGTCTGGCAGTGGTCGGAGCAGTGTAGTCTGGGACTGGGTATGCTTCGGTCCAACGGGACAGAGCACAAACAATTACAAGGACATATTTAAAACCTCGACAGCTATTCATCTGGATATAATCCATCTGGAGGACTTCAAAAGGGTGATCGGGAGGATGAAATCCTCCTTGCTCAACAGGGACGCTTTTACCTGGATTGAACTGACAACAGATCATGCAAGTACGCACTTTCTGTTTTGCGGCTGCTCGTAAGTGTTTATTGTACCAGAGATTTTGCAAACTGTCTAGCATTGCTTTCTCTCCTAGATGGGCCGGGCTATGTGCTGTATTTATCATGACTTGAACCATTGCGTCAGGGAGAAACCATATAGATTTTCCCTTCGTCACCCAACCTTGATCTGTCTGAACCCCTCCTAGTTCAATCCATTTCTTTATTTCATCTGGAGTAGCATGTGTCTGAATGTCAATTACGTCTAGGGCGGGATCTCTAATTGTCATACACTTTGTCGGAACTATTGTCTTTGTCACATCAGTATTCTGGATGTGAGTCAGTGCTGTATGTTTTGCTGTCTGGTCTGCCAGGTCGTTACCCTGGGAAACAGAATCTGTGACTTTAGTATGTGCCTTACACTTCATGACTGATATGCCCGAGGGCAAATGTATTGCTTCTAACAGTGCTTGAATGAGGGGGCCATGTTGTATCTTGGCCCCATGGGAAGTCAGAAAACCTCGTTCTTGCCAGAGGACTCCGAAGTCGTGTACAACTCCGAAGGCATAACGGGAATCAGTGTATATGTTAACATTTCTGTTCTTGGCTAGAATACAAGCTCGGGTCAGAGCGATGAGCTCGGCTGCTTGAGCAGACAGTGTATCAATACGATGTGTTTCTTTAACTTCAGTTTCAGTGGTCACGGCATACGCGGCCACTAATTCTCCTGTACTTGTTCTCAGGCATGAACCGTCCACATAAAGTGTCAGGTCGGGATTTGTCAATGGGACATCTGTTAAGTCTCGTCTAGGCTTAGTTACTGCATTAATTATTTCTATACAATCATGTGGAGCTGGATCTGTCATAACTGTAGGTAACAGTGTTGCTGGGTTTAAGATACTGCAGCGTCTGATTTCTATGTGTGGCTGGAATAGTGTTAATTCATAACCTGTCAATCGTGCTATAGTCAAGTGTTGAGTCTGGGTTCTGTTTAACAAAACCTCTACAGAATGTGGAACTTGTACTGTTAACTGATGACCTAGAACAATTGAATCGCTCTGTCTGATTGCTAACGCTGTTGCTGCTACTGACTTTAAGCACGCAGGGAGTGCTTGGGCTACTGAATCCAATGTACTAGAAAAATAAGCACAAGGCTTATGTGAACCTGCTTGATCTTGAGTGAGGACAGACAACGCTGTACCATCACGTTCTGTAACAAAAAGTGTAAACGGTTTGTTGTAACATGGTGTCGCTAAAACTGGTGCTTGACATAAGGCTTTCTTTAAATCTTCAAAAGCTTGTGTGTGTTCCTGAGTCCAAGGGAGGGCAGTCGAAATCGCTGCCTCCTGTGTCGTTAACTGGATGAGTGGTTTAGCTAGAAATGCATATTGAGGAATCCATTGTCTGCAGTACGAAGTGAGGCCTATGAAGGCCCGTACTTCCTTTTGTGACTGGGGTCGGGGCATGTTTACGATTAACTGAATGCGATCGGGAGTGAGCTGTCTCCCCACTTTGGACAGCAAGTGACCCAAGTACACAACTTGCTGAACACAGAATTGTAGCTTCGAAGGAGACACCTTGTGTCCCTTGTCGGCCAGAAAGTGTAAAACGGTCAGTGATGCTTTTTCACATTCGGGCTCACTTCGTGCGGTGATCAGCAGATCATCGACGTACTGTAGTAAGGCTGTATTAACTGGCATTTGAATACAATCTAGTTGTCTTTTCAGTGCTTGACTATAGATGCTGGGGCTTTACCTACATATACCTACATATGCTATGGTGCCTATATCTCTTTCGGATTCTTCCTGTATTTCTTCCTCCTCAGAGGAAACCTTTTCTTTCTCTTTCTGGTGTGCTGCTATCACTGCTTTCCTGATCTTCTTGTACATAGAGGCTATGCAATTTTGTCTGTCATGTTTTCCATCAGCTATATTTTGACCCCACTTGTTCAATGCGTCTAATTCACTCTGATCTGTTCCGGGCCTGTCTCGTTCTCTTATTAGACAGTTTATGAAAAATCGTAGTATCAGTGCTTGCATGCCAACTTTCTGTTTCTCCATGGCATCCTTAATACTGTCAGGGTCCTTTCCTGTTTGAACAAACTCATATATTCTGTCTAGACGATCCTTCATTCCTGCATAGCACAACAAGTTATCAGTAGCGGATCTTAACCGTAATGATGCCAATATCATTAAATCGTCTTTTCCGGGTACTGGATCATATCTGCAGACTGACATGTTTTCTTTTAATGCGTCGAGACGGGATGAATTAGAAGAGTGGGGAGACCTGTACGTGAGAGGACTCTGCATATCTTTGAGATTGAATCTGTGAGTTGGTGGCGGGGTCTGAGGACCCGCAGTCGCACCTCCTAAAACAGAAGCTTGTGCGTTATCTCCCTGCGGAGTCTGTATCTGAACATGAACTTGTCGTTTAGGTGGATCAGGCAAACGTGGTTTCGGTAGGTCAGTTTTGAGTACGGGAAGTGGCGGGGCTGGTGGAACAGGGGAAGTCTGTTGTGGTACCAGCGGAACGTGACCTGGGGGCGGAATACCACCCCCGTCCCTGTCTGTAGGCAGGGCACGAACAGGCAGATTGGTGTAAGCTGGTGCTACATCGTCTAGGTATGAATTTAGGAATATGTCTTTAGTAGTTTTGTGCATTACTTTAGTTGGAACTAATGGTGACGGCAAATTTTTCGGTATTTCTGAAATGGCGTCAGGGGTACCTTCGGCCAAAAGATACATGTTGTTCACTTGGCTATTTCGGATGCGATCTATTTGTTCTGATTTTACTCGAATTCCTTCAGTAACTAATTCGTTTTCTTGAGCCTTTTCTGATTCTTTAAGTCTGTCTTCTCTACGGAGTGCTCTTTCAGCACGTTTATGTGATTCCTTACGCCAAAATTCTATGGCGTCTTTCTGAGATTGTCTGGCTTTCTTTTTCCGTAATACCTCTTCTACCTTTATGATGCACTCGGCATCCCATGTTCCGTTAACTGACCATCGGTATCTTTCCTCTAGGTGCTTGGTATAATCGGTCCATAACTCTAGATACAGGATGGCGTCTATGCCATGCTTATTATACATGAAATTACCTGGAGTGTCCCTAGGGGGGATTGGAATCTCTTCCTCTAACATCCCTTTCCTAGTTCCTATCTGCTTTAACTTGTTAAAAAACGGCATTGTGCCTACTTGATACTGAAATGCTCGATCCTTGATACTTAATTTCGACTGTAACTATTTAAACAAGAAAACACAATAATGCACAAAAACAATCATTCATACCACGACATTAATTACAAAAACATTTAAAACATAGATGGCTACCCCTCTATACTAGATGTACTGCTCAACAGTACAGATACACTGTTGTAACAGTGCAGAATTTCAGAAATTCGGAATACTAGATATACTGCTAAACAGTACAGATACACTGCCTAAAAACAGTGCAGACCGGACTTGCGTACCCAAACCCGTCTAGATACGACCCAGCAATGGTACTCACCGGGAAGCACGGAAAACAGAAGGCCTCGGAAAACTCGACTGGACTCGACTCGGAACTTCGGAAAACTTCGGAATGACTTCGGAAAACTTCGGAAAACTTCGGAAAACTTCGGAAAACTGGTGGGCCTCTTTACACCTCGGACCTTGCTTCTTTCGGCTGGGCTCTGGTCGGGATCCTCCGCACTCCTCACCGCCTCGTCTGGGCACTGATTGCAGTCTTCGTCACCTCCGTGGGTCAGAGGGAGATGCAGGAAATCCTGCCAGTACACGTGTGTTCCATCTAACTGATGGCAGGGGACACAGTATGCAACGCGCCAACCGGCGCGTGAGGTGGGGGAGGGGTCCCTATTCGGGCGCCAAAATGACGTAAATAATTAATTTACTCTCTTAATTTCTATGCAGGTAAGTACTTAATCAATAATAACTCAATCAGAATGAAGGAAAACAGAGTCCGTGGTGTAAGAGTTTCTAAGGGTTTTATTCCTCATAAAGGAATCAGGATATCATGTTCTGACCACCACACAGGGTGTCAGAAGGGATAGATGAGCGCGCTCTCGTTTATTGACAATACATAGCTTATATACTTGATTTACATCATAATGTTCAATGTAAGAGGCGTAACAGCTGAGAGAAGACAAGATAAGACAAGATAACAGTATACACGTGGTACTAGTACATCATCAAGAGGCGTAAACTAGAGGTGTGTGCTAGAAACGTCACTGATAGGTGACGCAAGTGGGTGGCACCAAGGGGTGGTGCTAACAGAATGTTGCAATGTCAGCAGAAATCGGAAGCTTGGGTGCGCGCGCAGCTGCATGACGTGTGATTGACGGGGTGCAGGGGACTTGACATTTACACTGGCGGAAAGAGACAGAAGTCTGGCATGTCAGATCAACTTGTGCTTCTATCATATCTGATATCTGATGTTTAGGAACTAAGCTATCTGGGCAGAAAGGTCTCTAGAGCAGAAGCTATTCTATACTTGCTGTGAGTGCGTGTATAAGCGCCTGAGTGTCTGTATGAAAAGCGTGGGGGGCATGGGGCCTTCCATGGAAGCATGGCAACAGAGGCTATGAATTACTTGCATTAAGACAGATCGGTCTTTTGGTTCTGCAGCTGGAGAGGATGTTTACAGGATCTAGTAGGCAGGAATGTATTCTCGGGGGGCGGAACAGATAACTCGAAGGTTATAGTCAATCTTGGCAGAAAGCAGGCTTGAGCTGAGCGCGAGGGGTCGCGCTGAATGTAGGACAGAGTTCACGAGTACAGAGGTAGCCTGGGCAGAGCCAGAAGCCACAAAAATGGTTCAGATGGCAGGAATTCAGGGCCTACTCTGGCTAGAGCAGGAAAAAGTAAAAAGTGTATTACAAAAAGACGGTGGCATAGCATATTTAGGAACGGGCTATATAATCCATTCATGGTGCATCTGAAAGAGGACAAGTTAACGGTGGACGCAAATGTATTTGCGTCTTCATAGCTGGCACAGGAGGGAAGTTACATGCACTTTAACTCGTACATGGAGTCGGTGGGGTACGCGCTAGGGAACACAACTTGACCATAAAATTTATATTACCTCATCATGTCGACCACCGTCCACTCCATAACTCCAAGGTGCCCCTGCCCTCACCACATGTTTGAACTTGCTCCATCAGCAAGAAGCTCTCCCCACATCCGGAACATCTCCATCACCCAGGCCTCCTTCTCTACTGCATCTAAGCATGCAGAAGTCAAACCTCTTCAAAATAAAAAACCTCTGTGGGCCAAGCAGACCTAAAAATAATTACGAAGCCATCTCACTTCTAACCTTCCCAGCTAATGTCCTAGAAAAAGGAATCAACATTCAACCAACTCTGAACCCACAAACTCCTGGATCCCTTGAAATCCGGATTCTGTGTCAACCATAGCACAGACACTGCAATCATAGCAGCCAAGGACGACATCAGAGCCCTCATGGACAAGGGCACAACTGCTGCCCTCATCCTCCTCGACCTCTCTGCAGCCTTCAACAGCATATCAAACTACACCCTCCTCCATGGCCTCCACCAGATAGGCATCCAAAGAAATGCCCTCAAATGGATCATCTCCTTTCTCACAGGCAAAACTCAAAGCATCCACCTTCCACCCTACTCCTCAGTTCCAAAGTATATCATACACAGAGTCCCCAAGGCTTCTCACTTAGCCCCACCCTCTTCAACTACTGCATGGGTGCATGACGAGGTACTCGTCTTTGGGAGCACTGCATCCTCCTGGGACCACACCTGCTGGCCCACTGAACTAGAACCCCCTTCCTAGACCACGAACACGCATAAAATCTAGAAATTATTCTCAACAATCTATCCATGAAAAACAAGCATTTGCAATGCAATAGGTCTCGCATTAGAAAAGTTTGAGCTATTGGTATTGAAAATGACAAATTTTGTATTTGTGTTGGTTTTGAAAATAGCGAAAGTAATAGCTTTGTCATTTACAATGCCAATAGTTTTAACTTTCGCAAATGTGACACCTATAGCATTTGTAATGCAATATGTGTTGTATTTACGTGACTTAGATGTATTGATATTACAAATAACAATGGCTTAAATTTTTTTTAAAGAATTAATACTTAAATAATAGCTATTGTAATTTATATTTGCAATAGCTTAAACTTTTGTGAATAACTTTTGTGAAGAATATGTTCAGTGTATTTTATTGTGACGAAAATCCAAGAACAGAAGTGAAATATTAACATCTTTTTGTTAAATTTTTAATAAAGCTTGAAACATTGAGAGAACATATTTGAACAAGGTGTTGTTGAATGGTTGCACAGATTGATGCTGTGGTGGCGCTGAGTGATGTTGTGATCGCGAACGAGTGATGCTGTGGCGTTCAGTGATGCTGTGGTAGTGCATAGTGATGTTGTGGTGCCCCTGAGTGATGCTGGGGTGGTGCGGAGTGATGCAGTATGCTATGCTATGTTTTGTTTTGCTATCCTATCTTTTGTTGTGTTATGCTATGTTTTGCTATGCTATGCTTTGTTATGCTATGCTATGTTGTGTTGTGTTTTGCTATGCTACGCTTTGTTTCGCTATGTTATGTTTTTTTATGCTATGTTTTGTTATGCTATGCTATGCATTGTTATGCTATGTTTTGTTATGCTATGCTAAGCTTTGTTTTGTTATGCTATGCTATGTTGTGTGTTTTGTTATGCTATGCTAAGTTTTGTTGTGTTTTGTTATGCCATGCTATGTTTTGTTATGCTATGTTTTGTTGTGTTTTCTTATGTATGCTATGTTTTGTTATGCTTTGCTAGGTTTTGTGTTGCTATGTTTTGTTATGCTATGTTTTGTTATGCTATGCTTGGTTTTATGTTATGTTATGCTATGTTTTGTTATGTTATGCTATGCTTTGTTATGCTATGTTTTGTTATGCTATGCTATGTTTTGTTGTGTTTTGTTATGCTATGCTTTGTTGTGTTTTGTAATGCTATGTTTTGCTATCCTATGCTTTGTTTTGTTATGCTATGTTTTGTTGTGTTTTGTTATGCTATCCTATGCTTTGTTTTGCTATTCTATGTTTTGTTATGCTATGCTGGTGAGGGTGTGTGAGGGTGAGGGGGTGTGAGAGTGAGGGGTGTGAGGGTGAGGGTGTGTGAAGTTGAGGGTGAGTGAGGGTGTGTGAGGCTGAAAGGGTGTGAGGGTGAGGGGGTGAGGGTGTGAGAGTGAGGGTGTGTGAGGGTGAGGGGCTGTGAGGGTGAGGAGCTGTGAGGGTGAGGGGGTGAGGGTGAGTGAAGGTGTGCGAGAGGATGAGGGTGTGTGAGGGGGTGTGAGGGGGTGTGAGGGTGAGGGGATGTGAGGGTGAGTGAGGGGGTGTGAGGGTGAGGGGATGTGAGGGTGAGTGAGGGGGTGTGAGAGTGAGGGGTTGTGAGGGTGCGTGAGGGTGTGGGTGCGTGAGGGTTAGGGGGTGTGAGGGTGAGGGGGTGAGGGGGTGTGAGGGTGGGGGTGTGAGGGTGGGGTGGTGAGAGTGGGGGGGCAGAGGGTGGGGGGGCAGAGGGTGGGGTGAGGGGATGTGGGGGGTGTGGGGGTTGTGAGGGGTGTGGGGGTTGTGAGGGGTGTGAGGGTGAAGGTGTGTGGGGGTGAGTGAGGGTGTGAGGGTGTGAGAGGGTGAGGGGGAGTGAGGATGAGGGATTAACGGGCTGGACGGTGAACCCCACTCCACCGACAAAGCTTGCAAAGTTTTTTCCACTCTGCACTCTGCTTGGAGAGAAGGGTTCGGCAAAACTCCACCTCTGCTGTGTAGCGGAGTTTACTAGTGCCACACCACTGCTTATGTACAGAGATGTAAGGTTCTCCTGCATCTTTCTGAAATACGGAAGGGTTGGGACAGTTTTATACTATTGGGGATGCTTTTCCACATCCTGAGAGCATAGATGGCGAAGACGTGTCATAGCTTTTGGTGTGACATCGTCCACCTGAGGTAGTTGTGGAGGCCGCCATCTCTGCTGCTGTCAGACACTGTCAGCACAGCACTGTACGCGCAAGCCAAGAATGGAAACAAAACAAGGCAGGGCAGCAGTGCACAGGCTCGGAGCTGAGGATGTGAGGGCGACACTGCCCCTGTAAGGCATGATTTGGTCTCTCAGAAATGAAAGCCGACACCAGTGAGGTGAAGCACTGAGGCTGAGAGGAGAGAGCCGGGATACCATGGAGGCTCTGCTCTACTTCTTCTGATCTTCAAGTTCTCACATAGTTCCCGGAGGGCCTATACTCTGGTCCTTCCCACAGGACAGACTCCAAAGAAGCTGAGACAGAGGTGCACATACTGGAGAAAGGACTGGGAAAACAAAACCTGTTCTGGAACTGGAAGATTCCTGCCACACAATCTGTAAGTAACCCTCTTTTACTACCACCACTCCTTAATTGATTCTGTCCCTTTAACCCATAAGCCACAAGCGGGCACAGGCACTCCCTCTCTTTCGTCCTGTAAACAATTTTTCACCAAGCAACCTGTTGTATCTGAGCTATATTGCAGTTCATGTCCTCCACTGCTCCACCAGTGGATCCCTGTAAGGATGATGTAACATGGAATGTTGGTGTCTGAAAAGCACACTTGGAAATGGGATGAGCGGCATGCTGGCTGCTCCTGATGGGGCTGTATTACTGCTGTACTATTGATCTACAATAAATACTCTTAAAGCATCTCAACCAGCTTGGAGTGATAACTACAATTTTTGTCAACGAGGTGACTCAATAATCTACGTGCACTACCTGTCAAGTTCTTTATTCAAGTCTGGAGTGTCTGAGTATCTACTCTCAAGCTGAAACAACTCCTATTTTCAGCTGCGTTTATTCAACATATTGGCACACACCAGCCCCACCAGAGACCTCAACATCGGTCGCCCACAACGTAAACATGCCAGTCCTCGCTGTTTCTGTTCAGGCTGTAGCCCAAGCTCCTATGTCTACAGAGCCTCTACAAGCAAGGAAACCAGCTGCAGCTGCTGCCTGTGCTTGTGTCTCCTGTGGGAAGTAACTGACTTCCCACGGTCACAACAGGGTGTGCTTTCCCAAAATTGTCGACAGTTTGGCAGTGGATTAGACAAGTCTTTTTTCTCTCATGTACTTCGCTTCCCTAAAGGATTTACTGGAGCAACCTGTCGTGTGTAGTGCAACATCTTTTGTAAACGGCGTGTGTAAATGTGGCAGCGACTGAGAGTACATGCTATCACGTGAGCAGTGGCATTTTTGGGGGGAATGCCTTTTGGCGTTGGCACTGCGACATGGCAGTTGAACTGCTGCCATTTGAACATCACCGCACGAGCGTCGCGCGAGCCCCACCGCACGCACTTATTCAATGCGCGCAGTCTCTCCTCATCTGCTTTCTCATTTCATGTTCTGGATAACGTTTCATGCACGCAGTTGCCGCTAGTCATCCGGCGCAGTTTCTTTATTGCGTGCCGCCATTTTTAGTTTGACGGAGCTTCATGTTGCCAACCACATAGCCGCCCATTTCAACCCTGTTGTTTTTCAACCACATCAATAAAGTTTCAACAACATGATCCTCCGGTCACGTCATGATGTAGCAGCATGGTGAATTATGGTCTTTCACCCTCTTCCTGGGAGACGTTCAACTATTGAAGGTACTTTTTCGTTCAGTTTGCTGTCTACGAACATTTGAGGATTCCTGTCAGCGTTGCTGCCTTAAGATCGGCTAGAGGTCATAAAGCCACAGGAACAATATTGTCGATATAGAGGATGATTACAGAGAAAGGAGATGTTGGACATAGCTGCCAAGGTTTCAGATTGCCAGGTGTGACATTTTAAAAAAAATTGTGAAATTATGAGTGACATTTCAATGACTATGAGTGACACTTTCTCACGAGCAAAAATCATGCACTTAAGACCAGGGAAACTTCTAAATATCAGAAATGACAGCCATTTGAGCAACAAGAAACTCCAAGAACTTCTTGAAACTTGCAGAGCGCCAAAAATAGAAGCACACTAATTAATTATCCAAGAAGGCTGGCCGAGAATGGAAAGTGATGAGATCATGTTGCTTAGACATCTTACTCTAGTTTTTTACTGCAGCATCACTTGCTTCCGGTTTGACTGTAGGAACGTGCTGTTTTAGAGTGAGGTTTAACCATCTGTGACCGTCAACCTTGCTCATAATTGCTTTAGGCTGGATTTTGCTACCTAACCCACATACATACAACAGCATCTCTGAGTCAGTGCTACCTAAAAGTTTTAACACAACTTACTTTCCTTTCCACATCATTTACTTTAGTTGCCACTGATGGAGCGAGATTTTAAAATAAATTTGTTTTTGACTCGCAAAGTTAAACTCTCATAATAAAGATAATTATATTAACGTGAATGGAGTGAAACATACTAATCAACCTAGATTAAAATGCACACACTACATAAGGGACTAATATATGTGCTCATATATGTGTTCTATGTTGCAAATGCATGTTCGTGAAAAATAATAAACTCATTTTGTCTATTGTTATGTCAGAATTAAATGCGGCTGTTATATTAATGGCATGTGCTTATTTGCGTGTTGTCATGTTTTGTCTTTTTGTCTTTGTGTGGCACAATCCTGTTTGTTGCTAAAATGCTTTGGCTAGGTAACATTTATTAATGGGTTAATAATTAGCAAAGGTGGGTGGGTAACAGAACAAACTCTATTTCTTTCATTAATCGATGTCTTGTGTTTGTTTATACATTAGTTTTACGAATGGGCCTAAGAAAATGGCTGGCAGTGCTGCAGTTTATGAAAACTTGACCAGAGTGAAGCCGTCACTCATGCGCAGACGAAAGAGCATTTTTGCTGAACAGACAACGTTTAATGCAGAAGTAATTTTGGTCGAGTCGAATGTGTTCTTGGAGTCATAGCCAAGGACAGGATGCTGCATGGCCTGCCAAGATTAGGAAGTGTAAAGTTTCTCCCCGGCTAAAGTATCTTTTTGAGGAAGCAAAAAGGATGGTGAAACTAAGAACAATAAGGGCTATGATGAGGCCTCGGACTTGGTCAGGAGAGCTGACCTAACTGTGGACTGACATGGCTCAGCCAATGGAAAGTTTGGATTCACAGAAAGAATGTGAAATAAAGATACTTTAGCTAGTTAGAAAAGGTATAAAAACTGACCCCTTTGGAGGGAGAGCGCTTCTCGCTTTCCAAATCCTGTTAGGCGTGACATGCTGACGGACTCTTTGGAGCACGTAAGGATCAATAGGGTTAAATGACGTTTACTTTTTTCCTTTAGGCAAAGTGAGTTTTAGACAGGGAAAATAGGGCTTAGGTGATGGAAAACTGTTTATTCTTCATTAAACATGCTAATTGATTTTGCTTGAAACTGTCTGACCTTTGCTATTCCTCTAATAAAATGCACTTTCTTTGAATAAATAGGTAATAAATAAGATTTTGAAAAGACAAGCTGGTCTTGTTATTTCATGGTCTTGTTACCATCAGCAGATCCATTTGCCTAAGTGACTTAATTAAATGCAAAGTTTTACAAATATTATGGTGAATTTTTTATACTGTGGTCGTATATAAATGTGTATATATTTTGTGAATAGGTTTTATTAATTAGGTCACAGGATTCAGTTGCCCAAAAATATGTCCCGTCAGTTTATGGGCCTTGTGTGTGTTTTATGATTAATGGTGAGTATTGTGGAGTTGGGTAGCGTTGCTATGACATATTTTCTATAGGGGAGCTGGATCAATTCTCTGGTAGCAGAGGATGGTTGCTATGGTAACTGACATGTTACATGGTAATTACATAGGATCCATGACTAAAACATGTTAAGTTTGTTAAAGTTGTTATATGTTGTCGGAAGGTTTTTTCCAGCAGTGTGAAAATTCCTAGTTGTGCCGGCATATGAGTGGTGTGCAAGTGAAGTTGCACAGTGCATTTGTTCTGTTTCAAAATAGTGGTATTGTCATATATCACTAGTGTTGTGGACGTACAGCACAAGATTAGGGATATTTTAGGTATGCTAGGTAGAATGTATAGTGAGGATTGTCTATGAAATCGTAGCTTTCGAGTATAGGGACTAGGAGCCTGTTTTAAAACTCACTGCGAAAAGAGCAGTAGAATGTATCCAAACCTGAGTGAAGGGTACGGTAACATCATTTATTTTACTGATGAATGTGGATTTCTATGGTTGGTTAAAGTCCTGCCAGGATTTCATGTCTGTATGGTTAGGGAAACTTTCCGTTTGAAAGCCCGTAAATGATTTTGTAATTCCGTTCGAGTCAAAACTTTGAATTGTTACTTTATGTGCATTCAGAGGGAACGAGTTTGTTATTACCTGTTAGAAGGGTAGAGTAAAGTTTACTTTATCAACGATTGAATATTCTGTGAGAGTAGCGTCGTCTATTCCACGTAAAAGAATACTTGAATGATTGTAAAAGCTATCACTTTATTTTAGCGAAACAGACAAATGATTTGTTTTTCTGTTGTTATTAATTGAAATTCATTGAAAAAGTGTTTTTAAAATGGCACTGTGAAAAGATTTTGTAAAGGAGGGGTGAGCTCTAAGAGTGAGAGACGAGAAGCTGCAGCGGCTGTGTACAGGGTCCGCGCTGTGATTGGCTAACATACGTCACAGTTAGCGCACTGATTGGCTCACGTGACTCTGGCGAGCTGTTAGCTGATTGGCTTATACTGAAAGCAGCAATACTATTGGTTGGGCAAGGTAGTGACGTAGCTTAACCTGATTGGCTTGTTGGTAAGTTTCGCGCACAGATTGGCTGGTTTTGCGGAACAACCAGGAAACATTTACGATCATTTTGAATTAAACAGATTTGATTAAAAACATGAGTTATTATTACAGAAAAGAAGAAAAGAAGCTTACATGACTTCAGAAATTGAAAAAAATATTTTCACCTGATAAGAAAATTGAAACACCTGCAGCCTATATGAAAGGTGAATATGGTTATCACACTTGTCTTTGGCTTGACAATTGGATGGATTATACCAAAAATGATGGTGTGTTAGCATGGCCAGAAGATGGTTCATTTAATATGAGGGTTTTGAAAAATTTGAGAGAAAAAATGATGGCTCTTGTGCCGAAGCCTAGACCTACACAATTTGAGGCCTTAGTTGAATGGGAGGATGAGATGTTTGAACTTCAACGAGAAGCAACGAGAGGTGTAACAAGAGGTCCAAAATCAAACACTCATAGGGAAACTAATGAGGACAGAATGGGTCGATGGAGACAGGCAGACATGTGTGATGGTTTGTACCCAGTAAGAGTGATGGTTACTGAAATACCAGGTCAAAAGAATACCCAAAAGAAAAATAATATTGAAGAAAGTGAATTAGAAGACCCAGTTTTAGAAGAAATTTATATTACAAATCAGAAACAGACTCCTTTTAAACCAGCTTGTTCATGGTCTACCCCGATGGTTTCTACAGGAACCACTTCAAGTGCACCTCCACTTAATGAGGAATCACCCAGATTATATCCGAATAATACAGAATGTCCCAAAAGAGTAGAAACAAGAACTAATTCTAGTGTATATGGTGAAAATAGAAATTTCCCCGAAACTCCAGTTTTCAGAAATGAGATTCAAAGAAATGTATTGAGATTAGAAAGAAGTAACGAAATACCAGATACTTCAGAATACTTCCGATTGAAAGAAGAATTAGTAGAGCAATTAACTAAAAGTATGGAAGCAGTAACAGTTCCAATAACGATTGGTCCAGTTCACCCAGTTTTTGGCCCAAGAGAAATGGTACATTCAGCTTTAACTATTCCATTAAATGCAGAAATTCAGAAAGTGGCTGAAAAATTTTATTCAGATTTAACTGAAATTCATCGAGAGAAAATGATGCCTGATTTAACTTTTAATCAAAGTTCATCATGCAGAACTCCAGCAGGTGCAGAATCGGATACTGAATCCCCAGAAAAGAGTGTTGAGAAAACAGATTCATCTTCAAAGCTTGATGTTGCGAGACTAAAAGCAGATTTAGAGGAATTAATCATTGGCACAATTGGTCCTGACAATTTGAAGCATTATCAAGATGATGAATTGTTATTCATTTGCAAAAGCGTACAATGGAAAACGAAAAATAAATATGAACAGTTAGAAGAATTAGCTGCAGAATTAGAGATTGACTTGAGCAAACAGAAAAATTTGGGAAAACATTACAGATTAGATTTTACTGAAAAAGACATTGAGAATTTTAATGCAATGGGAAGAATTCTGCATATAAAAGATTTGATTGTGTACATAAAAAGATTGGGTGATTTAAGCAAATGGAGAGTGAAATGGACAAAGAAAAGAGAGGAAGAAAGGAAAGAAAGAGGCATGGTGGCTAATCAGTATCCAATGAGAGAAATAGCAGGAGGTGGTTATGTGCATGTTCCCTGGTCTAGACAGGACATCTTGTTGTTCACAAATGATTTTCCTCGGCTGAGAGAAAAGCCTGTAGAATGGTATCGACTGGAGGACAGATTCATAAAGGTTTCGAAAGTTCTGTGGATTGATCTTGATGGATTCTTTGACATTATTGTCCCGTCAGATCTTTGGACAGAATGTAAAATTGCTGTAAGTTCGCCAAAGGTAGAACCTGCTTGAGATGCTTCAACAGGTGCCCCATCATCAGAAGTCATGGAATTATATGATAAAGTAATTTACTGGTTGAAAAACAAAATTCCCCCGAAAGAAGTTGATTGGGTTAAAATAGACAGAACAAATCAGGAGCCAAAAGAATCAGTGCATTCATTCTATGAAAGACTATTGTTGGTTTTTAAACAGTACAGTGGCTATGAAAAATTAAGTGAAAAGGACATGAGCCACTTCATATACAGATTTGTTTATGGCCTGAGACCTGAAATTGGTGATATGATTAGAAATGGTATTGTCGGATGGCAATCACTCTCAGTTGATGATATACTCAGAAAAGCAAAATACTGCCGTGATGAGATAGACGCGAAGCAGAAAAAGCTTAAGGAAAAGGCAATGTGGGCACAAGTGAAAGTAGCTGAACAGCAAATTGCAAATTTGGAAAACAAAAATGTTAATGTTAATCAGAATCAGGGTCAAGGAAAATGTAAGGGTAATTTCAATAAACCAAAATGTAATGTTAATATTGAAGAGCTGAAACAAAAGCTACCTTGTTTTAGTTGCGGCGAAATTGGACACTGGAAGCGTGAATGTAAAAATCCGCCCAGAAATTTAAAAAATGCATCATTAAATCCACAGATGCAGAATGATGTAAATCTGCAGCAACAGCTACAGCGACAATTAAATGAGCTAAATCTACAGCAACAGCTACAGTGACAGTTAGTGAATCAGCAGAGTCTGAGCAGAGTTCTGAGAGCAGCATATTCAGTATGCACAGTTGCTACTGTGATCGAAGCATCATGTCTCTAAAGAATTCGTTCAGCTCAAGTAGCAGAATTGATTGCTTTGATTCGTGCTTGTGAAAGAGCAAAAGAGTTAAAAATCACCATAGTGACCGACAGTCAATACAGATACGGAGTTGTCCATGATTATGGTCAGCTCTGGTCTCAAAGGGGTTATTTAACTTCTGCAGGGACTCCCATCAGAAATACAAAATTGATTAAGAAATTGATTGATGGCATTCAGTTACCAGAAAAGATTGCAGTCGTGAAATGTGCAGCTCATAAAAAAGGCGAAGATTTTATTACAAAAGGACATGCCTATGCAGATGAGATAGCCAGATACTGTGCGAAAAATAATTGTTCAATTAATCGGGAAAAAGATGATGAACATGTCTTGAATTCACTTATGCTAACATCTGTAGTTGAAACATGGCAGGGAGTAAAAGATTTACAAGATGAGGCAAATGATGAGGAAAAAGACACATGGTTAAAAGCAGGTTGCAGACAGCGAGAAGAAGATGAGATTTGGGTATACAAAGATGACAGACCAGTTTTACCAAATAGCATGATTGCTGATATGGCTAGAATGTATCATGGTCAAGGACATATTGGAAGAGATTCCATGATTAGGCTATTCAGACAGACTTGGTATAACCCAAAGTTCAGAATAATTGCAGACTCATTTTGCCAAAGGTGCTTAGTTTGCCAACAAATGAACCCAAATAGAAAAACAGTTGTGAGCATGGGAACCATAGGACGGATGGGTGGTCATTTCACCAGGTTGCAAATGGATTTCATTGACATGCCACCCCATAATAAATTGAGATATGTCCTTGTGATAATCTGTTTGTTTTCGAGGTGGGTTGAAGCATTTCCTACACGTCACAATGATTCAGTTACTGTTGCAAAATTACTTTTAAGGGAGATCCTACCAAGGTACGGTTTTCCGGTGACTGTGGAAAGTGATCGTGGAACACATTTTGAAAACAGATTGTTACAAATGGTTTGTGAAGCTTTAAACATAGAACAGAAGTTACACTGTGCATACAGACCCGAAGCATCAGGTGTTGTTGAGCAAGTGAATGGAACGATTAAAAATAGAATTGGCAAGGTGTGTCTAGCTACAGGTATGAAGTGGACTGACGCACTTCCACTTGTTTTGATGTCTCTAAGAAGTACCCCAGATAAAAAGACAGGTCTAAGCCCACATGACATTATCATGGGCAGAGTCATGAGACAAGCATTTATACCAGTAGGAAAGCTGATGACTATAAATGATAGCGTCATTTTGGAATACTGCAGGAACCTATCTGATGTCGTGACTTCTGTGTTCCATCAGGTGGGAATCGAAGTGTTAACAAGAGAAAAAGAGCAAGCACATGATCTGTTACCAGGAGACTGGGTGAGGAAAAAAGTTCACCAAAGAAGAAACTGTCTGGTACCCAGGTGGCAGAAAGCAAGGCAAGTCATTCTAGTCACAACAAATGCAGTGAAGTGTAAGGGTTTGAAGAGGTGGATTCAGGCAAGCCACACCATTCGTGTACCTCCACCTGAAAATCCTGACGAATGTGACACCACTACTGATTCAGATTCTGAAGAAGAACCTGAGAGAAATCCAGATCCTGAAGATCGACAGGAAAGTCGACATGTGAATGAAGCATCGAATGAAAAAGATTTGGAAATTGTAATACTAGACTCTGAAAATGATGAAGATGTGCTAGAAAAAGAAGCAGAAAAAGAGTCTGATCAAGTTGTGATTCAAAACCAGGAGAGTATTGAAAAGCAGAATAGAAGCTCTGAAAGCAGGAACAAGAAATCTGAAACTGGGAAGTTGGAGGTAATTGTAGAAGAAGAAGACGAATTACCAAGTACCAGCTATAAGAATAATGTTCCTAACGGAGTGAAGATGCCGAGTAAAGAAAGTCCTAAGTTCAAATTTCAAGTATCAGATACAGAATCTGAAGAAAGTGATGAAGAATCTGATATAAGAAAATTCAGAAAAAGAGTTTGGAGAGCAGAGTGTAATGTGTCTGAGCCAAAGAAGAAATTACCAAGAAAAGTTGATAATTGGCCAAGAGAAAATGAATGTTTGAAATTCAAATTGGTAAACAGATCAAAGGAGCAAGTAAATGAAATATCAAGTCAAAAAGGTGAACCAGAAAAGAAAAGTGAATCAGGAAAGAAAATAGAAGTCATTAGTAGTAGGGCAAAGAGAGTTTTAAAGCCAAACTAGAAGTACAAGTCCCCTGAATGGACTTACATCATCATTCCACCTGTGGTGGAAGTCAACAGTAGTAGTCAGGAAGAGATAGATGACAATAGTGACAACGATTGAAATATCTTTTGTTAAAATGTGAGGTTTTCGTTTTTGGCATAAGGCTGAAGAAATTGTGTTAGGTGACACAGGTCGAAGAAATTGTGTTAGCTGGAAAAACAAATTGATGTAAGAGGCAAGGTCGAAGAAAAGCTGTTAGAAGGTGGGGTTTTCTTTTAAAAAAAAAATAATAATAATTTAAATAGGGGGGTGTTAGAAATTAGAAATTTTAAGAAATGTAAAATTTTTGATTTTTGTTTTCTTTGAGAGGCTTTTTGTTATCGGAGTGAAAATGCCTTACACGTATACTAATACCAATTCAAGATGTTCCAATTTTAAGAGATGCTGTAAAATGTCTTTGATTTGTGTGGTTCTAATAATTCTGCTTTGGTTAGTTTTAGCTGTCATTTTCCCTTTTGGAATTGACAAAGAGTTGTACAAGGCTAACATGACGAGTAAAGCTTCAGTTAAACAAGATAAACATAGTGCAATAGGCAAAACTAACAGAGTTATTGATCACAAAACAAGAGATTCACCAAGATAGATCTGTTGGTGATTTTTCTAGCAATACTTTTTCAAGGCTTTTGGCTGAGTATGTAAAGGTTATGGAAGTTAAAGATTGTTATATCTGTGTGAAATTGCCTGCTTCTGTTTTGGAGGGAGTTACCTACAACATGCTTCCTCTTACTTATGGCATAACCTGCAGTGTGATAGCTAGTTTATTTTATCAGACTGGTCGTTTAGAATATTATTATTCGAACCATGATGAGATTTTTGCTAACCTGAAAATTGAGAAAAGCCTAAATAAGCACAAACAAGCCAAACAGATGAGGGAATTTTTCATTGTGACAAATGAACTCACCTATGAGTATGCTTTTAAAAACAATTTGACATGTAAATTGAGATCTGAAGAAAAATCTTTCCTGAATTTAGTTGAAGAAAGAAGAGCAATTTATAAAAGAAATGAGATGCTCAAACAGACCAAATCAAAATCTGGCAGTTAGAGGATGAAAAACTTAATGGTAAATCATTTGAAAATGTTGCAATTCACATAGACAAACCAATTAGTGGAAAATGTTGTATTAGGAGAGACAATACATTGTTTGACAATTATTTTGTGGGTGCAAGTCATTGTGAGGACACTTATCAAATCATGGGGGGTTGGGGATTCAAAGGTGGCAAGGATCCAATTTTCCCTGGAATTTATTTTGTATGTGGAGACAAAGCTTATTACAACCTCCCAGATCACTGGTATGGGACGTGTTTTGTTGGATTAGTTTTTCCAAAGATATTCCATGTTGACAGAAATGCAGAAGGTTCATTTGAGATCAGCAATCATCTGAATAGATTTAAAAGAGAAAGTTTCTCAGAAATTTTGGGAGACATCTTTGAAGCAGTAATAACTTTAGTGGGTATAACCCTGAATGCTGGAAAACCCAGAAAATTGTGCACAATTGTTGACAGGTTGTCAACTGATACAGCAAGTGGCTTTCAATTAGTGGATACTGAGCTCATTGCTATATGGTCTATGGTAATGCAGAATCGTCTTGTTTTAGACATTCTGCTAGCAAAAGAGGGAGGAGTTTGTGGCATATTGCATGTCCAACACTGCTGCACCTATATCCCTGACAAGAGTCAGAGTATCGAGATGTATATTAAAAACATCACTGAGTTACAATCAGAAATTGTACCCTTAGAAGAGGATGATTTTTCAGAACGTTTGAGCAAAAGATTTGAAGCAATCAAAACCTGGTTTCAAAAGATTGGTGGTTCAATTCTTGGCAAAATACTGACACCTTTATTAGTTATAGTCTTTGTGATACTGTTGTTGAAGATCAGTTGCATGTTACACAAGAGAAAGAAATACCTGAGGGAAAAGAAGAGAATTTATAAGCTTAGAAAGGAGCAGGAGAGAGAAATAGAACTGGAAGAGTTTCGTAGAACTCAATATGAGAGTTGCAGACAAACAGCTGAGACAAGACTTTAGAAATACTAACACAGTGAAAATCAAAACATGCTCTTCTTTGGGATAAACATTTTGCTAAATTTTTGGGTGTAGTTTGGTGATTTTGAAATCACCAGATGGGGGAGTTGATGGAGCGAGATTTTAAAATAAATTTGTTTTTGACTCGCAAAGTTAAACTCTCATAATAAAGATAATTATATTAACATGAATGGAGTGAAAATTACTAATCAACCTAGATTAAAATGCACACTACATAAGGGTCTAATATATGTGCTCATATATGTGCTCTATGTTGCAAACGCATGTTCGTGAAAAATAATAAACTAATTTTGTCTATTGTTATGTCAGAATTAAAAGCGGCTGTTATATCAATGGCATGTGCTTATTTGCGGGTGCTCATGTTTTGTCTTTTTGTCTTTGTGTGGCACAATCCTGTTTGTTGCTAAAATGCTCTGGCTAGGTAACATTTATTAATGGGTTAATAATTAGCAAAGGTGGGTGGGTAACAGAACGAACTCTATTTCTTTCATTAATCGATGTCTTGTGTTTGCTTATACATTAGTTTTACGAATGGTCCTAAGAAAATGGCTGGCAGTGCTGCAGTTTATGAAAACTTGACCAGAGTGTAGCCTTCACTCATGCGCAGACGAAAGAGCATTTTTGCTGACCAGACAACGTTTAATGCAAAAGTAATTTTGGTTGAGTCGAATGTGTTCTTGGAGTCATAGCCATGGACAGGATGCTGCATGGCCTGCCAAGATTAGGAAGTTAAAGTTTCTCCCTGGCTAAAGTATCTTTTTGAGGAAGCAAAAAGGATGGTGAAACTAACAACAATAAGGGCTATGATGAGGCCCCGGAGTTGGTCAGGAGAGCTGACCTAACTGTGGACTGACATGGCTCAGCCAATGGAAAGTTTGGATTCACAGAAAGAATGTGAAATAAAGATACTTTAGCTAGTTAGAAAAGGTATAAAAACTGACCCCTTTGGAGGGAGGGCGCTTCTCGCTTTCCGAATCCTGTTAGGCGTGACATGCTGACGGACTCTTTGGAGCACGTAAGGATCAATAGGGTTAAATGACGTTTACTTTTTTCCTTTAGGCAAAGTGAGTTTTAGACAGGGAAAATAGGGCTTAGGTGATGGAAAACTGTTTATTCTTCATTAAACATGCTAATTGATTTTGCTTGAAACTGTCTGACCTTTGCTATCCCTCTAATAAAAGGCACTTTCTTTGAATAAATTGTTAATAAATATGATTTTGAAAAGACAAGCTGGTCTTGTTATTTCATGGTCTTGTTACCATCAGCAGATCCATTTGCCTAAGTGACTTAATTAAATG
Source organism: Lissotriton vulgaris (assembly GCF_964263255.1). Taxonomy (NCBI): domain Eukaryota; kingdom Metazoa; phylum Chordata; class Amphibia; order Caudata; family Salamandridae; genus Lissotriton; species Lissotriton vulgaris. Next base: position 49,083,008 of record NC_141685.1, on the reverse strand, counting down.
CAAAGTTTTACAAATATTATGGTGAATTTATTATACTGTGGTCGTATATAAATGTGTATATATTTTGTGAATAGGTTTTATTAATTAGGTCACATGATTCAGTTGCCCAAAAATATGTCCCGTCAGTTTATGGGCCTTGTGTGTGTTTTATGATTAATGGTGAGTATTGTGGAGTTGGGTAGCGTTGCTATGACATATTTTCTATAGGGGCGCTGGATCACCACTTATACTTAATCGGCAGTGCTACCTGTACCAAATATTTTTGCAAGCATGATTCATGATTCACGTGCCATGTAACTATAGCAACACCGGCGGCGTGGACTTTCACTTAGTATAGTGACGACCCTACTGGTCACTTACTGCACTCACTGCCCAGCCATGATGTCTTCACTCTGCCGCAGCCTGTCTTCATCCAGGCAGCTGCTCGCGACTCGAGTAGACACTCCTCTCGTCCCCCGGACGCGGACGCTCGCAGTACTCAATGTGGGGGCACTGAGGCTGAAGTATTGCGGGGCGCAGCCGCCCGCCCGCCGCAAATCCGATGCATTCCCCCTCGCGTCGGCGGGCGGCCATGAGACTCGAGTCTGTCTCTCGTGCTGCCTCATGCTCCTGCTCATACAGATTCCCCGCCGCGTCTGCCGCCTACTTCTTTTTCCTCCTCCGGACGTGACAGCACTCTACTGCCGGTGCCACGGTGACTGACAGCAGTACTATCGACTGCTAGGAGGCAGCCCCTCTCCCCCTAATTAGTGCTAGAGTGTTATGACACTGACTGTTGCCGGGCGCCACGCCGGAGCCACAGCTGCTTGCCCGCGCATTGTTTCCAGGGTAACTAACACAGCAGGTAGCTGCCTGGGCAGAGTCAGTGCACTGCAGAGATACATTGTAGCGCTCTCAGCCACTACAGAGCTGAGAGCGGATCGCCGGTTAACTATTTAGGGCTCAGCTCAGCCAGCAGCACGGAGCAGCAGAGAACCCGGGTGGCACACCTGGGAGGTGGTAAAATGCATGACAATGAATTTCAGTGCGGTGATGCGGATCACCGCACTGAAATGCGTGGGCGTCACACCTGATGCGTGACGCTTGGCAGGACAGGTTGGAATATTGCTGCGAGGGGTTCCGTTGTGGTCAGTTTCATTATCATGGGAGCGTACGCTCCATACTTTGTTTCAGGGGCTGTAATTTGGGTGTTAGTCCCTCTTTCCTTGTTCTGCATTGTTCACATTATGCTGCGTGGTTAACCTTACTCAAGGTTGGGTGATGGGTCACATTCTCAATCACCATGTGCACAACTATAGACTTTTACACAGGGTCTTCTTTCACGTTATGTTTACAGTGTTACCCCACAGTGTGTGTTTTTTTTGGGTTCTCACCCATATTTACTTCAAGAGACTTATGCCAAACTTATGTCTTATCTTTACCCTACATAGGGTGTTGTGAGGGTTCCAGTTGCATTGCTGGAGTACACATCTCATGTCTATAGTCTAATTTTGCATTTACCTCACATTGTGCACAATTTCTGTAGGGGTTTTGTCCCATTTGTTACAGTGCATTTTGTTTTTTTACATCTAGGTTTCAGTCCTCATCAGACACTCACCAGGGTTGTTGTTTTTTTATGTTTTGTCACCCTACATAGGGTGTCTAGGGTTTTGTTTATGTGTCCTTCGCCCATTTGTTACAGTGCACAATGTTTTTACCTCTTCATGGGGTGTTTCCTCTGGGTTGTATTCCAGCTACTCTAGTGGACAACATTGACCTCTCCAAGAGGTATGTCTCTTTTGTTTCAGTGCACACTTTTACCTCAAGGTTCACATGTTGCGAGGCTGCTGTCCCGTATTCTCAATCCTCAATTACACGAGGTGTTGCGCGGACTATTGTCCCACTCAAACATGCACATTTCTTGACCTCTCCGCGAGGTGTGTTTTTGGGTCGTTTCCCACTTTCATGTGCATATCAATGGACCTCCAGTGGAGGTACATCTCACGGTCTTACTCCTTCACTTAGTGAACATTTTTTTTACCTTATGTAAGGAGTGTAGTGTGGGTTGTGTTTTTATTATAACAGTGCACTATGTATAGACCCCTCTTGTGGTCGCCTCTGCACGTTCATATTGTTACCCACATGGGTGTATTGTTTGGTTCTTGTCCATTAACTATAGTGCATTGGCTCAGGTTGGACTGGGCGATTTCCTCTCAACTTTGTTTCCTCTTTCATTCTCAACACTGTAGCCCAGTACTTTTCAATTCTTTTACTTAAATGTGTATTATATTATGGAGAAGTATGAGTTATATTATCTATTTCTCTTCTTCTCTGTCTTCTTGTTTCATCATGCTCTGACCTGCCTCTGTGCACATCTGTCTGGCCAGTGAGTGTGCAGGTGGTAGTTATTGGTGGTTTTCCTTCTATTCTTTTCTTGTTCTTCTTTTGTTTATTTATAGAAAGGAGGATTGGATATGGATTGTGTTTATCCGTTTCCTCAGTTTGCTTGTTCTCTTTCTCTCTATCTCTGCCCTGTTTCTTATCGTACTCACCCCTCTATTTCGTTCATATAGTTTCTATGTCTGATTCTACTTTTCTCTTTTCTGTTTGAAAGAAAGAAGGATATGTTGTGTCTCAGCTATATTGCAGTTAATGTCATCCACTGCTCCACCAGTGGATCCCTGTAAGGATGATGTAACATGGAATGTTGGTGTCTGAAAAGCACACTTGGAAATGGGATGAGCGGCATGCTGGCTGCTCCTGATGGGGCTGTATTACTGCTGTACTATTGATCTACAATAAATACTCTTAAAGCATCTCAACCAGCTTGGAGTGATAACTACACAACCTCGGTCTCTGAAGGTATATAGGACCCTGAGCTCCCCAATGAGCTACAGACCACCACTCTCATCATTTGAGGGCTCCATTATATTTCGGGGACTGCTGACCCCTCTCTCACCTGAGAGGGGTCTCTACTCTGCCTGACCGCTACTTACTCCTCATGCTGCTGTTCCTCTCTCGACCTGTGCTGTATCATGCGGACCCTCTCATGGGGCTGCGTGATGCTCCTCCCATCCCGACCAAAGTTACTGTCTCGGTCCCAGAGCTGGGTGCTACCACTCCGTGGTCTCTCACCTGAGCACTGCTGCTCTATCCTGCCCCTTTACCTGAGCTGGGCGCTACCACTCCGTGGTCTCTCACCTGAGCACTGCTGCTCTATTCTGCCCCTTTACCTGAGCTGGGCGCTACCACTCCGTGGTCTCTCACCTGAGCACTGCTGCTCTATCCTGCCCCTTTACCTGAGCTGGGCGCTACCACTCCGTGGTCTCTCACCTGAGCACTGCTGCTCTATCCTGCCCCTTTACCTGAGCTGGGTGCTACCACTCCGTGGTCTCTCACCCGAGCACTGCTGCTCTATCCTGCCCCTTTACTTGAGCTGTGTGAAGCCATTCCTCTCACCCAAGCTGTACGTTGCTTATCCTTTGGCTCCCCCCACGCTGTGTATTGTTGCATCCTACAGGAGCTGTGAGCTATTGTTCTCCTCCTCCCCAAGTTGTGCTGCGCTATTCCTTGATCCCTACATGTGGTAAGTAGGGCGGAGCAGAACTCCGTGGAATTTTGCTGAGTTTTTTTGCAACTCTTCAGAAATCCGGATAGTGCAACTCTGTGAGCTCCTCCCACCCCTGGTCGTGTCTGCGTCAGCTGCTCCTGCTTCAACAATTTAGGCTCTGTTGCAGGGATGTGCATACCTAAACTTTGCAGGACATTGTGGTGATGTCAGCTGCTCCAGCGTGAAGAGGTCAAGAGGTCATTCTGTGTGGTAGGGATCTGCATATCAAGACTCCAGACACACCAACCTTACAAAATTTTCCACAGTGTGATCCTTCAGCTGATTCACAGGAGTGGGCGTAGCTTGATCAGCTGAGTCTCAAGAGTTAAACACGAGACATTTCATGCTTATTCTGAGAATTACTAGGTAGTTTATTAATTTCTGTATGTGTATTAATTGTGCTTTAAATCATGTAAAGGAACAAGGTTGAACATGCACGCCAGGGGTCACTTTATCCCATATAATACCTGGACACACCATCACCTTTTGAACAAACCACTTAAAACCTTGTTGCGTAGTTCTTTTTTTTATATGATAGAGCAAGCATATTTAAAAACATGAAGAATGAAGATAAAACCTCTAGTGCTGCAAAATTATACATGATAAAAACCTCCTGGATATGTGATCCAAGCAGATATTAGAAACACTTCAATGCAAACCAATTAAAAAAACTGCATTAGCTTGAAAAGTGTAGAAAGTGGAAACATGCAGAAAGCGATTCTAGCTTTTCTCTATCTAAGGAGTGCAAAAAATAAACATATTCTCTCTGCTTGTCTTTGTAAACTATTAAAATAGAGCAGGAAGATAGAAAAGCAAAAGCTGTAATCTGCTGCTCTGAATGGACTCGTGTCTAAGCAACAATAAGTTCATATTTCTCCTTCATCTAGCCTCGGAGTGGTGTGAAGATGTAGGAATGGGACACACATGACACTATCTCAGAATCAATAAAAAAAATTGCCTAGGATCACACAGATTGGTTAAGCAGGGTTCACTGATAGAATATCAATAGTAAAATTATAGATGTTAAGAATATCAAAGTAAAAATATAGATAGTAAAAATATTGACTCCCTATACTTAAACAGGGAAGTACAAAAATATTGATTCCAAAATATTGAAGTTAAAAATATAGCATAAAAAATCCATTTTAAAATATGAATAAAATAGAACATATATTAAAAATATAAAATATTAATATTATATTTAACAAAATTAATTACATTTAATATACATTTTAACTAAATATAAAAAATAAACTTAATTTAAAACAATATAAACACACAAACAATAATTTACACATATACATATATTTACTTTAAAATACTTTATTACAATTATCTTTATTTAAGTTTTAAACTTTTAAATTATATAAAAATAAAATATAAAAATATCTCAAAAAATTCTTTTTTTAAAACATGCTATAATTATTTAAAACATTAAACTATTAAAACAAAAATAAAACGTACATTTTGCAACACAATAAATACAACAGTAGAGAAAACGTACTATTCCCGGTCCAAGTGCAACAGTAGGGAAAGTATTGGATAGCAGAAAAACTAAAATTACTAATGGCATTTCTACAGTTGAAAATATATATATATCCTTAAATATATCAAACATATAAAAATAAGACATATTATAATGTTAATTTCATATCATTAAAAAACCTACAACTATGATATTAAAAAAATAATAAAAACAGTTATAAACAATATTTATTAAAAATATATATATATTCACAAACAAACTATTAAAAACATAAATGTATTTCTTTTATTTCCTACCACTATTTCCACTCCAGTGAGTGCAACAGTAGGGAAAAAAGCTGGATATCGCAGGGGTAAATATTACTATTACAACTCCAGTGAGTGCAACAGTAGGGAAAGTGCTGGATAGTGGAGGGGTAAAAATTACTCTTCCAGTCTACCCCAAAATCCAAGCTCACCCTAAAACTTAATATTCTCCATTACTTACCTTATAATGTGTTGTAATGGCAGCCATTTGTATGGGAACTCGGCCAGTCTGGTAAGAATGTATGATGTTACTTAGCATGATTTTACTTAGCATGCCTTTACTACGAAGTTTTTACTTCGCAAATGCCTTTACTTAGCAGTTTTTTAATACGCATACCTTTACTTCGCAAAATCATTAAAAAGCATTAAAAAGGCATTACTTAGCAGTACTTTACTTTGCAGGATTTTACTACGCATAAAGATTCTTTTTTTTAATTTTTTTCCCTACACAGCAACACTACCCTCCATGCCCCCTACACTTCCCAAAACACTACAGCACTACCTTACACTACAACACTACCCTAAACCCTAAAACGCCACCCTACACTACACATACACTACAACACAACCCTAAACCCTAAAACACTACCCCCTACACTACACATACAATACAACACTACCCTAAACCCTAAAACACTACCCTACTCTACACATACACTACAACACTACCCTAAAACACTACCCCCTACACTACACATACACTACAACTTACACTAACCCCTAAAATACAACAACACTACCCTAAACCCTAAAACGCTACCCCCTACACTACACATACACTACAACACTAACCTAAACCCTAAAACACTACCCTACACTACACATACACTACAACACTACCCTAAACCCTAAAACACTACCCCCTACACTACACATAAACTACAAGACTACCCTAAACCCTAAAACACTACCCCTACACTACAACACTACCTTAAACCCTAAAACACTACACCCTACACTACACATACACTACAAGACTACCCTAAACCCTAAAACTCTACACCCTACACTACACATACACTACTACACTACCCTAATTACACTGCCCCACTTACCTCTCTCAGCCCGTGGTCCACTCTTCTCCTGCGAAGTAAAGGCATGCGAAGTAAAAGATGCAAAGTAATGGTTGTTTACCGTCTGGTAACACTGATCTGCAGGACATCGGGGTAGCGTCAGCTGCTCCTGCATCAAGAGGTCAAGCTCTGTTGCAGGGAAGTGCGTACCTAGACTGTGCAGGACATCATGGTGATGGGTTCAAACTGGAATGGCATGGTGAGCAAAAAGCGATGGATTTAGGCCCAGATCTCTGTACTGGGGTGAATGTATGACATTGTTCTGCATTCTGTCCATCAACTGTTGTTTTTGCATTTGTCACCCCGAGTGGGACGGGTATGCTCAGACCTGAGTCCCGTGCTCTCCACACCACTGGAGTCAAGCTATCCTGTCCCATGAGGGCTGAAAGCCAGAAACCGGTCCTAGGATGCTTGTTTCCAGTCCAGGGAGGACCTGGCCTGGCAGTTTGGGCTGGACTGTTTCCATTGGGCGCAGGGTCAAGACTGATTTGCATATGGCTGGGTCCAAACTGGAATGTCATGGTGAGCAAAAAATGAGGATTGTAAATATTTAGGCCCAGATCTCTGTACTGGGGTGAATGTATGACATTGTTCTGCATTCTGTCCATCAATTGTTCTTTTTGCATTTGGTACTGCTCCTGCCTCACAAGGTCAGGTATTTGGTGTATTTTGGTATCGCGCACAGCTACCTCAACGGGGTGTCCCGGCGCTCCTGGGAGACTACATGCTGCCTAAGATGTTTATTTAGAGAGAAGGATGATCAGCAGAAAAGGTACGTTTTTAGGGCTTTTTCGTTGTATTTTGATGGTTTTTGACTTAGTCTGGCTGGGGCCCTGCTATCCAGGTCGCGGCCTATCTGCTTTCCCCTCTAAAAATGATTGCATGTACGTTAGGTACACTCCAGTTTGGTTACTTAGGTACCCTTTTGAGTCCCTAGTATATTGTACCTTAGGTACCAAGGGCATAGGTACTCCAGATGTCTACCAGGGGCTGCAACATGTATTTTGCCACTCCTGGTAAGCCTTCCAAAATGGCACCACAGGTCTGCTACTGCTGCATGGGTAAGGTGGTGCATGCACCCCTTATTAAGATATAGTATACCTATATATACGTTTAATCACTGACACATATAAATGTATCAGTCACTCCTATGGCAGGCCTTAACAATCCTGAAGGCAGAGTGTTTGGTTATGTTTGTGAGGGTGCCCATGCATGAGCAGGACCCCTCGGAAGCTTTTGGAGCCTATTCTCTGAGGCTGTTCTGTGATGCAGCCAGACCATATAATCTTAAGTGCATTATATCCTCGCGGTAAATGCTAACTTTGGAATGGCTGCATGGAAACATGTTGTGTTTGGTGTCAAACACTTTGGAATCCTACCCCCCTCACCAGTCTTGGCGGCGGGGGTAGAATTCCACCATTCTAGAGGGAGAGACATGTACACACTGGTCTGACCGGTAATAGTTTAAAAGTGCCCTGGCATCACAAAATGGATGCTGCAGCCACAGACATGTGTCTGGACTCCTGCTGCTGACTGATACTCCAACAGGGGAGGCCTGGACAATAGGTTTTCTGTCACAGGGAGGTGTAACCACCTCCCAGACAGGCTTTAGTGTATTGGGGCTGGGTGGGTGCACTCTGAGAGTGCTTTTATGTATGCACTGGGGGCACGTTTTGTGTCCCTGTGCATAGTCCAGTTCAAACCGGTTGCAAGGGCACTTAGCCCCTGCTCTGGTGCGAAACTGGACAAAGGAAATGGGTGTAGCCACCCCTCTTTCCATATCCTCCCAAAGGTGGGTCCCCAGAGTATGTCCAACCCGTTTTCTTATTATATGTATGGGGCCCCTGGCAACAGGACTTTAGATTACACCTGGATGAAACACTGAAACTGAGTCCTGGAACTTCGACTCTCTACTAACGATTAGAGGACAGAAGCTCCTGCCGGACTCCGAAGTAATTGCAGCCCAGGAAGAGGATTTCCAGACTTCTCGAAGGCTGACCCGAGTCCCCAGCAAAGCTGAGACCCGCAGCCCTCACGAGTGACATGGAACCAGAACGCCTGGACACAAGCACATTTGCTAGTGTATTGACTTCCCAAGCTTTCCAGAAGTTGTGCATTGGGCTACTTGTAGCCCAAGCCATGAGCACCATCTGCACCGAAGATTGTGGGCCTACATTTCACAAGTGTTCCGTGAGCCCGCTTCTTGCATTTCCACATGAGGCCCCTTTGTGATCCCTGGTCCATCGACTGGTGGGGCCCCTCGAAGGTAACTTTACATTTCCTTGGGTTTTCCTGGTTGCTCCAGGCGTGCCCTGACTCCCTACCAAGTTGTGGGTCCCTCAGACCTTGCTGGTCTGCACCAAAGCCAATTTCTGCATGAGTTGCTGTTGCCAAGGCTTGTTGGTACAAAAGGGGGTGGTGATGGACGGAACATCTGAACCAATCAAACACTCACACCCAGTGAAAAGATCTGGGTTTGATCCATCACCGTTCTTTAGCCCACTCTGCCACCCCAGTTCAGACATGGCTATATGCAAATCAGTCTGACCCTGTGCCTCATGGGAACAGTCCAGCCCGAACTGCCAAGCCATGCCTTCCCTGGACCGGAAACAAGCTTCCGAGGACCGGTTTCTGGCATTACAGCCGTCTTCAGCCCGGCTTGCTTGAATCCAGTGGCAAAGTGAGCAAGGGACTCACGTCAGAGCATACCCTGCCACACTTATGGCGGCCAAAGCGGCACAAAAGGGGGAGGTGATGGACGGAGCATCTGAACCAATCAAACACTCACACCCAGTCAAAAGATCTGGGTTTGATCCATCACCGTTCTTTAGCCCACTCTGCCACCCCAGTTCAGACATGGCTATATGCAAATCAGTCTGACCCTGTGCCTCATGGGAACAGTCCAGCCCGAACTGCCAATCCATGCCTTCCCTGGACCGGAAACAAGCTTCCGAGGACCGGTTTCTGGCATTCCAGCCATCTTCAGCCCGGCTTGCTTGAATCCAGTGGCAAAGTGAGCAAGGGACTCACGTCTGAGCATACCCTGCCACACTTATGGCGGCCAAAGCGGCACAAAAGGGGGTGGTGATGGACTGAGCATCTGAACCAATCAAACACTCACACCCAGTCAAAAGATCTGGGTTTGATCCATCACTGTTCTTTAGCCCACTCTGCCACCCCAGTTCAGACATGGCTATATGCAAATCAGTCTGACCTTGTGCCTCATGGGAACAGTCCAGCCCGAACGGCCAAGCCATGCCTTCCCTGGACCGGAAACAAGCTTCCGAGGACCGGTTTCTGGCATTCCAGCCGTCTTCAGCCCGGCTTGCTTGAATCCAGTGGCAAAGTGAGCAAGGGACTCACGTCTGAGCATACCCTGCCAACTTATGGTGAACAAAGCGGTACAAAAGGGGATGATGGACGGAGCATCTGAACCAATCAAACACTCACACCCAGTCAAAAGATCTGGGTTGAATCCATCACCGTTCTTGAGCCAACTATGCCACCCCAGTTCAGACATAGCCATATGCAAATCAGTCTGAACCTGTGCCTCATGGTAACAGTCCAGCCCGAACTGCCAAGCCATGCATTCCTTGGACCGGACTCAAGCTTCCGAGGACCGGTTTCTGGCATTACAGCCGTCTTCAGCAAGGCTTGCTTTAATCCAGTGGTAAAGTGAGCAAGGGACTCACGTCTGAGCATACCCTGCCACACTTATGGCGGCCAAAAGCGGTACAAAAGGAAGTGGTGATGGACGGAGCATCTGAATCAATCAAACACTCACACCCAGTCAAAAGATCTGGGTTTGATCCATCACCGTTCTTTAGCCCACTCTGCCACCCAGGTTCAGACATGGCTACATGCAAATCAGTCTGACCCTGTGTCTCATGGGAACAGTCCAGCCCGAACTGCCAAGCCATGCATTCCTTGGACCGGACTCAAGCTTCCGAGGACCGGTTTCTGGCATTACAGCCGTCTTCAGCAAGGCTTGCTTGAATCCAGTGGCAAAAAGAGCAAGGGACTCACGTCTGAGCATACCCAGCCACACTTAAGGCTTGTTGGGTCCAATCCAGAAACTGACACCGCAGCACTCGACATCCTTTGTGGGACAACTCGATTTCAGAACCTCGTCATCGTCGTCACCTCTTGGTCCTTATGGCTGAAGAATCAAGCTCCACCTTCTACACCTGCAAGCACCCGACATCGGTGGGCATCCGCCTATCGTCTTCCTGGTAACTGGCAAGTGACCCAGACTCTGTCGCCTCTACTGTCAGGTTCTTCTGATCGTCGATCCCAGCTTGGATCACACCGGACACTTTTCTCTTGGGCGCCAGCAGCACTTTTCAGCAAATCACCATTGAAAACAACGACGAAACCCGACACGAAAAGACACCTATGCACCCGGCTTCCCTGGGTGAGGTAACTAGAGTACTCCGGTGCTCCTGTGGTCGTTGGCTCTAGAACCTCCTAGTTCTAAAGGGGTTTGCTCCAAATCCAAGTGTCCTTTAACTTTAAAATTCCAACCGCGACTTTCCCTATAGAAGTTAGTGGTGATTCACGGCTGTGTTTAGACACTGCACGCGTCCCCGTGAGTCCCCTGTATCACTACCTTGGGTGGTTCCTGGTGGCCCCAGCGGTTTTACAAGCTCTAGGCCTTGTCTCTATGCAAGTCGTAGTTCTTATAGCATATAATATCATATCTTAATATATGGTTTGGTACGCCCCTAGGGCTCAACGTATATTGTGCTAATTTACTGTGTGTTATTGAGTTTACTGAATGTACTTTTGCCTCTAGCCTCATAAAGAGACTAGAGGGGTGTGTTTAGAATAAATACATATATTTTATATATATACCTGGTGTGGTTCTCCTTTCATTTGGTCATTCATGAGATTATAGACTGGTAAAACAAGCTGCTTTACATTCCTTCAAGACTTAGCCTGAAGGCTGCTCTCCACAGCTTCCACTAGGATAGCATTCTATTAGGTTGACTTTACACCCACCATCAATAAGGGTCGTTTGAACTGGCACAAGGTGCCCACTAGAATAGTGGACATCATATGCCAGGCCAACTTCTCACAACAAGGTCAGGCTCTGTTGCAGGGATGTGGGTAACTAGACTCTGCAGGACATCGTGATGACATCAGCTGCTTTTGCGCCACTTAGGAATCCAACTTTACTACTCCTAAATGCCTTTTGTGAATACCAAAAGTCATAAAGTTAGGATTTTGTCTCAGTTTAGGAGTAGTAAAATTTGGAATCCTAACTTTACTACTGTTAAATGCCTTTTGTGAATGCCGAAAGTTGTGAAGTTAGGATTTTGTCTCAGTTTAGGAGTAGTAATATTAGGATTCCTAACTTTACTACTCCTAAATGGATGTATGTCATGACAACGCAGGCTTTACCCCGTGCTGCCATTACGATGCATCCATTACAACGCAAGTCGTTACAACGACTTGCGCTGTAGGCGCTGGATTGTGGAATAGTTTAAATTTCTATTCCAACTCCAGCCCACGTTACAGTAGAGAAGGTATTGGAATAGAAAATTAAACTATTCCTTTACCAACAGCGCCCTCCAGCGCAAGTCGTTGTAACGACTTGCGTTGTAATGACAGCGTCGTAATGGCAGCGCGGGTTAAAGCCCGCGTTGTCATGGCTGCTTACCCTCCTAAATGCACTTTGTGAATACCGAAAGTCGTAAAGTAGGATTTAGTCTCAGATTACTTTTGTGATACCACATACTTAAATAGACTGTCTATCTTCCGATCAGAAAAAGTAACATTCAGTGCTAATTACTTGTTATTGTCACATGTCAAGCAATAATTCCTCTTACTTAAATGATTTTACGTGTCCGCTACTTCATATCATATAACGTAAAATATTGCATTTCATATATAGGTGACAATATCTCGAAAGGCACACTATGTGACTGTGCCGAGCCAGAGCCGAGCCACGGGTCTGCACGGATCTTAGAGCTGTACACGAGCCGAGCCAGAGCCTAGCCACGGGTCTGCACAGATCTTAGAGCCGTGCACGTGCCGAGCCAAGGGTCTGGCGCGGATCTTAGAGCCGTGCACGAGCCGCCAGAGCTGAGCCAAGGGTCTGCACGGATCTTAGAGCCGTGCACGAGCCAAGCCAGAGCCCAGCCAAGGGTCTGCACGGATCTTAGAGCCGTGCACGAGCCGAGCCAGAGCCGAGCCAAGGGTCTGGATGGATCTTAGAGCCGTGCACGAGCCGCAAGAGCTGAGCCAAGGGTCTTCACGGATCTTAGAGCCGTGCACGAGCTGAGCCAGAACCGAGCCAAGGGTCTGCATGGATCTTAGAGCCTTGCATGAGCTGAGCCAGAGCCCAGCCAAGGGTCTGCACAGATCTTAGAGCTGTGCACGAGCTGAACCAGAGCCCAGCCAAGGGTCTGCACAGATCTTAGAGCTGTGCACGAGCTGAGCCAGAGCCTAGCCAAGGGTCTGCATGGATCTTAGAGCCGTGCACGAGCCGCAAGAGCTGAGCCAAGGGTCTTCACGGATCTTAGAGCCGTGCATGACCTGAGCCAGAGCCGGGCCAAGGGTCTGGATCTTAGAGCCCGTGCATGAGCCGAGCCAAGCCACAGGTCTGCACGAATCTTAGAGCCGTGCACGAGCCGAGCCAGAGCCTAGCCAAGGGTCTGCACAGATCTTAGAGCCGTGCACGAGCCGAGCCAGAGCCCAGCCAAGGGTCTGCACGGATCTTAGAGCCGTACACAAGCAAAGCCCAGCCAAGGGTCTGGATCTTAGAGTCGTGCATGAGCCGAGCCAGAGCCGAGCCATGGGTCTGCATGGATCTTAGAGCCCATGCACGAGCTGAGCCAGAGCCGAGCCAAGGGTCCGGCGTGGATCATAGAGCCGTGCATGAGCTGAGCCAGAGCTGAGCCAAGGGTCTGCACGGATCTTAGAGCCGTGCACGAGCCGAGCCAGAGCCCAGCCAAGGGTCTGCACAGATCTTAGAGCCGTGCACGAGCTGAGCCAGAGCCCAGCCAAGGGTCTGGCGCGGATCTTAGAGCCATGCACGAGCTGAGCCAGAGCCGAGCCAAGGGTCTGCACGGATCTTAGAGCCGTGCACTAGCTGAGCAAGAGCCCAGCCAAGGGTTGGCACGGATCTTAGAGCCGTGCACTAGCCGAGCCAGAGCCGAGCCAAGGGTCTGGATCTTAGAGCCCGCGCACGAGCTGAGCCAGAGCAGAGCCAAGGGTCTGGATCTTAGAGCTATGCACGAGCCGAGCCAGAGCCGCGCCAAAGGTCTGCACAGATCTTAGAGCCGTGCACGAGCCGAGCCACGGGTCTGGATCTTAGAGCCCGTGCACGAGCCGAGCCCTTACAATATGTAATTCATGCAACAAACCATGTAAAATATGATAAAGAATCTTTAAAGTTTGAAAAGATATATTGCTTTTACATGTGGGGGCTTTGACATAAATAGGGGCATTACAGCACTGCACGAGAAGCACTGATTAAAAGTGACAGTTTTGAACAGCTGGTATTCTGAATTCGAATACTCAAAAGCGCTTTCATGTGTGATAAAAAAAAGAGAGGTGGTGAAATAAAATATCGGCCTAAGATCTGCATCTACAATGTAAGCAGGGAAGCTGTGATTTATCCTGGTTTCCTGGGTTCACAGTGTACATATGAGCCAGGAAGTGGGTATCTATTAGTCTAATTCAAAGAGGAGAATCCTACCTGGCATCGCTGTTCCGCCTGCAGTCTCAATTCCCTGGCTGTGCATTGGTCTCCCTCCCGCCGCCGCTGTAGTCCATCTCGCGGCCCAGCGCGGAGGGAGACTACACCTCCCAGCCTGCCCTGCGACCCGGAAGCCATCACCGGGGTCACCGCGCCCGGAGGCGCTACAAATTGACGGCACTCTCCGCGTCGCGGGACGCGAGCGGGACGCCCGGACTAAGCCCGGACAAAGGGCGGACAGTCTAAGTCAGTCCAAGACTGGCCACGACTGGACTGGACCAGAATTCCTGCAAAATATCGCACTGTGAGTTAATTAGATATCCGTGGCTCCAATACTGACTGTCCCTGGGTAAAGTGCGAACACATCGACATTGGTAAGGGGCATTAGCTTCATATATATATCATCTGGTTGTCACCAGCTTTGTATATGTCTAAACAAAAGACCCCCATTGCTCCCGCCAACACCATGGACAACTATTTAGTGCAGGTGGTGGCAAAAATAAATAACGAGCGGAGGTCTTCCTTGGGACTTAGCACCTCACCAACATCTTCCCAAAGGGAGAACTTAGGCATGAATTTGATGGATTCGGACACAACAAATGTTATAGAATTATCTACCCAGCAAAATACTGATAGACTACTGTTAAATGTTTCCACGGTTTCAAATCTAGACACTAATGTAGACATAACAGTGGGGGATGATACAGATGTCTCCCAACATGATCTAGGGTTAGTCGAGGATTGTATGTCTCCACCGGCACCTGTCCCTGCGCCAAGAGCAACCAGAGGGGACACTAAGATTCCCCCCAAAAGAGAAGGGCTGCGGTCTAGTAGGAAAAGACCAGCAACCCCCCCTAGTAAGAGTGTCATAGTAGGAAAAGTGGGAGAAGAAAATGGCAGTATAGGTTGGGACGACGCCATTATAAAGAAGCTCATGGGTATGTTGGACACTAAACTAAATCGGATAATTAAACCGCTGCTGTCTAAAATTGACCACCTTACTGATAAAGTTAGTAAATTGGAGATCCTCTTAAAAACTACTAATGACAATGTGGGGGAAATACCGAATTTGGTATTAGCGAAAATCGATGAAAAGCAATCTATGGAAAATCCACCAGGGGGAACAGTAGACGTATTAGCTCCCACTCAGTCAACTAGATTACATCTTGGCATGCAACCAAATAACCCTGTAGCCGTAGCCGTTGGCCCCTCAGTAACTTCAGGGAATATTACAGATCCAGGCCCAAATCTAGAAATAGGCCCTGTGGAACTAATCAATGAAGCCTCACCTCTGATTCTTGTTCTTGCCAACGTGCCACCCCTGAATACAGGCCAGATTGAGCTACCTGAATCCTTGCTAAATAAAGCATTGCAATGGTTGAGCAATAACATGCACATCTCTCCCTGGGGCAAACAAAAGCTGTCAGAAGAATTGGTAACAGCAAGACGAGTGAAGTGGATAGGGAATAAACCTAAGAAATTTGCAGGGGACTGTGTGGTACTGAACTTTAAGGGCCCAGAAGTACTACCGGAAATCCTGCTCAATCTATTCCCCCCCCCAACGCAGAACGGCAGAACTAATACCACTCACGCTGGACTTCTTCTATAGCAGAAGAGGACTTGGGGTAAAGTCAAGTGTATTAAGGACCAAGTGGTCAGTTGTGGGTAGTAGAAGAGCTAGGGATGGTCCAATTTGTGACTGGGGGTTGAACCTGGAAAACAGATTTTCTGCCTTATCTAACCTAAACGAATGCGATTGACTCGCAGGGTGTATACATTTGTCAGCCAAACCACAGAGAATGCAAGCCAATGGAATGGCAGATAATATGGCATGCACACAATCTAATAACTAGACAATAGGATTCAGGGAATCGTAATGGCAGCGCGGGTTAAAGCCCGCGTTGTCATGGCTGCTTACCCTCCTAAATGCACTTTGTGAATACCGAAAGTCGTAAAGTAGGATTTAGTCTCAGATTACTTTTGTGATACCACATACTTAAATAGACTGTCTATCTTCCGATCAGAAAAAGTAACATTCAGTGCTAATTACTTGTTATTGTCACATGTCAAGCAATAATTCCTCTTACTTAAATGATTTTACGTGTCCGCTACTTCATATCATATAACGTAAAATATTGCATTTCATATATAGGTGACAATATCTCGAAAGGCACACTATGTGACTGTCTTCCAGCCAGGCGAAGGTTATTGAAAAGTTTGTGTTGTAAGAAATGAACCATTGGAGTGTCATGTAAGCACACACATTACACATTTCCTAAGGGATTCCTCAGACATTGCTAAACCAGAAACTTGACTTCATTGTGGCACCTTGTGGTCAGATATACCATGGTTCTAAAGTGTCTGCTTGTCAGACAGGGGTAGTAAAGCCATAAAACACCCTGTTAGCGAAACAAAAGCTGAAGAGGGAGTGAGGGTCTGGCCCCAGTGGACACTGAAGGGAGTGCAGCCCATCAGCCCATCCTTCCATCAGCCCCATTGATCCTTTTAGTTTAGTGCCTGTCCCATTTTTACTTCTGCTCTCTCATCCTTAGTACACCCTGATTTTGCAGGTATGCAACGCCGACCAGAGGGTAGGGTTCAATTCCTTATCCTGCTAGAAATCAGAGGTGTGCGAGCCAACAAGTCAACAGGGAGAGCCGAGCCAAGTGTCTGAATCTTAGAGCCCGTGCACAAGCCGAGCCAGAGACGTGCCAAGGGTCTGGATCTTAGAGCCTGTGCACCAGCCGAGCCAGAGCGGCGCCAAGGGTCTGCACGGATCTTAGAGCTGTGCACGAGCTGAGCCAGAGCCAAGCCATGGGTCTGCACGGATCTTAGAGCCGTGCACGAGCTGAGCCAGAGCTGAGCCAAGAGTCTGGCTCAGATCTTAGAGGCCGTGCACGAGCCAAGCCAGAGCCGAGCCAAGAGTCTGGCTCAGATCTTAGAGCCCGTGCACGACCCTAGCCAGAGCCGAGCCAAGAGTCTGCATGGATCTTAGAGCCGTGCACAAGCTGAGCGAGAGCCGAACCAAGGGTCTGCACGGATTTTAGAGCCCGTGCACGAGCTGAGCCAGAATCGAGCCAAGGGTCTGGATCTTAGAGCCCGTGCACGAGCTGAGCCAGAGCCCAGCCAAGGGTCTGCACGGATCTTAGAGCCGTGCACGAGCTGAGCCAGAGCCGAGCCAAGGGTCCGGCGTGGATCATAGAGCCGTGCATGAACTGAGCCAGAGCTGAACCAAGGGTCTGCACGGATCTTAGAGCCGTGCACGAGCTGAGCCAGAGCCGAGCCAAGGGTCTGGATCTTAGAGCCGTGCACGAGCTGAGCCAAAGCCCAGCCAAGGGTCTGGATCTTAGAGCCGTGCACGAGCTGAGCCAGAGCCCAGCCAAGGGTCTGCATGGATCTTAGAGCCGTGCACGAGCTGAGCCAGAACCGAGCCAAGGGTCTGCATGGATCTTAGAGCCGTGCATGAGTTGAGCCAGAGCCCAGCCAAAGGTCTGCACAGATCTTAGAGCTGTGCACGAGCTGAGCCAGAGCCGAGCCAAGGGTCTGCATGGATCTTAGAGCCGTGCACGAGCCGCCAGAGCTGAGCCAAGGGTCTGCATGGATCTTAGAGCCGTGCACGACCTGAGCCAGAGCCGCACCAAGGGTCTGGATCTTAGAGCCCATGCATGAGCCGAGCCAAGGGTCTGCATGGATCTTAGAGCCTGTGCAAGAGCTGAGCCAGAGCCCAGCCAAGGGTCTGCATGGATCTTAGAGCCGTGCACGAGCTGAGCCAGAACCGAGCCACGGGTCTGCACGGATCTTAGAGCTGTGCACGAGCCGAGCCAGAGCCTAGCCAAGGGTCTGCACAGATCTTAGAGCCATGCACGAGCCGAGCCAAGGGTCTGGCACGGATCTTAGAGCCGTGCACGAGCCGCCAGAGCTGAGCCAAGGGTCTGCACGGATCTTAGAGCCGTGCACGAGCTGAGCCAGAGCCCAGCCAAGGGTCTGGCGCGGATCTTAGAGCCATGCACGAGCTGAGCCAGAGCCGAGCCAAGGGTCCGGCGTGGATCATAGAGCCGTGCATGAGCTGAGCCAGAGCTGAGCCAAGGGCCTGCACGGATCTTAGAGCCGTGCACGAGCTGAGCCAGAGCCCAGCCAAGGGTCTGGTGCGGATCTTAGAGCCATGCACGAGCTGAGCCAGAGCCGAGCCAAGGGTCTGGCGTGGATCTTAGAGCCGTGCACTAGCCGAGCCAGAGCCGAGCCAAGGATCTGGATCTTAGAGCCCGTGCACGAGCTGAGCCAGAGCCGAGCCAAGGATCTGGATCTTAGAGCTGTGCACGAGCTGAGCCAGAGCCGAGCCAAGGGCCTGCACGGATCTTAGAGCCGTGCACGAGCTGAGCCAGAGCCCAGCCAAGGGTCTGGCGCGGATCTTAGAGCCATGCACGAGCCGAGCCAGAGCCGAGCCAAGGGTCTGCACGGATCTTAGAGCCGTGCACTAGCTGAGCAAGAGCCCAGCCAAGGGTCTGGATCTTAGAGCCCGTGCACGAGCTGAGCCAGAGCCAAGCCACGGGTCGGCACGGATCTTAGAGCCGTGCACGAGCCGAGCCACGGGTCTGGATCTTAGAGCCCGTGCACGAGCCGAGCCCTTACAATATATAATTCATGCAACGACCCATGTAAAATATGATAAAGAATCTTCAAAGTTTGAAAAGATATATTGCTTTTACATGTGGGGGCTTTGACATAAATAGGGGCATTACAGCACTGCACGAGAAGCACTGATTAAAAGTGATAGTTGTGTATAGCTGGTATTCTGAATTCACATACTCAAAAGTGCTTTCATGTGTGGTAAAAAAAGAGAGGTGGTGAAATAAAATATCGGCCTAAGATCATACAATATAAGCAGGGTAGCTGAGATTTATCCTGGTTTCCTGGGTTCACTGTGTACACATCAGCCAGGAAGTGGGTATCTATTAGTCTTTCCTTATGTTGAGGCTTTGATTTGACCTCTTAGTGCCTTCTTTGGCAGTTTTTTAAATAAAGTGTGAACTCGACTTTAAGTTATTGGAGCGCTTTGCATCAGCACCAGTTAAGTTGCACAAGGTCACAAGCATTGTTCAAGGCATCGGAGATTAAGGGATTTGACCAGAACCACAAGATATTGAGCTGACACAGAGACTCGAGCCTGCTTCCCGACTTCCAAAGACGGCAGTTCTGACCGTTTGGAGGGAGGCAGAAGCCACATGAAAGCTTGGCTCGTTATGGGCTCGAGGTTCCAAGAGGCCCTCGAGCCGAGCCCGAGCCGGGCTTCAGGCTCGAGCCTGGCTCGGGCTTCAGAGGCTCCCCACCTCTGCGAGAAATGACTGTTAGTGATACCCTTTGCATGGAAACAGCAGGGCCTGATGCTGCGAGAGGCGCTGTGCGCAGAGTGTGCTGAAACCCAGGGCCAGCTTTAGGGACGTGCGACCGGTGCAGCTGCACCTGGTGCTAGCTTTGGTGTGGGCCCTGTTTTGAAAAATGATACTAAAAGGGGGGTTGATCCCATGCAGTCGCGGGGACCTGGGCGTTATGTGGTATACTAGAAGGGGGGTCCCCGCAAGGAATTAGTGTTGTGTGTGACACACACCAAAAGGAACAATGAAAAGATCAATTAAAACTACTCAAAACACAATTAATTATGAATAGATATTGCCCTTTATTTGACAATACCAAATTCCATTTGTAACACATACATTGTATTTTGTAATAAATAGTAAGCCCCAGTCGGGTAGTGAAAGGAAGAAGGGGATGTGCTCAGGTAAGTGAAAAAGTCATGGAAAAATAGAAATATTCAAGAAAATAGCATTAACTAAGGTTTTCAGAACAATACAAAAATTATATATAGGACCCAACAGCTTTTAAGGCCTTATTTGAAAACCATTCATTCAAGAACATTCCACGGCAATACACATGATTGCAACAATTCATGGGCGTGTGCCGGATGTCCAAAAGATAAGGAGGCGTCGACGTTTCGACCCCTAGCCGTAGGTTACTTTTATTCCTATGAACGGGGTCTTCATCAGGACAGTGATAAAGGGAGGGATGTTGTGGGGCATTCGAATTTCAAGTAAGAGTACAAAGAGGCGCTGTACAATGGCGGCCAAATTTGGAGTATGCCACCCCCGGTCAAACGCTCAATAATTAGAGCGCAAATATCAGATTTACCGGTTAGAGTAATATCGACTTCTACCCTAAGATTATGAATTTTGGAGATGGTGAGATGTCGTCATTTTAGTTGTATTGGCTCAGCTTAATAGAACACCGTGCCTGCACTTCCTATGGTAAGCGCTGTGCGATGGTGGCCAAAATTGTCGTATGCCACCCCCGGTCAAGCAATCAATGTTTAGCGCGAAATTATCAGGTTTGCCAATTAGAGCACTGTATACCCACGGGGTATGAATATTGGAGGCATTAGAATGGCGTCATTAGTTATATTGTGGCTCAGCTTACTAAAACGACGTTGTGTTTTGATTAGTTTTAATTGATCTTTTCATTGTTCCTTTTGGTGTGTGTCACACACAACACTAATTCCCTGTTTTGAAAAATAACTTGAGTTTGAAGGCAGGTGAACTTCCTTGTGCTGGAGCAGTTTCAGGCAGCAATAAAAAAAGTCAAGATAACTGGTGATTAATGTCACTGCTGGTAAGAGATCGGCCTTCTGTGTAGTGTCAGTTCTGACTGCTCATAAAGTAGTGCCAAAGGATAACGTGCCTGCTGCGGAGAACATGTACTATGCAGCTCACCGAACTGAGTGTGAGTCCACTGTGAGTAGCGCTTTACACAATATGAAACGTATGACAGCAGTGCCTAGGGGACCATGGGGAGATGAGGGGCACTGGTGCAGAGAGGTAGGGAGGGGATTCTACATGGGAGGGGGGGGGGTCATGGGGGCGCCAATAAAGACCGTCGGGCCCAGTCCTAAAGCCGGCCCTGCATAAACCTCTGTGGCTCCCGCACCAAAGAGTCCCCAAAGTCCGTCCCATCTGAGGGACATTTACCCCAAGACTGAATGAAAGAAAGAGGAGCCCCCCCTCTCCCGGAGCCCCTGAGGGTGAAGCGCAAACCTGCTCGGACACATCAGTGGCGACGAAGAAACACCAGAAGGACAGAGGCGACGGAAGAAAAGAAGGACACTCACCTGTGGGCTTTGACACGACTCAGCGAGACGACCCCGACGTCCACAGACCCTGCAGGGAGAGGAGGGGGCGCATCGACGACCCTCGATGTCCACAGACCCTGCAGTGCCTAGGGGCCCAGGAGCAGCCCCTCCCGAAGCCAGGGGCCCGGAGGTGACTCGGGTGGGTGGGGCCGCTCATGAAAGTGAAAGTCGAAAGGAGGAAAGGGCGCCAAAGGGAGTGGGGGGGGGGCAACAACGCAGGCAGCCAGGGAAGACACGGCGTAGGGGGTCAGTGACGGGGAAAAGGGGGTCCAGTTCCATCTGTTCTCGCCCCTCACGCTCTCCTCATTTCTCGTCGGCCTCAGGTTGAAGGGCGGGGTGGGGGCTTGCGAGGAGTGTGGAGGGTTGCAGTGCCAGGCACTGGTGAGCGCTGCACCCACGGCTGGGCCCCGGGTGACGGGGGGGGGGGGGGGGGGGGCTGTCTGGGGGGGTGGATGAAGAGGCGCTATACAGGGAGCAAAGACTTCGTGTTATGCAGAGGGCCCTGGGGGCGGGTGATATGAAGGACACACTGGGAGGAGGATGCAGTCCTGTGGGCGGGGGATGTTTTCATGTGTTTTTATCTCGCGTGGACTTTCCCCGAAGGCGTCAGAGGCTTCACAATAGGAACAGAAAGGATACATGGCCCGGGGAGAACATTACAAGTGAACGAATTACAAAAGGAAACGTTGAGTTGCATGAGGCAAAAGTGACAATTGTGAGCAAACAAAATACAAGAGGAGCAAACGGTGCGTTACAGGAGGAAAAAGTGATGTGTGCAGGTTACAAAAAGCATACAAAGTACAAGTAGAGGCATAATACTGCAATAAATGACAGATACTCAAACACAAGAACAATCGTTACGTAGGCAATGGTGGCAAGTGTGCAAGTATCGAAAGCAAACAAAATGTAAGAGGAGCAAACAGTGTGTTACAAGAGAAAAGTGACGTGTGCATGTTACAAAAGAGAACCAGACACAGGTAGAAGGAGAATACTGGTCCTGCAGGGGGCTTGTGGCTGGGCCGCCAGGATTGACGGGTGCGCAGAGACGTGGTATAGAGGGGTACACAACATCAGTTAGGCAATGTCCTTTCCCCCTGAAGTATTTCGGGGTTCCCTAGGCCTACACGCTCCAGAGATTACCCACTTACACACAAGAACTGTTGGCACGGAAACTGTAAAAGGCAAAGAACAAGTTTATTAAGACCCCATGGGGTGGTGGTACACTCAAACAGCACCCTTCGGTAATGCAAGAGGTATCACACCGAACACCGGTGTGACCCCGTTTATATACAATTTCGGGGTTCCCTAGGCCTACACGCTCCAGAGATTACCCACTTACACACAAGAACTGTTGGCACGGAAACTGTAAAAGGCAAAGAACAAGTTTATTAAGACCCCATGGGGTGGTGGTACACTCAAACAGCACCCTTCGGTAATGCAAGAGGTATCACACCGAACACCGGTGTGACCCCGTTTATATACAATTTCGGGGTAATAAAAGATAGGCGGCACAAGTTAAGACACAGTTTTAAGGACATATATGGTCATGTTTTGGAATACTGCCAGCTCATTGGAGAGTTTCAAACCCACTGGTCAGTTAGCGGCACATTCCTGAAGGTTTACGGGTCAGTGAGAACTGCGCATGTGTGGCTTGACCAGTACTAAAAATAGCCTGTTGCTGGGCAGATGAGAGTGGTCAGTGGAACGGACAAAGGACTAAAGGGCACGTCGGCCACGAGGCCGCTCATGGTCTAAGATGGCCGCTGCAACATTCAAAATGGCGTTATCGTATATAGCCAATTTAAGGAGGACAACGTGTAGGTTCAGCTAATCGCTAATCCGAGCGGGCCAGTTACGACAGACGACCCTTTTAGCGTTTAGCTGAATCTACCTCATAATGAACATAGTCTGGATGTTCGTCCTCGATGTCTATTAACATAATTTGTGTCACCTCTTTGTGTAGCATTATTTTGTCATGGGCAAGAGCTCGCCTCGATGGTAAGCAAGCTGATAGACACATTGAACATAAGGCAGGGCCACATTGAATACACAGGCATATAAAGAACATTGCTCCTACAAGTATACAGAGAATTGTCAACAGTTTCCAACCCCAAGTTGCAATCATGGACCAAAACCATCCTGACAGTGTCCAAGTTCCATCGTCCGGGTGTATTTCGGCAGCTATTTTATGCAGCTTGGAAATAGCATCATACACAGATGGAGAATTGTCAGGAACGTAAACACAACAGCTGCTTCCGATAATTCTACATGCCCCCCCACGATCAGCCAAAACAACATCCAACACCATTCTGTTCTGGAGGGTGACAATTCTGGAAATCTGTAGTTCCTCGGTAATATTTCCCAGGGCAATAGCAGTGTCATTCGCAACAGCCTCAACAACGCGTGTCAGCCGTCTTATTTTCCGGCTGTTCAATGCAGCCCCCACAAAGGAGAATAGTCCCAGATTGAAATCCACATACTGTTGTAATGCAGTGTCCGTTTGATCAATGTCCTCTAGGGCAACAGTTTGCTTAACCCTGTTCAAAACGAAATCGTGGTACAAGGTGTAATCGTTGTGGTACATTGGAGGGGCAATGAATACAGGAGGTAGCACAAACGATACGTAGCACGTGCCCAACCACCCCACTGGAAGCTGATGGTACCCCTTCGTTCCACAGATAAAGTAGATGTTTCGAGATGCAACAAATGAAATGCCATTCGGGCTATCAAACGTGAGAGTAATATTACATTCGCTTTTCCCCACTGCAATCGTGCCCTTGTTTCTAATGCATAAATCGGCTTTTGTGGCAATGACATTTATGACATGAGCACTGGATACATTCACATTTCGCTGATTGCTATATATACGTGGAGCAGATACATTATCAGGCCTGTATTCTTCCCATTCGAAACGTGTACCCTCAGCCCGGGGAAACCCATCCTTGTCATGGGAACATACTTTATTCAGACGGAAAAGCACCCCCCCTTTGGTTGGCCATCTCAGAGTAAAGAGGAGGGTGTACCAGGCATTACATGACCCATTGTGCGAAAACGGAAGTGGAATAAGTGGGGTGCCCCCTCTCTTCTGGTGCCCAGGCAACATTCCACACACCCAACAGTTAGAGGTATTGGTCATATTATGCGTGTGGTGAAGAATCTGAATGAAGCTGTTATTTAAATACGTTTGGCGATGGCGCTCTTCATGGAATGGCAATGTAAAATGAAAATGTTCAGACGGTGCCGGGGTAGTCGGCAGCAAATGTTCACGTACAGGCACCACAAGTTCGACTACCCAGGCCATAACAGCTATCACCACAATAGTTAGAACAAAGAGAAAGGCACCCAATATTTTCTTATCACGGGATGCCGTTGATGCCATAGTTCAAGAAAGTTTGTGCAAAGTCTCAAGTGGCACAAATTGTTCACAAATTGTCACAGATACACGTGTGTGTATACCTAAAAAGGAAAAATGCGGTGCTGAACTCCGAGGTAGCCGTTGTTTTTTTCTCCGGGCCAAGACGGGTGTCGCTACTCTGGCAGAACTGATCCCCCCCCCTTGGAATTCCCGGTTTCCGTTTCACAAACCTGGAGCGGTAACCAACCAGTCATAAAAAAGGAACAAAAATCTTCTTATCGTGGACGTAGATCGTAGCGCTCTCTTCCGGTAGCAGATTGGTCCGGGAAGGCTCCCTCCACTTCGGCCGACGTCACAGCTGGGCTCTTTTCTTTCTCCAAGATCTCCTTATAGTCAGTCAACACAGCAGGAGTCACCAGATCCGGAGAGACACGGCGACAATGTGTCGAATGCACCCACCGCTTCCTGTTCGTCACTCGTACTGCGGTGCGGGTTGCCAGGAGGACCTGCTCGGGGCCCTTCCACCTGGGCTCCAAACTGCTTGCTCTTTCAAACGAACGGACCATTACATGGTCCCCAGGACGAAGATCGTGGCCCTCTCCAGTGGAGTTATCAGGGAGCGCTTCTCGAACCTGTTGATGAATAGAGAGCAAATCATTTGTTAATCGCGCCAAATAATCATTCATCATAACACAAGGCACATCATGTATTAATCGCGGCTTGGGCACCCCCCAGATATTCATAGGGCGGCCAAAAACCACCTCATAGGGCGTAAGGCCGGTTCGTGAGTGGGGTACTGATCTGAGAGATAGTAGTGCTAGCGGCAACGCATCTGGCCACTTCAACGATGTAGACGCCACAATTTTGGCCAGCTTAAGCTTCAACGTGGCATTGTACCGCTCGACCAAACCTGCTGACTGAGGGTGGAAGACAGCGTGGAACTTTTGCTGAATCCCTAACCCCTTCAGTACATATTCCACAATCTTTCCAACAAAATGGGGCCCATTATCGCTCCACAAAAACTTGCAAACTCCAAAGCGAGGAAAAAATTCCTTAAGCAATACCTTAGCTGTTGTCAAAGCCGTATTGTCTTTCGTGGGGTAGGCCTCAACCCATTTGCTAAAAGCACACACCACCACTAGGACGTACTTCAGGTTATTGCAGCGCTCGAGTTGGATGTAATCCATTTGGAGCACTTCAAACGGTGCAGAAGGTGGAACGAACCCTCCTTTCGGAGTATGGGTCCCCTTTCCAGGATTGTGTTGCAAGCATACCAGGCAGGTCTGCACTACTCTCTTTGCAGTATTCGCAATCTCAGGATGTTCCCAAACTCGTGTTAAAAGACGAGTAATTGCAAGAGCTCCGACATGGGCCAGTCCATGAGTCATCTGGACCATCGCCTGCAAGTAAGCCGCAGGCAATTTCCACTTCTCCATGTCTTTGCTTCTCCAACAACCCTCATCATCTAGTACCCCATCTGCTGCCCAAGCCGCAAGTTCAGATTCTGTGGCTGATTTTTGAATATCCCGTATTTCTGCTCTAGCATCACTCCATCGCTCAGCCTGTGATTGTGCCACGTACATGGGGGAGCTAGTTCGGGACATAGCCGTTTGCCTTGCTATGCTGTCTGCAAAGGCATTTCCTTGACCCACTTTATCCGTAATCTTTTTATGGGCACTGCACTTCACTATCGCTACTTTCTTAGGGCAAAGCAACGCGTTTAGGAGATCACGCACTAGCTCTCCGTGCATAATGTGCTCTCCGTGTGATGTCAGAAACCCGCGTTCCCTCCAAAGCAGCCCGAAGTCATGGGCCACTCCAAAGGCGTACCGGCTGTCCGTGTATATGTTCACACACAATCCGGCACTCAATTCGCAGGCTCTTGTTAAGGCTATCAGCTCTGCTGCCTGAGCCGATTTTTGCGGTATCCTAGCTGTTTCTACCACTGTCTTAAGCGTCGTGATCGCATATGCTGCGGAAGTCGTACCATCTGGCAGCCTTAAACACGATCCATCAACCCACAGTTCCCCATCCACATCTGGAAGTGGCACATCCTGTAAATCATCGTCGGGGTCCGGTGGAGGCAGTACTAGGTGTACAAGCGGGCTGAGAGTGCTGAGGGCGATGTGCCAGGGACACTCCAACCCCCCTCCTGAGACCCATGGTGCAGATAGCGCCAAGCTTTAAAGTGCCGAGACACTCCAAATCAGGAGTGATTTTTGGAATGAGCATTAGCTCTTCCGATTTTTTTGCACTTTAAACACTTTTATTTTTTCACTTTCACGTCCCCAGGTCAGGGTGGGTGATTAGAGAGCCCATACCGCCGGGGTTTATCATTGTCCTGACGAATGCCTAGGTAAAATCAAACCAACACTAAGGCTGAAACATGTTGACATATTAATTTAATACTATATCTGAATTAAACCAACCATTACCTTGGCTTTTACAATTCAGACACATAGCACCTTTGTATCTGTGTCCTAGGGATCACTAATAAAAATTTTTTAGATACCCTTTAGACACTTTTTAAGTTTAAGTTTTTTCATCCTCACAACACTCCCGTTACACAATACCAGCTCCGCAGTCTTCTGGCGTCGCAGCACACCGAAGAGGCACTAGGTCTCTTCGGTGGGGCCCGATGATGAAGCATGACACTGACTAGGTCAGTGTGTGAGGGCTTTCCTTCAAACCCAAATAGGGTGCGAATATCTTGAATCTGGTGGCTCCATCCAAGTGGCTTTTGAGAGACATGAACCTCTCTTTTTTTGTTTATTGACATCCTGTAAATCGACACGACCCTTTGTCTGTTCCTCGGTCAGGAAAACACAGTCATGATGTTTTTCTTCCTGACCCTCCTCGGCCGGATAGGGCAATAAAGTCGCGGGGTTCAAAGTAGCGCATCTTTTCAATGTTATGTGTGGCGCTAAGAGTGTCAGCTCGTATCCTGTAAGTCGTGCACTCGTGAGATATTGGGTCTTTGTTTGGTTTAACAGGGCATCTACTGCATGAGGAACTAACACCAACAATTTGTGTGATAACACTATGCCCTCACTCTGTCGTATGGCTACTGCTGTTGCCGCTACTGCTCGAAAACACCCAGGCAACCCTCGTGCTACAGGATCCAAAATGGCAGAGAAGTATGCACATGGTCTCTGCTTATCCCTATGTAACTGCACTAACACTGACAACGCGCACCCATCATTCTCGTGCACGTATAATGTGAAAAGTTTCGTGTAGTCTGGTGTTCCTAACACGGGTGCAGAACAAAGGGCCTGTCTCAACTGTTCAAAAGCCTTCTGACATTCATCTGTCCACCCAAGAGGCATCGGTGTAGTTTTGGACAATAATGCTAGCAAAGGTTTTATGATATGTGAAAAACCCATGATCCATTGCCTACAAAAGGACGTCAACCCTATGAAAGCACGCACATCTCTCTGCGTGCGGGGGACTGGTGTATCTAAAATTGCTTGAATTCGATCAGATGTTAATGCCCGCCCCTCCTTAGACAACAGATGACCGAGGTAGGTCACCTGGGGTCTACAGTATTGAAGCTTTTTCTTGGAAACCTTGTGATTGTGTTGTGCCAAAAAGGAAAGTAATGCAAGTGTACTCTGTTCACATTGTGCATAGGAGTCGGCGGCAAGCAAAAGGTCATCCACATACTGGATGAGCGCAACGCCAGACTGCAATTTAAAGGAATCTAGTTGTCGTTTCAAAGCCTGGCTGTAGATACTAGGGCTTTCAGTATATCCTTGGGGAACACGACAAAATCTATACGATTTATTATTGAGCGTAAAACCAAACAGATATCTACTATCTGGGTGAACAGGGATAGAAAAGAACGCATTCTTTAAGTCAATAACGCTAAAAGTGGTGGCCGTCAGTGGAACCAAAGTAAGCAAAGTCGTGATATCAGACACCACCGGATATTGGGGAATGACAATTTTGTTGATCTCTCGCAAATCAATAATAAATCGATAGATTTTGCCATCAGTGTCTCTCTTAAGAATCGGAAGAATAGGACTGTTACAAACATTATAAGGGACCTCCTCCACCACCCCTGCAGAAACCAAATCCTGAACAATATGTGTCAATGCAATTTCACCTTCTCTCGAAATCTTATACTGTGGTACTCGTGGTAGAGGGGCCCCTTCCTTAACAGTAATGTGTATTGGTGGAATACGCATCTCTCCCACATCCGTGTCCGAGGTCGCCCACAACGTATGCGGTAGAGAGGCCAAAGCTGGGATGTCAAAAATAGCATAAAACCGGTCAGGGTCAGGGTAATTATCATTCAGGATAACCCGCACTCCCTCCGGGGCACAACGGATTGTCGCTCGAAAATATTTAAGCAAATCAATACCCAGGATATTGTCTGGGGTATGGGGTGATAACAAAAATTGGCCGAAACTAAAGTATTGGTCAATGCATAGTGCAAGGGGCTTGGACAATGGGCTGGGGGAGGGTGTGCCATCAAACCCTACACACGTAATCATTTCGCCAGACAGGGGAGCCCTCGGAACCAAGTTTTTCGACAGCGCGCTACGAGTAGCTCCTGTGTCGACTAGGAATTGATCAGTAGAACCCAAAATACCCGCTGTTACATATGGACCTTGCTGATCTACTGGCACTTCAACTGATTCCTTACCCCATCCTACGCAATCCTATGCATGCACATAATCCTGATGCTCCACATTCTCTCCTTCCGAAATCTGATATTGATTCCGTCTATCAAACGTATTTCGTTCGTCCTGGCCACGGCCCCTCTCCTCAACCTGTCTACGATCACCTCCGCCACCTCTCATTCCAGTATAACCTCCTCTTGACCTTCCACTGCCTCGACCACGCTGACTACGCTGTTCGCGAAGTACCGGACAATCTTCGGCCCAATGCCCAAACTCCTTACAATAAGCACACTGATCCTCCGCAATATCCGTACGACCATACGATGCGTTTCCGCCACCTCGTCTACCTCTATCATTCCCTCTAGTCTGTGTTCCCCGAACCTGCGCCAACATCACCTTCGTCTTCAATTCCTTCGCCTTTTTCTCTACACTTTCTTTAGCCTCCAACTCCTGCCGCTCATAATACTGAGCCATAGTTAACAAGGACGCAGGGGTCGCCGTGGCCCAGGAACTCTCACTCGACTTCAATCGCTTTGCAATCTCTGGTAGGAGATTAGCCACATACTTATCTACAAACAAATGCCGACCCGTATCGTCAGTTAAAGATTGACCACTGTAATCATGAAATGCCTCCTCAAAGCGTGTAAAGAAATCTGAGACCGTTTCATCGGGTTTCTGCTTGCACGACGTTAACATGGTCCAATCAATCTTTTTGGAGGGAACAAGCGTTTTTAATTTATGCAAGATAGCTGCCGGGAGATCTAGGATTAGCTGACAAGGCTTACATGCTGGTTCCCTATCTAAATCTGCAGCATTTATTTCTTTCCATGTCCCCCCCAAAATCGTTTCGTCATTAGTTTTACGAATTTGCCTCCACATATCGGGTGGTAATATTAGCCCGAAAAACAAATCTATATCTACAAGAGTCATCACACAAGACGATATAGCCCCCTCCACCCCTTCATAAAATGCCGCTGGATTCTTCCGAAGATCAGGTAAAGAATTTTTCAATGCCATGACATCTGCTCTATTCCATGGCGTATATACCCAATTATACACAAAATACCCTTTCGCATCCTTCGACAACTTATCGTCATCCGTACCTGCCCCTTTTGGTGGAACATACAAAGGCGCAGCTTCACGCATAGGCATAACATGCAACGCAGAACTCTTATCTGAACCACGGAGAGAACACTCTTTAGCCTGCCCATTATTCTCCAATTCGGACTCCTTTTGCCTCCTTTTCCGGTCCTGTCGCAACTGGGTTGTCTCATCCCGCAGCTTGATCAATTGCTTGAACAGGTCATCAACATCTGAAAGATCAAAATCACCTTTAGCTAAATTCTCACGATACACCGACAACACTTTAGGCTCAAGCGTATCAGAAAGTTCACGATATGCGTTTACAACTTCATCCGCCAGACTGGACAGAAAATACATTAATTCAAGATCCGACCACCCTTTCTTTTCCGTTAACAACTGCTCCTGAGTAACACAATGCTTATTCACTTTACGAGCCCAACTGCGTAAATGAGCGGACCTATCCGCAGTAAACCTGAGAGCCGATACCCCCTTCTGGCTCGACTGATCCTGTCCATCATCCTCGAGGTCCGCAGCCGGAGCCGTCGGCGAAACGTACGGGGGCGGTGACCGATCTAACAATGAAAAATCATCAATTTCATTATTAAGGACAGGATAAAGTGGTCGGCGAATAGGAAACTGACCAGTCGTTTGCAAATTACGTTCCCTTTCCTCCCTTTCTTTCTTCTCCTGAGCCTCCTTTTCCTCAAGCTGTAAAGCCTTATCCCGAGCAGCCTTGCGCTGCTCTTTGTCCGCCAAGGCAACCTCACGCTTCATTCGCTCACGCGCCGCTTTCTCCCACATTCGCACGCAATCAAACATGTTTTGTCTAGACCTACGTTGAAACATACATTGCTCCACAAATTGTACTTTACTTAAATCGAACGACCCGTGTAGAGGCCATTGCAATTCAGGATCGGCCTTGGTGTATTTATGCCATAATTTACTGTACATAATAGGGGGAAGGCCAAATTTTATGTACATTTCCCTATTTGGTGTTCCCTCTGGGGGAGCCGGCTGTGATTCCGCTAACCTAATTGAGGTACCTTCTCCAAGACAACACATTCCTCGGAGTGTGCTGAAAACAGGCATGTTCAAAAAGTATCACGAAAGCGTGACACCGGACAAAATGGCACTTACAGTTCTTCTCACGATTGTGCCGCTCAGAGGAAAAAAACAAAGTTAGAGAAACATCTCTACATGCCTGCCTATGTGAAGTGCACTACACATATAAGTTCAAAGATCACAAATTCACAATGTTAGCTAACTCAAATCAAAGTTCCCAGAACTCGGCAAGCGTCCGAAGACTACCTCACCGATCACAAAGCACAGATTTTCAGTAAGCGTCCGAAGACTACCTTACCGAACACAAATCATAGAACTTCAGTAAGCGTCCGAAGACTACCTTACCGAACACAAAGCTTACCAAATACTCAAATGTCCAGGTTCCAACTGCCAAGGTCTTGTAAGCCAAATCAGCCAAACGGCACTTTCTCAGCGATGCGGACACTTCAAAAACTCAGTCGGAGACCGGCGCCACCTGGAAGGTCAGATCGGAAGGAAAGGAAAAGACACCGTGGCAGCCAAGACTCGGGTCACTCGTGGCAGCGCGCGCCCATGGCGGATTTCCAAGCCTTCGTCACGACCTCTCCTTCGGGCATCCGAGTCGCCGATGAGTCCCTTCGTGGTCGCCAATTGAAGTATTTCGGGGTTCCCTAGGCCTACACGCTCCAGAGATTACCCACTTACACACAAGAACTGTTGGCACGGAAACTGTAAAAGGCAAAGAACAAGTTTATTAAGACCCCATGGGGTGGTGGTACACTCAAACAGCACCCTTCGGTAATGCAAGAGGTATCACACCGAACACCGGTGTGACCCCGTTTATATACAATTTCGGGGTAATAAAAGATAGGCGGCACAAGTTAAGACACAGTTTTAAGGACATATATGGTCATGTTTTGGAATACTGCCAGCTCATTGGAGAGTTTCAAACCCACTGGTCAGTTAGCGGCACATTCCTGAAGGTTTACGGGTCAGTGAGAACTGCGCATGTGTGGCTTGACCAGTACTAAAAATAGCCTGTTGCTGGGCAGATGAGAGTGGTCAGTGGAACGGACAAAGGACTAAAGGGCACGTCGGCCACGAGGCCGCTCATGGTCTAAGATGGCCGCTGCAACATTCAAAATGGCGTTATCGTATATAGCCAATTTAAGGAGGACAACGTGTAGGTTCAGCTAATCGCTAATCCGAGCGGGCCAGTTACGACACCCCGTTCTCATTTCTTTGCGTATATGTTTTCCCCTTCTCTTCCCGGAGTACCCAACTCCTAACCTCCCCCCTCACATCCATGTTCAAACCTCGCCCCCAGGGGTAGCCTTATCTGTCAGGCAATGACTTGATGGAAGCCCCTGCTGCTCTCATGGGGGGGTTAGTTACCCAGCTCAAGTGATGGCTGCCGGCCACTGCTGGGATCTGCTAGTCCAGGTAGTGATGGCTGCTTGCCACTGCTGGGTTCTGCTAGTCCAGGTAGTAATGGCTGCCTGCCACTGCTGAGGTCTGCTAGTCCAGGTAGTATTGGCTGCCTGCCACTGCTGAGATCTGCTAGTCCAGGTCAGATCGGTGACTGCGCCGGCCAGCTGAAGTATTCATTGCCTCACGTATCTAGCAGTTAGTGTCAAGTCTGTTTGGTCACTGAACTTCTGTACTCATCTCTCAACGCTTCACCAGCACGTCCAGCCCCTCTGATAGTTCTGCATCCACTTGTTACCGCCCTACCCCTAGGCCCATTAACACTAGAAGGAGGGGGTCCCCTCCGGAAAGAACGGGTTTCGCCAGAACATGTAGGGTCTCAAAGAGTGTGAAATAGGCTTTACTCCTTGGTGGCAGCGCATTTCTATTTGCTCCCTACATGAGTACTCGTGTAGACCGCAAGAGGCGTTATCAGGGCTTTAAGTGGGATGAAAAAACTGGGGGGTCTCTCAAAGGGGCGTGGTCAGTGTAAGGGGCGTGGCTTTAAAACACTTCACAAAAAATCTTTGTTTAGCATAGTGTGCCGCCCGACTTGTATTTTGCTGTTTCTGTCATTGCATCCAGATATATGATACAAGTAACATCATACCTACAACAAGTAAGGACTATTGGCTTTGTCAATTGTTATTAGTTGCATAAGATAAATAAGCGGCAACTATGGCTTGTAACATATAATATTGAAAAAGCTTCCAATTAAAGCACTGGTGACCCCACCACAATGTTGCTGTTCTTGCGTTTTAGAAAGAGAAGGGAAATCCAGAAAGAAAATGACTCTTTAAAGGATTTCCCATCCCCCACAGCGCTCACCTGGCATGACGTCATGCCGTAACTTATCCACTAGTGAGAAGTGAGCCGTGTGAGCAGCGCACATCAAAGTGCCTGCTGTCTCGAAAGGGGTCTCTATCGGGCTGTTTTGCGCCCTGGCACTTCTTTCCAGACTGCAGTGGCTGCAAACTGCTGTCACTGCAGACCGGAAAAAAATGGACCGCCTGTGCCAGGGCTCAAAACAGAGCCCGATAGAGACCCGTTTCGAGCCCCCCTTAAAAAACTGCCGGTGCTCAGACCCCTGAAGACCCGGCCCACTTAAAGCCCTGGGCGTTATATAAATAAAGACGCGTAGTACTACTTCCATTTCAGTGGGAAGGAGAGCCAGGCAGCCTATGAGCACGAGCCCCTGCTTAGGGTCGCAGGTGACAGAAAGCCACACATGCTTCCAGGAAAGTGACAGAAAGAGCACCCTAGGAGTCCCACTCTATACCACCCAACGGTGGCCTAGTTGTCCCAGGGGATCGCCCCCACGCGTGACTCGGCTCCCGTCTCCCCCGGTGGATATATACAAAGCCTGTCCAACAATATTCGTTCGAGACTCGTTAACATTGTCTGTTATATATTTATTCAAAATAGAACGTGATGTTGGCCATTTGGGGATAGGATTGAAGTCAAAAGGGTAACACAGGGTCCCTCGCAATGTGGGTATTAACAATAAAAATATTTCTGTCGGGGAGAAATAAAATTGCTTGGCAGGCAAAAAACTGGATTAAACGGATAACGCCAACTGCGTTGTTATTATAATAGAGGGCGTGGCTGAAATTACGTAACAAAAATAATAAATAAAAATAATAATAATAATAAATAAATAAAATAAATTAAATTAAAATAAATAAATAAATACATAAAAAAGGGGTGCTTAGCTTAGTGTGGTGCATGACTTGTGTTTTGTGTCACTGCACCTATATATATGTTACAAGAAGTAGTAGCATACTGACAAGAAGTCGGGTCTATGGGCTTTGTGAATCGTGGTTAGTTGCATAAGATAAATAGGCAGCAACTAAGGTTTGAGCTAAAGTATGTGGCAGGGTGGAAAAAGTATGCAGCCCCAAAAAAATATATATATATGCAATATAATGCAGCACATTTGGGGGCATGTGGAGACTAAAGAGGTGCAAGCTGCCGAAAGATAGTGGGAACACAAGTCACACAACTACAGGTGAAATGTAAAGGGACAAGGGGAAGAAGGCATGGGGAGATGATATTGCTCACTGGCTAGGGCAATAAAATAACGTACACGGGTAACAACGTAGGAAGCTAGGCAAAATAAATAAATAAATTAAATAAATAAATAAATAGCCGCTACACCCGAACGGACGGTGTACAAAAAAGAGCAAAAAACAAAAAAAACTTGGGTAACTTTTCATGGACAGGGTTGTCCCCCCTTACATGTCACTATAAGGAGGTGTAAAGTAGATAATTCCCCTCGGAATATTGGCACATGGGGAGGCATCTGGCACCAAGAACGTACAAAATAAATCCGTAGCCGGTCACATCAAACACTGCCCGGCCAGACATTAGCAGATGCCAGGCAGCAGGAGCGGGCTGAAGAGTGGCGGCTAGTGACATTTGTAAGTGGTATGGCACAAAGATTCGGAATGAGTTCCCTGTGGCGAGTGTACGGGATAGACGGCCATCATAAGGGGGACTCGGCGACAGGTTGGACAAATGGTACATTTTCAAGCGCTGAGAGGGCCGTATCGCTGCTGTCTGGCTGAGGGAGGATCAGGGGTCAGGATAGGGGATACTGATCAGGGCGCCAATTGGGAAGGCAGGAACATACTCCGAGTTCGAATGAGCTGGTGTAGTAGGCCCTTAAGTAATGCTCGCACTATAATGATCAGCATTTTCTCATTTGAAAGGCCGGGAGCTAAGAGCAATAACATGACGTAATACACCTCTTCAACACATACAACTGTTAATACAAAGGCTTACGACACTAAGGGCAGGTTTACTCTGTTTTCCAGCCCTTCAATCAATCAATCAATCAATCAATCAAAGCATTTGTATAGCGCGCTACTCACCCGGAGGGTCTCAAGGCGCTTGGGGAGGGGGGGTCGGCTACTGCTCAAACCGCCAGGTCTTGAGCTGCTTCCTGAAGGCGAGGTGGTCCTGGGTCAGGCGGAGGTAGGTCGGGAGGGAGTTCCAGGTCTTGGCGGCGAGGTAGGAGAAGGACCTTCCCCCTGTGGTGGCTCTTCGGATGCGAGGGACGGCGGCGAGGGCGTGGCCGGTCGACCGAAGCTGTCGATTGGGAGCGTAGAAATTGAGGCGGCTGTTGAGGTTTCCTGGGCCTTGGTTGTGCAGGGCTTTGTGTGCGTGGGTGAGGAGACGGAAGGTGATTCTCTTGTTGATCGGGAGCCAGTGCAGGTCTCTCAGGTGTCCGGAGATGTGGTTGCGACGGGGGATGTCCAGGATGAGTCTTGCTGAGGCGTTCTGGATCCGCTGGAGTCTCTTCTGGAGTTTGGCGGTTGTTCCGGCGTAGAGGGAGTTGCCGTAGTCCAGTTGGCTGGTGACGAGGGCCTGGGTGACCGTCTTCCTGGTCTCGGTGGGGATCCATCATAAGATCTTGCGTAGCATGCGTAGGATGTTTAAGCATGACGAGGAGACGGCGTTGACTTGTCTGGTCATGGAGAGTGAGGAGTCCAGGATGAAGCCCAGGTTGCATGCGTGGTCTGTTGGTTTGGGTGCGCTGCCCAGGGCAGGGGGCCACCAGGATTCGTCCCAGGCGGAGGGTGAGGATCCCAGGATGAGGACTTCCGTCTTGTCCGAGTTCAGTTTCAGGCTGCTGATCTTCATCCATTCGGCTACCTCTTTCATCCCTTCGTGTAGGTTGGCTCTGGCTGTGGCGGGGTCGTTGGTGAGGGAGAGGATCAGCTGAGTGTCGTCGGCGTAGGAGATGATGTTGAGGTTGTGCTGGCGTGCGATGGCTGCGAGGGGTCTCATGTAGACGTTGAAGAGGGTTGGGCTGAGCGAGGAGCCTTGAGGAACGCCGCAGATGACTTCAGTGGCTTCTGATCTGAACGGGGGGAGGCGGACTCTCTGTGTCCTTCTGGCGAGGAAGGAGGTGATCCACTCCAGTGCTTTCTCCTGGATTCCGACGTTGCTGAGGCGCTGTACTAGGGTACGGTGGCAGACAGTGTCGAAGGCCGCGGAGAGATCTAGGAGGATGAGGGCCGCTGTTTCTCCGTTGTCGAGCAGAGCTCGGATGTCATCGGTGGCTGCGATCAGAGCGGTCTCGGTGCTGTGGTTGGCCCGGAAGCCGGACTGCGAGAGGTCAAGGGATCCGTTCGTCTCGAGGAAGGCGGCCAGCTGCTTGTTGACGGTCTTCTCGATGACTTTAGCGGGGAACGGGAGCAGCGAGATGGGTCGGTAGTTTTTGAGTTCGGTGGGGTCCGCTGATGGCTTCTTTAGTAGGGCGCTGAGTTCGGCGTGCTTCCAGCTCTCCGGAAGGTGGCGGTGTTGAAGGAGGTGTTGATGATGTCCCGCAGGTGGGGTGCGATGACAGCGTCGGCCTTGTTGAAGACGTGGTGAGGACAAGGGTCGGTCGGAGATCCGGAGTGGATGGAGTTCATCGTGCGGACGGTGTCTTCGGTGCTGATCGGGGTCCAGGCGCGGATGGTGGTGGTAGGGGCGGTGGTTCAGTCGTGGCGTGCATCGGTTGAGTGCTGAAGCTGTTGTGGATGTCCGCGATCTTGTTGTGGAAGTAGGAGGCGAGGGAGTTGCAGAGGTCTTGCGAAGGGGTGATGTCGTTGTTTCCGGTGTTGGGGTTGGAGAGCTCTTTAACGATGTTGAAGAGTTCCTTGCTGTTGTGTGCGTTGTTGTCCAGTCGTTCCTTGAATGCAGTTTTCTTGGTGGTGTGGATCAGTTGGTGGTGTTTTCGGGTGGCGAGCTTGAGGGCAGTCATGTTGTCCGGTGTTGGGTCTCTGCGCCAGGCTTTCTCAAGGGCTCTGCAGTTCTTCTTCGAGTTCTTGAGTTCGTCGGTTAACCATGGGGCTTTCTTGCAGCCGGGTCTGCTAGGCGGGGTCCTCAGAGGGGCGAGGTCGTCTGCGCAGTCGCTGATCCATTTCGTGAGGTTGGTGGCCGCGTGGCTGGGGTTCGTTGTGCTGGTGGGTGGGTTCTTGTTCAGGGAAGTTGCGAGCTGGTCGGCTGTGATCTTGTTCCAGCTTCTGCGTGCAACCTGTTGCTGTTGGTGGTGGATCGTGGTCCTTTTGAAGCTGAAGTGGACGCAGCTGTGGTCCGTCCAGTGGAGTCCGGTGGCGTGGCTGAAGGCGATGTCCTTGCTGGAGGAGAAGACGGCGTAGTGGGTGGGGGTGGTCACCAGTTGCTTGAGTCCGAGGTTGGCGAGGTTGTCCAGCAGGGTGGTGGTGTTGCAGTCGTTGTTGTTCTCCAGGTGGAAGTTGAGGTCCCCGAGGAGGATGTAGTCAGCGGAGGGGAGGGCATGCGGGCTGACGAAGTCTGCGATGTCCTCGCTGAATTGTGTGCGTGGTCCCAGGGGTCTGTAGACGAGGGTGCCTCTGAGGGTGGTCTTGGGGTTGATGTGGATCTGGAAGTGCAGGTGCTCGGCGGGTGCGAGGGTGTCGTCGGTGTTGGTCGTGATGCGGATGGAGTTCCTGTGGATGATGGCGATGCCTCCTCCTGTCTGGTTGACGCGGTCCCTCCGGATGATCTTGTAGCCGTCCGGGATGGCGATGGCGATGTCGGGCGCTGAGGAGGCGTTCATCCAGGTTTCCGTGAGGAAGGCGACGTCTGGAGATGTGGTGTCGGGGAGGTTCCAGAGCTCGACGGCGTGTCTGTCGACTGAGCGGGTGTTGAGCAGGATGCACTTCAGGTGGCTGCTGCTGTTGCTCGTCGAGGTCTTGGGCACTGCTGGAGTGGTGCAGGTCCGGATGCAGGTGAACTTGCAGGTGTTGCAGCAGAAGGGTCCGTGGGTGCGTCTCGGGGTGGCTCGGTAGCAGCCCGGGAGTCTGCCGGCGTTGAGTGCATAGAGGTCAGTGGCGGCGTAGGTCCGGTGGGAGGGCTGGTGACTGCGGGAGACAGGGGTCATGGCACTGGGCACGGTCCAGGCGCGGACGGGCGCAGACGGGCTTACCTTTGGCGCACCTTCGGCGCTCATTCGGTGCTCCCGCTGCGCGCGTCTGCTGCGTGGTCGCTCTGGGGGCGTCATAAGTGAGGAGCCGGGAGGGCGGGTCAGCTGGGTGTCGGGAGCGGGGCGGCCAATGGGCAGGAGGGGGGCGGAGACGCCGGAGGGAAGTGGCGGGAAGGAGGACCGAGGGCGGCTCAGCGGCGGCTGGGTCGTCCGGCGGTTGGAGGGAGAACACAGGAGGGGGAGGGCAGCAGGAGGGGGTAGAGGGGTACAGAAGGCAAAGGGGGAAACAAGTGGAGAATACAAGTGGAACAAGTGAAAAATACGAGGGGAGACAAGTGGAAAATACAAGTGGTAGCAAGTGAAAAATACGAGGGGAGACAAGTCAAAATACAAGGGGAAACAGGTGTAAAATAAGAGGGGAAACAAGTGAAAAATACAGCAGGCGAAGGACAAGGGGAGACCAGGCACGCAGCAGAAGGCAAACCGCGGCGCAAAACGGAGGTGGTAGCCGGAAGTGCGCAGCAGTCAGCAAGGCAGAGTACTGGCAGCAGCGGGCAGGAGCAGCGGAATTGGGGGCGACCTCGCCTGGAGCAGGCTCGAGCGGTCGCCTTACAGAAGTAAGGGCAGTAGCAGTACGTTTCTCCCACAGGAAGTGTCCTTCGCGTTGAAGTCGCACTACCCAGGTTCATATAGAACTGTAATCATTGCATCGTTTGCCAGTCGGCAGGAAGTGACAGAGCTACATATTAGGAGGGGTGTGTTGTTGTGAGGGAGGACCTGGGTCCAAAATGCTGAGGTAGCAGGGTGTGTAAAAGAATGAGTTTGGTATACGGTCCAACAAATGAATGAATTTAAGTATTCCATTGATCACTTTGTATACTTAGTAATAGAAATGGTAGTATTAAAAATAACAATACGAAAAGAGTCTCTGATTTAAGAACTAGGAATTCACTAAGATTTACCTTCCCTTCTAAAATATGTGTTTGTGGTTTGTTTTCAAAGCCTCAAGGGTAGTTATTGTCAAGCTTGGGTACATGGATTGCATGACAAGTGGTGGTGCGGGATTACTAGCTGTGGCGAAATGGGAATGCGACTCCACCCCCGGCCTTGGGGAGAGGGGCAAGGCTCATGCCGGGGGTTTGGGGTGGGGGGTGTTGGGAGAATGACTAGCTCCTAACACCCTCTGCCCCCTTCCCCAGCACGCCTCCATCAATGCCGGATGGTGGGGGGGGAGTGCAAGGGTGGCATGAATTTGGTAAAGAGTCAGTGAAGGGGATAGAGCGTTCTTGGTAGGTCACATGCTGAGAAGTAGTCCACATGTGTTTGGGGTAACAACAGAGGGAATGTACGGCGCACAAGGGTTGTGAATAAGCGATTAGGTACTGGTGGTAGATTACAGTGGGAGTTATGCGACAATGAATTGACACTCCTGGGTCTCAACACTAGGTGGGTGCCTGTAGGGGGACAACGGCAAAATAAATAAATAAATAAAAGAAATTATAGAAAAATGTGCCTGTACGGTTAACAAGGGCATGTGCGACGAAGTC
The DNA here is from genome assembly GCF_964263255.1 of Lissotriton vulgaris. Lineage (NCBI taxonomy): Eukaryota > Metazoa > Chordata > Amphibia > Caudata > Salamandridae > Lissotriton > Lissotriton vulgaris. Next base: position 49,042,620 of record NC_141685.1, on the reverse strand, counting down.
TGGGCACAGGTGGTGCGAATAGGAGGGCTAATAGGCTGGTTTTAATTTGGATTATAAGTAAAGGAGCAGTGCATTCGGACGGAGAAAGGGGTCGGTAGTGGTGGAGGTCACGAACTAGGCAAAAAAAACTACTTTGGCGTTTGAGGACGGAATTGGCTGAAATTTTCAGGAAAATGGAACATTTTGTTTCTGAGCGTCCCCTGAAAGTTTGGGGGGTTTCGTCAAGCGGGGGCCAAGAAAAAGGGGGGTCCCAAAACTTGTTTTTAACATTGAGTTTTCCATAGGGCGGTTGGATTCACTTTTAGCTCGAACGGCTGAATGGATTTCCACAAAACTTGGCAAAATTGTAGGGACTGGTAGCCCGATGTGCCTTTGCTATGTCTCAAGATATATGCTCCAGTGGTTTTTACGAAAATTAACTTTGAAAAATATATATTGGGTTACATTGGGCTATATATATGTTAGAGCCCAAATGTAGCCCAATGTAGCCCAATGGAGCCCAATGGAGCCCAATGGAGCCCAAAGATGGCCACCAGAGACAAAAAAAAACAAATATAGACCAAATATCAGCCAGATGTAGCCCAACTATAGCCCAATGACAGAATGTCCCAGAGTGTTCTAAAGAACAACTAGAGCGCTAACAGTCTTACTTATGACAAAGGTATGGCACACCTGAAGTCATCTTGATTGGAATAAAGTGGTAACACTTAATACATTTAATTTGAAAAGGAACAAAATGAGGGGTTTCATTTTGCCATAGAAATGTTATATATATATATATATATATATATATATAGATATATATATATATATATATATATTACCTACTGGTGGTCGCCAGTAGGTATATATAGTTAGGATTTTTTTGAATAGGGATTTCTGAAAATGCTATGTTGAATAACTTTGGCGTTGATGGACGGAATTGGCTGACATTTTCAGGAAAATGGCATATTTTGTTTCTGAGCGTCCCCGGAAAGTTTGGGAGGGTTTCGCCAAGCGGGGGCCGAGAAAAAAGGGGGGTCCCAAAACGTGTTTTTAACATTGAGTTTTCCATAGGGCGGTTGGATTCACTTTTAGCTCGAACGGCTGAATGGATTTCCACAAAACCTGGCAAAATTGTAGGGACTGTAAGCCCGATGTGCCTTTGCTATGTCTCAAGATATGTGCTCCAGTGGATTTTGAGAAATTAACGTTCAAAAAAATATATATATCTGTGACAGCGTCCCGGTTGTTGTGTTGTGTGGGTGATGTAAGTACCAACATGTAGATACCAATGAAGAGTCTAAAATTCAATGTACACCGTCTCCTCTGTAGATATTTTGTATGTTCTAATATGGGTTATTTAAATGTAAATGTGTGGAAAAGCACTTCATGCTTTAAAGCAATTGTATTTTTGAACTGATTGTTCTTTCCTCTTTGTTTTTTTTTCCCCACACTCTTCTTCAGCATGATAGTTGATAAATTCGTTCCCTCAAAAAATTTATATACATAAACAACATACATATAAAATATATTTTTCCTTTAAAAGAAGAATACATTTTACAGCTTTTGATATTTGCTATTAAAAAACCATTGAAATTCACTGAAAAAACCATAGGTTATAGACCATATATAGTTAGGAATTAGCATTTACAAAACCTTGAAAATTCACTGAAAAAACCATAGGTTATAGACCATATATAGTTAGGAATTAGTATTTACAAAACCTTATTTTACTCACACAAAACCATTGAAATTCGCATATATAGTTAGTTGCACTAACTATATATCGCGCACCCGCAATCCACTGCTGATCATGTCACATATTACATCATTCATGACATGGTCAGTGACATCACTGATGACATCACTGATGACATCAAAAATGACATCACTGATGACATCACTGATGGCATCTCAAATGACATCACTGATGACATCACTGATGACATCTCAAATGACATCACTGATGATGTAATATGTGACATGATCAGCAGTGGATTGCGGGTGCGCGATATATAGTTAGTGCAACTAACTATATATGCGAATTTCAATGGTTTTGTGTGAGTAAAATAAGGTTTTGTAAATGCTAATTCCTAACTATATATGGTCTATAACCTATGGTTTTTTCAGTGAATATATATAAAATAAAAAATGCAGCAGGCTTGAAAGTATAAGGAACACCGCCAGGACACAGCTGGGGGGGTACAGTAGCAGGGGATGCACGACTGCTGCCAGGCGCATTGCCATAAGTGGGGGTTTTAAGAGCCAGGTGCAGGTAACACTGAATAACTGTATATAGCATACAGGTGGATGGCCAGCATTTCCCAGTTAGGCTCCTGGCTGGGTACAGGTAATAACAGGCGGGAATACTTTACTAGAATACATCCTAACTCAGAAATATGGGATGCCAGAAGCAAGGGAAACATTGTGTGGACATCGGTGCAAGAAGTAAAAAAAAAAAAATGTAATGCTTAAGCAGTATATGAAAGTAATTCCTAAGAGATTATTAGTCACCATTGCTGTGTTTTTGTTCTACTTCACAGAGTGCAGAGCGGTGTTGGGCGATCAAGTACTGTGACCTTTCCAGGGCTACAGACACAGCTGGTGGCAATAAAGGGGGAATTCAGCATTGCTTTTCAACGGTCAAGGGTGCACTGCTTAAGATTAAATAATGCCGCAACTAGTCAACAAATGCTAATGTTGTGATTATTGACTTCTGTAGGAAATAACTTCCCATCTATAGGAAAGGGCAACTTCTTTCTTGTTATAAAGAAATACATCCAAACTAGGAAGGAGCATGTATTACACAAAGTGGGGTACTCTGAGATTATTTCCTGGAGGGGGCTCAATACCTAGGAGGGAGCTATACTGTGGTCATATCGGCAATATTTAATACAAATGTGGTAGGTGTATTAGAAAAATTCTGTACCTGTGCGAAGGACCCGAGTGTTTTAATAATTCACCTAGGGGGGAAATGACTTTCCAGGGATGGGGCGGGGGGAACTACTTCACATGTTAAAGAAGGGTCTCACCAAGTTAGCTAGGATCATGGACACCACGGAAGTTGCATGGTCCGAAATAATTCCTAGAAGGGGATAGGCTGGTGCGCGCTCCCAAAACGGCAGGGAATTGTCAAGGAAGAGGCTAAACAGCCTCATGGCCAAATTTTAAAGGGTGTAGGTTTAGGTAGCACCAGGCACACCATGATTAACTTGCGGCAGCCGTACTATTACAGAGCAGATGGTGTGTACTTATCGACACTGGAACAGATGTCCTGCTACGGAATATACTAGCAGCATTGAATGCAAGGGGCTGTTGGTAGTTCGTAAGAATGGGGCCGCAGTAATGGCATGGGGGGGCCTCGCGGGCAGCGATAGCTTCCAGCGAGGCATGGCGGTACTTACAAAGCGATCAAAAAGCAGGTTGCGAAGCGGGCACAGGCCGCAAACGGGCAGTCAGGACCCAGGGGGTCACTGGCAAGCTCCCGAGCCCTCTGTGTTCAGGTGAACCGGAAGTAAACAATTACACAACAGAGGGCAGAGCCTGTGACATGGAGGAAGTTGGGGTACCGGTTACCGGGGCACCTCGCAGAGATGGGTGGGGGAACAGCCAACCAGGTTTGGCGGGCGGGAAGCACATCGGCTTGCCCAGGTAACAAGATGGTACGCACCGGAAGGGAAGAGGCCCCGGGCTGGGGTGGGAACAAACGCTTACCCGGAAGGAAATGTGTGGACACCGGAAGTGAAAGGTCACCCGGCCGGGTGGGAACCGGCTGGTTACCCGGGAGTGAGTGGGCACCGGAAGCAAAAAGGGCCATCCGGTTGGGCTAAAGCAGACGCTTACCCAAGTGGTGCGTGGCAACCGGAGGTAAAAGGTTACCCGGTCGGGCTGGAAGCAGAAGCTTGCCCGGATAGAAAGGAAAGGGTGCGTCCCCAGGTGATGGGTTTTCCTTGGCAAAGATAGCTGCACTGAATGTAGGGCACAGTGCAGAGCAAATGGGGTTAAGGACGGTGATAGATCACCGTGGCAAAGATAGCTGCACTGAATCTAAGGCACAGTGCAGAGCGGATGGTGTAAGGACAAAGGCTCATCAAAATAAATAAATAAATAATAAAGATGTATATACAAATAATGGTGTATAAAGGATCGCCAATAAGTTGGAAATGCCTAATAAACTGCGGCCTCAATTCTTCCATAAACAGAAACTTGTGTGGTCTGAATTTATTGGGTTTCGGGTGGTGCGACCATGTGGGGGGTGCCTCTGCTGTGCCCCTTGGTTCGGCCCCCCACTCCCCAGGGGGAGGGGGATAGTGGCTGGACCAGGGGTCTCAGTGGCGCCACCCCCGGGAAGCAGAGCCCAAACACCAATGGAAAGGATTGACGGGAGATAAGGGAAGGGAGACAAGGAAGGAGAAAGAGCGGGCCCACCAGATAATAGGGCTGGGCTAGCATAGTCGTAAATCTAGGGTTAGGAATGTGGTAGGGAGATGGGGGTTTTTAAAGGTGGGAACCGGGTACAAGGCCCTCTTTCTCCGGGAAATTTTGTCAGGAGAAGACCCACCCACCCACCCATTGAGGAACAAGATTTCAGGGGGGAGCCTGGAGAAGGAGGTGAGATTTGTCCCAGAGGGCATAGTGGACTTGCAAGAGGTCCTTTGGTCCAGAAGAAGGGACAGCAGGCAGTGCGTACAAAGCGATCCAAGAATAGTACAAAAAAGCAGGTTGCGAAGCGGGCACAGACCGCAAACGGGCAGTCAGGACCCGGGGAGCACTGGCAAGCTCCCCGAGCCCTCTGTTCAGGTGAACCGGAAGTAAACAATTACACAACAGAGGGCAGAGCCTGTGACATGGAGGAAGTTGGGGTACTGGTTACCGGGGCACCTGACAGAGATGGGTGGGGGAACAGCCAACCAGGTTTGGCGGGCGGGAAGCACATCGGCTTGCCCAGGTAACAAGAGGGTACGCACCGGAAGAGAAGAGGCCCCGGGCTGGGGTGGGAACAAACGCTTACCCGGAAGGAAATGTGTGGACACCGGAAGTGAAAGGTCACCCGGCCGGGTGGGAACCGGCTTGTTCCCCGGGAGTGAGTGGGCACCAGAAGCAAAAAGGGCCATCCGGTTGGGCTAAAGCAGACGCTTACCCAAGGAGTGCGTGGCAACCGGAGGTAAAAGGTTACCCGGTCAGGCTGGAAGCAGAAGCTTGCCCGAAGAGAAAGGAAAGGGTGCGTCCCCAGGTGATGGGTTTTCCTTGGCAAAGATAGCTGCACTGAATGTAGGGTACAGTGCAGAGGAAATGGGGTTAAGGACGGTGATAGGTCACCGTGGCAAAGATAGCTGCACTGAATGTAGGGCACAGTGCAGAGCTGATGGTGTAAGGACACAGGCTCGTCAAAAAAAAAAAGATGTATATAAAAATAATGGTGTATAAAGGATCGCTTGTAAGTTGGAAATGCCTAATAAACTGTGGCCTCAATACTTCCATAAACAGAAAGTTGTGTGGTCTGAATTTATTGGGTTTCGGGTGGTGCGACCATGTGGGGGGTGCCTCTGCTGAGAACGGGATTTGGCCAGGAATACATTGCCTGGGAAAGCCTTCTATATCATTTACCCTCGGCATAGGTGGTCAGCGGTGAGGTGATCTCCGAGAGGTTTTCTACTGAACGGGGCACATGGCAAGGATGCCCGTTGTCCTCGCTCTTGTTCGCCCTTATAATGGAGACTGTCAAACTGGGGCATATCGTTGGATGGGCGGATATATGTGGTGTCCCTGTATGCGGATGACACCTTGTTATACTTAACCCGAACTGAAGAGGCGATCCCTGAGTTATTAGATATACTAACAAATTTTGGGAGAGTCTGAAAGTCAATAATGGTAAATCTACCCTGTTTCTGCTGGCTGCATTAGCGAAAAGTAGATGCAGCGACACTCCCATGCACAGAATTTTCAGTGGAGGCACACACACTTCCGCTATTCGGGGAGTCAGCTTGCGCATACAACAGAGGAGCAGCATGACCTGAATGTGGGCGTGGTGAGCAGGGGATTGAAGACGTCCATGGACTTCCGGGATCGCCTCCCTCTCTTTGTCATGGGACGGGCAGCACTGGCTGGGATGGTGCTCCTACCGAGATGTCTGTATGTCATACAGAACTCATTCTGCGTTGTCACTAACTCCACTTTTAAGACCCTCAATAGCCTTCTGCTGTCGCTGGTCTGGGCTGTGAAGTGGAATAGAGGGAAGTTGTAGATTCTAAAGTTAGACACCGACCAGGGAGGGCTGGACCTGCCAGATCTACTACTGTGCTTCATGGCATGTCTACTCCAGTACGCAGCGCTTAGGTGGGCATAGGGCCCCAATGTAGAGAAGGAACTCCTGGGGGATTGGGGACCAGAAAATGATCTAACAAAGTGCCTCATGATGGGAGCTCGTTGGGAACACCATCTTCCAACGTTTGAGGTGAGACAGGTAGCAAGGCCCTGGGAAAGGGCGGTCACGTTGGTAGTGCGCACTGCGCCTTATGCGAGAGCCCTGCCTCTGCGATCATGGGCCTGGAGAAATGGTTGGATCCGGTGTTGCAATACTGCAGGTGACTGATACTGCAATGAAACATTTCTCACATTTAGGGAGGCGTAGGAGTGCTTTGACCTCCCGGATGGCCAGTATCAGCCATACGCAAAAGATTTGGGCACCAAACGGGAGATATGGAACACATTTTCAGAGGAACCAGCAGAATCACACACATTGATAGCAATTCTGGGCCTGGGTACGCACAGGGGATTAATATCAATTCTGTACCGGGCTCTCAAGGCTGGTCGGATAGTAGATGTTGCACAGGTCAGGGATAGATGGTCAATGGACTTGCCATTGCCGCTCATATATAGTGAGTGGAAGAGAGCGTTTCAGCAAGTACGAGATGTAGCCAGCAACGCCCATTTCAAGCTCATACAATTCAACTATCTGACACCCCATAGACTGGCAAGCATCAATACGGTGTTCCCACACATAGTGCCCCCTCTGGGGCGTGAGACCGGCTAACTTTATACACATGACGTGGGATTGCCCTCGGCTTCAGCAATATCGGAGGGGTGTACTGGAGTCGCTTAGAGAAGCGACAGGACTCCAAGTTGAGAGCACCGTTAAACACAGCCTGTTGGGCGACCCCAAAGACGAGTAATAAAATGCAACACAGGTTTGCGCACTTCGGGCTGGCACTTGCTAGAAGGCGTGTTGGGATATATTGAACGCGGGCTGCCCCACCTACGGTACACAGGTGGACGCAGATATGCGGGTATATGAGGTGGCCGAAGAGAGACGACTGTGGATTTTCCGCATGGACGAGAACGCTGAGTGGGACTTGAAACATGGGGGCTACAACTAACTGAACTACAAACCCAGGGCCTGGTAGAGAGGGGAATGGGCTCCTGTCCACGCCCGGGGTCCCAGAGTGTGAGGATCCGAGATGACGATGCTACCTTAACCGTCCCAACATCAAATCCATAGTGCACCACACCGGATCAGGAGGGGTAATAATCTCGGTAAGCTACAGGACATACGCCACTTTTATCCACAGAAGGAGCCACTGACATATCAGCCCCATTACTGAGTCATATATAACAAAGGGGGGCCTAGCACACCATCAGTCACCCAACACGATATATATTTGATTTATGGGATAATATATTGTCCTTAAACGAACTGCTCTGCCACTAGTCCATACGACACTAATTGATATACTACAGCTTGTCAAATTAATTGCTGCCCAGTCCTGCTATGCCTTAATGTGTTTGTGATGTTTGAGGTTTTATATGCCTAATGTAAATATAGTTTGGTTTTAAACAGGAAAAATAGGGATATACAACCTTGTATTGATGTGCCTTGTTAGTACCTTCATAACACACAGCGAGGAATTGTATGAATCCTACTAGCGGAATGCTAATGTATGTTGTAATGTACAATGGACTAAGTCTCCTCTGCTCAAGCTGTAACGTAATGCTATGGTAATCCTGCAATAAAAATTATTTGCCCCAAAATGCCATAGCCTGGACCCCACCTTTATTCAGTGGCATCCCAGGGGCATATCGAGACTTTGCTGACATCTTCAATAAAGCTCAAGCTGACTCCCTATTATGCCATACGGAATATGATTGCCCTTTGATTTGGTTCCTGGGGCAATGATTCTTCATGGAGGAATTTATCCTTTGACCATCAAGAAAGATCGTGGGGCATATTATCAAGAACGGGCGTTACATTATCGCCGCTTTTATCGGCAGGAAACTGCAGCTAACGCGGCGATAATGGGCTTGAAAATATGCTCTATGAATTCCAGTCGAAGCCCATGTTAGATGTCTTCACATCTAACATGGGCTTCGATTGGAATTCATAGAGCATATTATCAAGCACATTATCGCCGCTTTAGCTGCAGTTTCCTGCCGATAAAAGCGGCGATAATGTAACGCCCGTTCTTGATAATATGCCCCCATGTCCTTTAGGAATATCTTGACAAAAACTTAAAGAAAGTGTTCATCCAGTGCTCAACTTCATCGGCTGGGCCCGGTCTTTTTATTTCTTCAATCAGATGGAACCTACAGAACATGTATAGACTATTGGGAACATAGGGAGGTTCAACCAGTCCTTTGAACAGTACTTGAGATGTTTTCTAATGGAATATTCAGAGTATTGGAATGTATATTTTTTTTAGCTGAATTAACCTATACAACTCTCTGTATAATCTCCTTTCTTTTCTCCCTATAGGTTTCATCCAGGTTCATGGCCATCCTCTTTTACAATTATGAAGATACCCTCTGTTACGGCACTACTTAGAACGCGCCCTCAGACTCGCAGACCAGCCACTGCACAATGGATTAAGGCCAAGAAAGGCAACAAGAGATTTTTTTGGTTGTCAAAAAAGACCTGTCCCTAATAAGATAGAGGAGGACGTTTGGGTTCCTACTAAGAATCTCTCTATTCCATTGTCACTTCCAAAGTTTTCTCCGGTTTGTGGGCCCTTTTCAGACCTAAGAGTGGGTAGGGACGTCTGCTTCAGGTCTGGCTTTACTTAATGGATGGAAAATCCCTCTTGGGGTACATGTATCTCTATTATCTCTATCATCATCTAAGCCTTTCACATACACACTCTAAAGAGACAGTGCAATCATGTGAGCCGTAGAGTTAGACCTGAGTTATCTGTACCACAAATGTGTAGTCAGTGATGGATTGCCAACCCGCGGATCCTGCCCCCAGTGGTGGTGAATGCGCCACTGATAGCAAACTAAAGATGTTTGTTGACCATTGTAGCAGAGAAATAGAAACTGGAGGACTGGCACGCTGTCTGTCAGTGCCGTGGCCTCCACCCCGAAAGGACTAAGCTGCCTGCTGAATCACTGGCTGGGAAGTCTGTCTCTGCCTAAACGCCAACCCCCTCAGAACAGCCCAAGTAATTTATTTGGAAGTCTTATATAGCGTTAGCCAGACCCGAGGAGTGCTTTACAACATGATGAAGAGGAGACAAAATACAGGGCAAGGGCATTGAGGGAGAAAAACAGAAAAAGTTCAAAAGGGACGCTTTACAGATTCTGCTGAGTGTCAGAGGTGAGCCGTTGAGGGAGAAAATGTTCAAAAAGGAGGCTTTACAGTTCTGGTGAGTGTTCGCGTTGAGCCGTTGGGGTAGTGAGGTCGAGGGGGTCGAGGCGAGGTATTGAGGAGGAGGGGTCATGAGGTAGTTTCAAAGTCCTAGGGGAGGCACGACTAGTGCTGGAAAAGTTTGCTTCGTGGTGCCGACCCAGGGGTTGAGAGTTCGGAGATAAGGAAGAGGTAGGAAGTGGTTGTGCAATGCCTGAAAGGCTGCCCGTTGGGGTAGCACTGATGGGTGGCTGCCTGGTGGAGGTGAACGCGTCACGTAATTGCGTTCTGGAAGGCGCGGTTGAGGTAGAGAGATTTTAGGAGACTTTTGAATTCTGGAAAGGAGGGGGTGGTTCTGATGTTGACTGGGATAGCATTCCAGATTTTTGGGGCGTTTCCTGCAAACGAGCGGCAGCAGTCTTTTGTTTACGTGTTTTTGAGGGAATGAGAAGGAGAGAGTTGGAACTCCTGAGGCTTCTCGCTTGTCCGGCTTTCTTGAGCTTGGAGGCTAAGTATTCCGGTTTCCCTGTGTGCAGGGCTTTGTGTGTGAGGCAGGCAGTTCTGAAGCTGGCCCGCATTTTGACGGGAAGCCACTTTAGATCTCTGAGCACAAGAGAAATGTGGTCAAACTTCTTGATTCCGGTGACCATTCTGGCTGCAGCATTGAGGGTAGTTTTAAGCGAGGCTAGGTGAGAGTGAGCTGTCCCGGAGAGAACTGCGTTCCCATAGTCCAGTCTGGATAATACCAGGGTTTGGTGGCTTGCTTGAGGTCAGAGGCAGGGATGTGGGGTTTGATTTTGTTAAGGAGCTTCAGATTGAGGAAGGCGCTCTTGGCGGAGTTCTTGATGTGATTGGACATGGAGAGTTTGTGGTCAAGGGTGATTCTCAGAGATTTGACCAAAGTTGCCAGGGTGAGATTTCCATTGAGGGCCTCAATAGCTTTCAACCATTCAACGATCTGTGGGTTTTCGTCCTTGTTGGAGATGAGGAGGATCTCGGTTTTGACCTGATTGAGTTTGAGGTGGATCATTAATAGCCATTCTTGGACTTCATTGAGGGTATTGTTGAGTCTTTGAATGTCGTTAAAGGAGGAGGTTTCCAAGTAGGTCTGTGTATCATCTGCATAGAGATGAAAGGGGATATTCGCTTTCTTCAGAATGGAGGTGAGAGGTTTCATATATATGTTGAACAGTTGAGGGGAGAGAAGGGAGCCTTGAGGAACGCCTCTGTTAACGGGAACAAGTTCGGAGGCACAAGATTTGATTTTTACTCTTGGTGAGCGGTTTTGAAAGAAGGAGGAGAACCATTGAAGGACCTCTTTATCTGCCCTTTCTTTGAGAGCTTTGATGAGAAGACTGTGGTCTACAGTATCAAAAGCAGCAGACAAGTCTAGGAGGATGAGGAGGCAGCAGTGGCCAGCGTCGAGGGAGTTGAAGATGTCGTCCATGATGTTGAGGATAGCAGTTTCGGTGCTGTATCCTTTCCTGAAACCAGATTGGTGTTCGTCGAGCAAGTTTATGTTGTCAATATGTTTGTTCAGTTGTCGAAGGACACATTTTTCGAGGACTTTGGCAAGGAAAGGGAGATTGGAGACGGGTCTGAAATTATTCAGGTCGGTATCGTCTAGGCCTGGCTTTTTCAGAAGAGGACTGACTTAGCCGACTTTAAGGCAGTCTGGAATGGTGCCAGTTTTTAGAGAACTGTTTATGATTTCGCACCAAAGTGGAGCTAGGGATTGTTTTTGCTCTTTGACCATTTGAGCGGGAATGGGATCGAGGTTGTGTTCCAAGGCAGGGTCTGCCTTATGTCTGGAGAAGTGAAGCCCATTTAAGGGTATGTCCACTAGTGACGACTAAACATCTCCGGAATGTCTGGTTGATCTCTCCCAGGCATGTCTACGAAGGACAACACTGGTACTGACTGTTGGCTAAAGCAGTCGGTGGTATCCAAGCTGGAGTGGACCGCATAGTTGGCCTCATCCTGCCCGGCAGAGATCAACTAAACCAAAGAGGCCCTAAGGTCCTCCGAGACCTCCAGGAAGATCTCACGGGCCATGTCCCAAACGGAATGTATACAGCAGAGTGCATTTATGGATCCCAGTGCCAGGCATGTTTACCAAGAGCATCAATCCTTTTGGATTTTTTGATCTGGGAGATTGGTGAGAAATGAATTAGGATTTACCGTACTGATTCAGGCCTGTACGGTGAGACTCTCTGGAGCGTGGTGCTTGGTGAGAACATCTGGGTCAGCGGCACTGTCATATGTCTCCTCGCCACCTACCCGCTAGCAGGCAGGCAAGAACATGGATTCAACCAAGCGTCTATCAACATGCCTGTGAGGGTAACACTAAACTGGAAGAGTTATTGTTGTTTTAGTCTTAACACCTTGGCTGCTAGGCGTTTTCCCCCCCAGTGCTGAAAGCTCCAGATTTTCATAGTTTCATGACGAGCTCAGCTCGTCATCAGCACAGCTCAACTGTGCATCATGACGAGCTGAGCTCGTCATCAGCATCGAAAGGGTTAATGAAGGGCAGCTGTAGTTCCCTTCAAACTACCTCTGCAAATGGTGGCCCTGTTGTGAGTCAAGCCCACCAGAGGTTATGTTAAAAAAAACTATACAAGATAACCAGTATAAT